>NW_027182257.1:44029492-44629492 GCF_029961685.1 Aristolochia californica
ATTTTCCAATAATGGGATCAGGGTAAGGTCGAACGACACTTCCATTGTCAAGCTACCGTCGAAATGATGTTTCCGGTGGAGGATTTTTCTAGAAGTTTTCTGGTTTGGAATTCTAGAAAGAGAGAAGACGACACTTCTCTTGTTTTCGGCAGAGAAAGAAGATGATCCCGGTTCCCGAATTCTTATTTTTTCGGGTACATCAAACGGTTTCAGAAATTCGACCTGGTTCACGGATCTGGATTCATTAAAACGACCGTTTCCACGCCATCAGACTTGTCCGGTTTTCATTCTCAGTCAGTTCGGCTAAACTCGGTGAGTTGACTCAACAACATTCTAGTGGCTTGTAGCGGCTCGTCCGATGTCCGATCGGGGTGATTTTGGCGATGTTGTATTCGTCTAATTGAGATATTTGATTCAATTAGGTATAAATTTTGAAACAAATTTCCAAAGTTTTCTTTATTGAGAAATATGATAAATAGTGTGACATCCTTTCAAGTTCCAACACTCAGCAATAATTACATTAACTGGAGAATCAAGAAGAAATCTCTTCTTGGAGTACACGATGTCAGGAATATTGTTGAAAAGATTTTAGCGAGCCAGAAAGAGAAGATGCTCTTATATAAGAGCAAAAGACAACTTTAAAGGATTCAAGAAGAGAAAAACTCTCTACCTTATCTATCAAGCATTAGATGATGGTTTCAAGTGCAACATCCGCCAAAGAAGTGTAGAAGAAGTTGCGAACATCTTACAAAGGAGTCGAGAAGGTGAAGAATGTCCATCTCCAAACATTAAGAGGGGAATTCAAATCCTTACTTATAAAAGCATCTTAGTCTATTTCATGCTATTAGCTATCTCTAATCAATTGAAAAGAAATGACGAAAAGTTAGAAGATGTGTAGAGAAGATACTCCGTATATCATCGTGACAATTGAAGAAACTAAATACTGGGAAGAAATGACGATATAACAACTCCAAGGAACTTTGTAAGCCTATGAAGAAAAGTACAAAAGGAAGCGAAGACTTCACAAGATTAAGGAACCTACTTGGAGTCACAAGATCAAGTTTAAAGGGGGGTGTTGGATTATAAACTTGATCTTTGATCCATGATCCATGATCCAAGAACAAATGAAGTTTCGTGATTAAGAGTTGAGCTGGCAACTTAAGCCAGTAAGCTTGTTGTGCTGGCAAGAAGAATGAAAAAGAAGCAAGATAAACAGCAACATGTGTGGCAATGAATTTGCCATGTAATAGAAGTTTATGTGGTGATTATTCACCCTTGATATCTATAAATACCCTATAAGCCAAGTAAAATGATAAGAAGACGAAAGAAAAGAATACAGAGAGAGTCATAAGAAATGTTCTTCTTCTTTCGTTTCTAAGTGCGAAATTACAGAGTACCGCATAGACGATACAGAGAGAGATAGAGAGGAAAAGAGATCGTCATTTTCCAATAGCTTATACAGAAGGAGAGAATCCTCAATAAGCCTTGCAAGCGAGAAGAAGAACTTACATTTAATCTTCCCTACTACCTCCCTATAGACTAGATTTTTCGAGGCGCTTATCGGTATTTCTGGCTACGCAGGACGACACCTGTGACATTTTTCCAATGATTAATCGTTGCTTTTCTCGAGCCCCATCTTGGGACCAATCTACCTATACCTCGTTCAAGCAAGTTGCGAAAACGTAGGGAGTCAAGAAAGCGGTCAATTCTGAGTGAACTCGGTCGGATTACCTGCACTTAGGTAGCGAATAACCCGTTACACGACCTGCAATACCGGCATTATAAATTACGGCCTGACGGGTACACCCAACTCTCATACACTTCAATTGCTAAGTTAGTAAATGAAAATCTATTACCTAAACCGTTACGAAAGTATTTTTCAAGATTTTGTTGATAATTCGTTGAAGGAAAGGTACTTTTGAAGTTTTTGCAAATAAATTTGAATTCCAAGAGATTTCTACGCTTCTTCTCTATTCATCTGGTAGTAGGAAAGTTCCCCCTTCGCTGTATAATATCTAGTCTTCTATTATAGCTCACGGTAATTAGAGGAATCCGAAAAATAATCTCACTGTTCGTGGGAGCTTGATGCGTGAATCGATTTTCGTGTCTAGTGCATGACTAATTACTTTACAACTTTACCCCGATAAATTCAAACTGAAGATCTCAAAACAACGAGAAAACGAGAGATTCTTATACTAGTAGGGGGTTTTCGGTTGTAGGATGGCACGCAAAAGTTGATTATGGCGACGAGGTCGGAGAAGAAACAAGTAAAAACAAAGATATGGGCAGACATAGGTAGGCTGAGGCTCTGATACCATTGTTGGAAAATAATGATCCTTCTTTTTCTATATCTCTCTCTATTGTGTCCCTGTCACTTTCTGAATTTTTCTCACACAGAGAAGAAGAAGAAGAATGACTCGAAAGCATAACTCTTTGCATTCTATTTTCTTCTTCTTATCATTTTACATGGCTTACATAGGTATTTATAGATAATAAGAGTGAATAAACACCACATAATTCTCTATTATATGGCAAATTCATTGACATACACGTTTTTGTTTCTTCAAGCTTCTTTGCCAGCGATGAGCTTATCTCCACAAAATCGACTTTAGCTATCGACTTATCTCTTAATCAGGAAGTTTCCTTGAGTTGGGCTTGGATCATGGATCATGGATCAAGTTTACGAACCAACACCCCCCCCCCCCCCCCCCCCCCCCTCCCTCTTAAACATGATCTTGTGACTCCCTTAATCTTGTGAAGTATTTGCTTCATTTTGTACATTTTCTTGCAATGGTCTTTTATTTTCTTCAATCATCATGACAATGTGCAGAATATCTTTAGCTTTTCATCATTTCTAAAAAGCAACTACTACTCCGAAATACACTCGGATGCTTTCATATGTAAGGATTCGAATTTACCTTTGGAGACAGACTTTCTTCACCTTCTCGACTCCTTTGTAAGAGGTTTGTAACTTCTTCTACACCTCTCTGGCGGAGGTTGCACTTCACAGCATCATCTAATCCTTGATAGATGCGGTAGAGAGTTTTTTTTATCTCTTTTTCTAGAATCCTTCAAAGCTATCTTTTGCTCTTGTGTAAGAGTATCCTCTTGTCATAATGAGTGTTGAAACATGGAGGGATACATCACTATTTACCATTTTTTAATAAAGGAAATTTATGAATTTGATTTCAAAATTTATACCTTATTATTTCAAAGTTCTCAAAGAGGCGAATCCAACGCCTCCAAAATTATCTTAATCAAACGTCAAACAAGCTGTCACGGGCCAATTATCGAGTCAACTCATTGAGTTGAACCGAATCGACTGAGTTAGAGGTGAGTTGAGCACGAGCCAGACGAGTTGTCCGCACGGGAACCTTCGCTTTAATGAATCCGGGTTTACGGGAAATCCGATGGGTCGACCATAACTGGGTTGAAACAGAGTCGATCGCGGAACCAGTCTTTTAACGCTTTTGATGAACCTGGGTCGAGTAGAAACCCAAAATTTAAAAAGTTTGGGACCGAGTCCGACCGGTCGTCTTCCCCGAAAAACTAGAGAGCGATGTCTCTCTGTTTCTCTGTTTCTAGAAAATTTCACCTTAAAAATCTTCCACTGGAGGCGTTGTTTCGCAGGCAGCTTGCAACGGAAGCTTCGTGCAAGGATTTCGACCATGCTTTGATTCCATTGTTGAAAAAACACTCTGATACCATTGTTGGATAATAAAAAATGACGATTTTGCTCTCTGGTTCTCTCTAACATCTCTGTTAGAGAAACAGAAACAAAAAGAAGAAACGGAATTTTCTAAAACAGAAATGAAAGAAGAAGAAGAAGGGATAAAAACTCTCTGTAATCTATTTTATCTTCTTCTTATTATTTTACATAATTTATATAGGTATTTATAGATAACTAGTAAATAAACATATTTTACATAATTTACTAACAAGAATAAATAAACACCACAAGTAAATAAACACATTTTATATAGTTACAAGAATAAATAAATACCATATGAGTAAATAAACATAGTTTACTAACAAAAATAAATAAACACCACATTTCTCATAGAGTTCATTTTACATAGTTTATGTAAATAATAAATAAATAAATACATTTTACATAATTTACTAACAACTAACAAAAATAAATAAACATTTGCCAACACAGCTTGATCTTATCTCTTGAAAACAGCTTTGCCAACACAGCATGATCTTATCTCTTGAAAACAGCTTGATCTTATCTTGAAAACTGATTTTCCATAGTTTACTAACAACTAACAAAAATAAATAATTTGCCTACACAGCTTGATCTTATCTCTTGAAAACCGAAAAACCGAATTAGCTACCGACTTATCTCTCAATTCTCTTGGAATTCTTTGCCAACACAGCTTGATCTTATCTCTTGAAAACCGAAAAACCGAATTAATTATCGACTTATCTCTTATTCCAGTAAGAAAACCGAACAACCAAATTAACTGCCAACGTATCTCTTAATCACGAAATTACCTTGAGTTGGCTTGGATTATGGATCATGAATATAAGTTTACAATCCAACAACAGTTTCCTCAAACGGTGGGTAGATTGGACCCAGGTCTGATCTCGAGCCAAACTCGAACCTATGGAGCTCTACTTTCAGGTATTTCACTACAGTAATGGAGTTTATTTGTATTCGAAAATGGCCACAGATTTGAAGTGATTGAGAAGAAGAAGAAAAGTAGTTTATTCAAGTCTGTATATAGTCTCTATAGCATGGAAAGTCTTATTTCAGTAGTTACAGAGCCTCTCACCACATATCCACATAACACTCCTCGTTTACCATCCCATATTTCATCCATATTACTGGCCTCTCATACATAATTCTTTACTTAAAATCCGGTGAAGTCCAAAATCGATTCCAGAGGCCCTCGTCCTCCTTCTTCATCTTCCCTTTCTTCCGGTCCCTTCACCAGAATGGAATCCTCCTGCCGCTTGAATATCTGGCGCGGTTCTCTTGCGGGCTGGTTGAATGCCAACTCTATCTCTTCATCCTCCATCTGATTATAAATCCCGTTTTTCCCTGTAACAATTCCACAATTTGTCCACTTTGATAACGATGGGATCAAATTAGGAAGCAGCGCGTAGTTAACTACGGAAATATTTTTACCTGTTAGGTAGTATCTCTGGTTGCCCTTGGCATTGACCTCGAAACAGATGAGCTCAAGGTTGTCACGGCCGGACGATACGATGACGACGGGGTGACCAGCGGGGGCGACGAACATGGTGTTTGGTGATAAGCGGGATCTTACCTTCTGGTAGCTCACTCGTCCCTCTTGCTCTTCTTGTCCTTCTTCTTGTTGCCCTTGCTCTGTTTCGGGCTGCTGTCGGCCGCCACCGCCGCCGCTCTGGGTTGAGAGGTGCGGACACGCCATCTCAAAGTACCCGTTTCCGCTCACAACGAAAGACAACTTCGTCACCTTTGAGTTGTAAAATGGTGCACTCATGGAGCCCTGTAAAAAAAGAAGTGATTTCGATTGAAATTCAAATGGAGAACGAAAATGGAAGAAATAAGATCTCCGAGAACTTACACCGGTGATGTTTGCATAAGAAACCTTGATGTCGAGCTCCCGGAGCTGTTCATAGTCGTGAGAATCAGTTTCATAAAGCTGGCCTCTGTTACTGGAATGTGTCGGCCGCTTGTTGAAAAGGTTGAAGGCCTCCTGCTGCTTCGACCCACGACCGAAAGGCCACGGTGCTCCCTCGGAAGAGTGTCGGCCGATTTGCTGTATCTGACGCTGGGAGGCTTTGATAATGGCACCCTTGTCCTGTCTGTCGAATAAATCCTTCAGCGTATCCCATGGAGTCTGTATTATCGATCAATGCCGCAGCAGTTTTTGTCAGTAGGTTAAGTATAAACACTATTTACTGTAGATGCAAGGATCTGTCAGGGAGATGCTCACGCTGAATGCGGCGGCAACGATCCCAGGGCTGAAGCTCCTGAAAAACGATTCTGGATCTCGTCCACCAGGTCCAAAATAGGCCTGCAACACATTATTTAGAAAGCAAATTTTCTAATCTTTTGCTCTCCTCTGCAGCGAATTGCCAAGGGTGACTTATTAAAACATGTCTTCGTTACCTTGTATCTCCCAGGAATGGCTACTGGATAGAACAACTTGATGATACGGAGCTTCTCGTTGTTTTCTTTGTTAACAATAGAGAAGGTCGTTCCAGCCGGGATTCGTAGGATATCTCCTCTACGAATGTCAACAGTCTCTCTGTCGTCTTCTCGCAAGAGACTCACCGTTCCTCTCCCTGAATCAACCCTTGGAGACCAGATTAAAAGCAATAAATATTGGAAGATTCTAATTCATTAACAGACGAAAAATATTTTACCCCTAGCAACGAAGAAGACGGCGTCGGCGTCCCAATGGTTGGGCACCACGAAAGAGTTGGGATTGACTTCCATGAGGCCAATCCGGTAGTTTTCAATCCCCCGGAGCAGCTCCGACCGTTTATTGAACCGCTCGGCTGTTTTAACAAAACCTCCCTCCGTCCTCACTCGCTCATTGAATTTTTGTTCATCAAAGAAGTAAGGATTCTCACTTCCTTGCTCCCCTTGTTCAGTGTCTCTTCGCAGATTTCCACCACCGCGGCTTTCCTGCTCTTCGTACCTCTCTTTGCACCGGCGTTCGCACTGACGTTGTTCTTGGCGGCGTTGCCTGCAGTCCCCGAGACATTCCTGGTACTGCTGCTGGGGATCTTTCTCCGAGATGGGGTCGCCCTCTCCTCCCAGGCTTCCCTGCTCCTTCTTCTGTTCTCTGTACCTCTCGACGCAGCGGCGTTCACACTGGGGCTGCTGGCTGTGCTCGGACTCCTGGCATTGCTGCATGCATTGCTGCAGCTGCCGCTGAGGATCTTCTCTCTCGTGATGAGAGAAGACAGTCGTTGGCAAGAGAAGGAAGAGAGAGAGGACAAAAAGGGAAGGCACAAGTATGGGTGCTTTCACCATTTTCTACCGTGTTTTCTATCACAAGCTGGCTCTGTTCGATGGAGGAAGCTCGGGGACGAAGCTGAATTTATTGAGAAAGAAAGGGAAGAGAGAAAAGCTGGCGAACATGCGTTTGTTGGGTATGTGGCGCCTCGAGTCTGCATGCAAGCGAACGTCTGTAGTTTGGCTCGACACGTCTACCGTACGAAGGGTATAGTACGGACAAACTGTCTATAAAAGACAAAAATCCAGATGGCGCTGTTGTGTTACATCTCGTTCCATAAAAAACACGGTCATCTCCAGATCCTTTTATCGCGTATGGATCACCGTTCGATCAATTGCAATGGATAAAGCATCGCAGCGTCCCCGTTGGCAGTATTAAAGAATATGCGGTCTAGATTTGTCCTCTTCGAAAGGCCGCTTGGGGCTTCTTTTGTTTTAACGCCGTGACGGCGGACACGAGTCCACCTGCATGGGTCTTGTGCAACGATGCATATCCCTGGAACCGACTCGGGTAACTCAAAACCGGGTCGTGTTACCCGAGATTAAAGCCGGGTTCGGGGGAAGACTCGGGACTCGCTTTGAGAAGAAGGCGCGAGTCGCGAGTCTTACCCAGTCCCGGTGAAACGCTGGTCGACTCGTTTCCAAGTCTCTGCTTTACAAAAAGTTAGAAATTTCGATGAAACGTTTTATGTTATAGGATTTGGTGGGAGATGATTCCGTACTCCGTACCACGTGAGGCCCCTGTGTAGAGGTGCGGCGACGCGTGCGTTCATCTTCCATGCATGTACACACGTCAACCTGCATGTAAAACTGATACTCATCTCTCATCCACGTCCTGATCTACCGCCACCTTTTCTCCCTCTATAAAACCCACCCCCAGCTGCGCCTCTTCCCATCACAGCAGAAATCATCAGTGATCCATTGTGAAGCTACAACAATGGCGAAACTAGCTTTTGTGCTGCCTCTCCTTCTCGTCCTCTCCCTCGTCTGCCTCTCATCGTCCTCGGACTCAGATCCCCAGCGAGAGCTGGAGGAATGCAGGCGGGAGTGCCAGCAACGCCCGCAGGGCCAGCAGCATCATTGCCAGGAGGAGTGCGAGCGAAGGTACAGAGAGCAACGGAGAGGCCGGGGGGAGAGGGATCCCATCGAGAAGCAGAGTGGTAAGGGGCAGGATAACCCGGAGCGAGAGAGTGAGCAGGAGGGAGAAACTGAGCAAGAGAGGAAGAATCCGTACCATTTCCGTGATGAAAGGTATAGAGAGAGGATCAGAACTGAGCATGGATATGTGAAGGTTCTAGACAAGTTCACGGAGCAGTCGGATCTGCTCCGAGGAATCGAAAATTACCGTGTGAGTCTCTTGGAGGCTGACCCCCATGCCTTCGTGATGCCTGTTCACTTCGATGCGGAAGGAATCTTGTACGTCAATAGAGGTAATTTTCTCGTCGTTTGCCGATTTACAAGTTTTCTGCATATTCATTTGTGAGTTTCGAGTTCAAAATGGTCAAATGAAGAGATGGGTGGATTTTTATTGAATCATTTTCTACTAAATTTTGTAAGGACGAGGAACGATTACACTCTTACAGCAGGAAAACAAGAAGACCTACAACTTGGAGCAGGGAGATATAATTAGGGTTCCGGCGGGAACAACATTCTATCTGACGAACAGAGACAACAACCAGAAGCTCCAAATTGTGGAACTGCTCCAAGCAGTTTCGACTCCCGGCCGTTACGAGGTAATCCATAGTACTATTTTTCTCACATTTCTAACCCCGGCACTATTTTCCTCCGTATCAAATTGCAGATTGTAATTGCCTGATTTTTGTGATTTCAGGCTTTCTATGGACCCAGCGGCAAAAACCCAGAATCATTCTTCCGCACCTTCAGCGATTCGATCGTCAAAGCCGCCTTCAATGTTAGACACGTCCCCTAAATCTCTTCCTCACGATTTCTGCTTCCACTGATTATTTGGTTGTGATGATTCAATTTGAACTGTTACAGAGCCAAGGAGATACATTGCGCAGGTTGTTTGAAAAACAGACCAAAGGAGCGATCTTCAAAGCTCGGGAAGAGCAGATCAGAGAGATCAGTCGGCATGCCTCATCCAGGGGATCCGGGACGCCCTTCAAAGGCGAGTCAAGCGGACCTGTCAATCTCCTGCGCCACGGTCCCGCCTACTCAAACCAATACGGAAAGCTTTACGAGGTGGACGAGAACGATTACCCGCACCTCCGTGAGCTCGACATTTCCGTCGGCTTCGCCAACATCACCAGCGTAAGGCTCTTTCTTTCCCATATGGCCGGATTTACTTCACTAGCCAGTCTGAACTCAGAAACTAACCGAGGATTATGGGCTCGCAGGGAGCAATGACTGCACCTTACTACAACTCAAAGGCTACGAAGGTGGCGGTGGTGACTGAAGGGAACGGGTACTTTGAGATGGTCTGCCCACACCTCGCCTCCGGCGGACGAAGGCAAAAAGGACAAGGCACGGAGGAACGATACCAGAAGATCAGAGGGAACTTGAGCCCCGGCCACGTGGTCGTCGTCCCCGCCGGCCATCCTACCGTCATCGTCGCTTCTCGCGGTCGAAATCTCGAGGTCGCCTGCTTCAACATCAATGCTCGTAACAACGAGAGATACCACTTAGCAGGTAGAAACATCCTCTTTCCACCGAGAAATACTAAATTCTTGATTCACTTACATGAAACTGTGAAATTGATGAGATGGGTATGCGTGGGTTTGCAGGGAAGAACAATATTTACAAGAATCTGGAAGAACAGGAGTTGGAGCTGTCGTTCAATGCTCCCTCGAAGGAAGTGAAGAAGGTCCTCAATGCGCAGGATGACCAAGTGTTCACGCGCGGTCCAGAGGGAGGAGAAGAGGGAGGGCGTGGTTCAGAGTGAAGACCAAGCTGACAGAGAGACGGAGAGTCTTCTGGCGGATGGTATCGGCAATGTAATTTGTAGCCTTATCTAAGAGTATGTATGGCAAAGGCAGCTTGTAAATAGCAGCAGCTGTTGAGACGAGATAATAATGAAAATAAAGCTTTCCCCACTTCTCTCTGTAATTCTCTTTGCATTGGTCAAAAGGCTTCAGAAGGCATCAATCTCAATTTATAGCGCTTCCTGTCGGAGGATTCATTTTGATAAAAGTGATGTCATATTCGTCCATTATATTTAAATCCTAAAGTTATAATTAAAACATTTAATGTTACATTACCCTTTTTGGAGATGTTTCACTTTTTAGAACAAAACTTTATTTCATTTTGTTCTTGCCGATGACACATCTCTGCCCCCTCCCCGGTCTTTCACTCTGAGTTTGTGCACTTCAGGTTCTCAATTCCTAGCCCTCTACGCCTTGGGGTGAAGGTGCCGCAAGGAAAATGATGCAGCAGACGCATATCTTAGCTGGGAGCTGACAACCAGGGGTGGCATCGAGCCTATGTTAGCTGAGTTTAATTTAAATATTTAATATTTTGAGTTTGAACAGAGTTTGTAATATTTAAATATTTAATATTTCGAGTTTGAGCCAAGCTTGATTACAAGCCGAGTCAGAGCTTGAACCTCCTAATGTTCGAGCCGAGCTTGATTTAAATATTTAATATTTCGAGCTCACAAGTAGGGGTGGCATCGAGCCGTTGAGCACGAACCTCCCTATATTCGAGTCGAGCTTGATTTAAATATTTTGAACAGAGCTTCGAGCTGAGCCTCGTCTCGAGCCTAAAATTGTTATCGAGCTCGAACCCAAAAATTGTTATCGAGCTTGAACCCCAAAATTTTTAACCAAGTTCGAGCTGAGCTCAACTCGAACTTCAACATACATTTAAAATTTTCAAAAAAAATATATCAACATACATTTAAAATTTTCAAAAAAAATATATCAAATAAATTGTATATAAAATTGGGCATGACCTCTATATAAAATTGGGCATAACCTATATATATATATATATATATAATACATGTATAAGATTGGACTTGACCTCTACTTAAAATTGAGCATAATCTATTTATATAATATCTGTATAAAATTCGGCATGACCTCTACTTAAAATTGGGTATGATCTATATACATAATACTTACATAAATACTCCATAAAATTGTCCATACATTCCATAAACACTCCATGAAATTGTTTATACACTTCATAAAATAGTTTAAACACTCCATACACTGCATAACATTATGAATAAACTCCTTACAATAATCAAACACAACAAAATTAAATGAAATATCACTATTAATTTATAATCACCCAAGTAAAAACTATAAATCCATTATAAATTTACAAACTATAGTTGTTTCTCTTCATGATAGAAAATAATATACGACCCTGCATGACCAAAATTTCCACCTATACAAAAACAAAAAATTAAAATTAGTTAATGTCAAATAAAAAAATACTCTTCCACTACTTATTACTCAATGTCGTTAAAAATATTAAAATTACCATAATGAGAAAAATATGAAAAATCATGTAGTTGGTAGCATTATCGCTACACTCTTCTTCTCAGGCTGTAATCATAAAATAAAATTTTAATAAATAAAACTAAAAAAACTAAAAAATATCATAATAAATAATTAATCAAATAAAGATCTTTTGATTTTTCTGTACATCGTGAAGAGACCGAACCCAATCACTGCACAAATCAAAGCTTGAACTGTATTTGGTGCCAAGGAAGGACGATATGAGTCTATTACTAAATGTAGACTTTGAAGCTACTGCGGATATGAGAATTATAAGGGGGGGTTAGTCAACAAACTTAAAATTTGAAGTTCATCTTCATCTCCTGCTTCAAATTCATTTCATTCTTCTACATGAAATTCAATTTCAAACTTGGTATTAGTGTGGACGAGTTCATGTACACTGGAAAACAGTTTCCAGTGTTAGTGTCCCAAAATGAGAAAATATAAAAAACAAGAAAATAAGTAACTTATAATATTATACTTAATTAAAAATAATACTTAAACCCCAAATTAGGTAAAACAAAAATGATTACAACACAAATAAGTAATTTATATATAATTAAAATAAATTAAAATATTAAATAATTAAATTAGATATTATATTATTTAATGATAACAATTTATTGTACATTAATACAATAATTACTGGAGCCAATTAACTGTGCACATGATTAATTATAAAATAAATAAATAAATAAATAGGAAAATTTGATCAAAGCATTGAGGGGGGGAATTAGGTATTTGGGGGGGGGGGGGGGGGGGGGGGGGGGGGGTGGGGGTGGTGGTGGGGTTCTGTGCCGTTTCGGTGAGAACGGTGGCTTGCTGATTTGAAGGTGGCAACAGGCAGTAGTAGGGGAGTGACGACGACGGGTGAGGGTTTCAGAGAAGCTGCTCTAGCTAGGGTACGATGAGGCGAGGGCGGTGCTACGGGAGTCGATGGTGACGGCGATGAAAGGCAGAGAAGGCGATGCACGGGGGGAAGGATTAGGTGCGGCGACGGCGGCGGCAGAAGGGGCACCAACAACAAGAGGGAGAAGGGAGATGAGGCTGAAAGAGGGAGAAAAAATTTTTGGAGGAAGAAGAGAGATGGGAAGGAGGAGACCAAGAGAGCGAGAACGCAGAAGAGAGATCGAAAAAAAAAAAAAATCGGGAGAGAGCAGCGAAATGGCAGACTGCCGAAAATTTCCCAAATCCACCGTTCGTTAAATTAACGAGCCGGCTCGCAAGCCGTCGTGCCGAATCTGACTTTGGTCGAGGTCAGCTCGTTAATTTAAACGAGCCGATTTTGGATATCGAGCTCGGCTCGAACTCGAGAGATACCAAATCGAACTGAGCTGGCACCGAGCCGAACTCGAGCCGGCTCGGCTCGAGGCCACCCCTACCGACAAGGAAGGCTTGCTCTCTAATAATCCCTTCCTTTTTGTCCACTCTCAAAGCTCATTTAGTCGCGCTCGCTAATTTTTCTCTTGTCCTCATCCTCAGTCGGCACTATTCATCCAACCCCATAAAGATCATAACACCACTTTCTCTTGTCGAAGGCCACATCTCCGCCATCAAATGGTTCGTTTTTTAAGATTTTTGTGTCATAGCTTCTTCCTTTGCCCCATAGGGGTCATGGAAGTGGGGCCAAGGAGCTGAGCACTTTCGTTTATCCTGTTTATTGCTTGTATGTGGTTCTCTGTTGCATTGTCACGCTTGCAGGGTATGACTTCCTCGCCTGACAATGTCACCATGATGCAGAAATTGGCGATGTTGTTGAGTCCGCTGAGATGGTTGACTCAAGGTTGGGTCACTACAAGCCCGTATAAAGCACAGGGACAACCGTGGAAACTTGGCGGGAGCGGGATTCAAACTCGGGACCAACCTGCTCTGATACCATATTGAAACCTTGTAGGAAAGCAACTACACGAATCTTATACAAGGACTGGTGCGATATAAATATCTAACACTTTTGGGTAAACGAGAGGTGAAATCTCTTTCACTTTCACTTTCCCTTGTGCAGCTATTTCGTGATATTTCAGTAAAATGGACAAATATCAAGACCGACAAGACAAAAAAGAGTGAATGGGCTTTATTATAAGTTGATGTCGTGCATGTAGGCTGACCTGGGCCTGAAGTCCGTCAAGATTTGGGCCGAATTATACTTTGTATAAAAGAAGAAAAAAGTATTTACTGTATTTTATAAAATAATAAAAATAAAAATTTAATAATTAATAAAACTATGATATCCAGTCTATCAATAATGAATTCGATACACTAGATTTGAGTTTATTGCAAAGTCTCGATCCATTGTAACCTTGACAATATAATAATTCAGGGCTAAACTCTTTTTACCATTTTCCTCCCTTGATCTTGAAACATAATAAAATTATTATTATTGCTTAATAAATTAGAAGAATTACATGTCGCATCGTAACGTTAAGGTTGTATAACTCGCCCAATACATTTCTTGGGTAAGGGGGGAAACCCGCGACGAGGGCTTTATGCCCCAACTCGACTCGTCAATCACTGAGACCACTCTGCCAGGTACGAAAACGACGCTTTTCCAGTTCATTCTGAAACACCTACGAAGGTTTTCCCCAAAGTGGGAGTGTAAATTTCTTTGCTACCAAGTTTTAGGAGGACCTGTTCCGTCTTCTTGGCGCTTTTCTTTTCACTCAGGTTGATTGGTTATGTTGAGGATTGCTGCATTGCGGATTTTTGTTTAGGAGAATCGAATGCATCTGATTCTTAGTGAAGAAAGAGAGTTTGATTTGTTTTCAAGTACTTCTTTATTTTTATCTTTCTATTTGGGTTTCGAGTGTTGGTCGTTGTAATTTGTTTTGTGTTCTGATTAGTGCGCTTACATATTGTTTTGTATCGATGATACGTATTCCAGACAATTATTTTCTCTGTTGATCTGATGCCGTAGCTGTTTTTTTTTTTTTTTTTTGCAGTTTTTTTGTTCTCGTTTACTGGAATCAATTATGAGTACGCTGGATTCTGAAGGCTGGGGTGATGATAACTACTCCGTCATTGGAGAGGAACATAAAATTGGATTTTTGGATTATCATAACGAAAACTCCTTCGAGAATTTTGATTTGAATGATGAAGGACCTGTTATTATTTCCTCCCCTTTTCCTCTCACAAATGGAAACCCCCAGTCTTCTCCTATTGGATCAATCACATCAGATTCAATAACTCTCAGAAACACTACTTCTGAGCCAATAGAGCTGTGGGGGGTTCAAATATACTCGTCAAACCCCGAAGGTTCCTACACATTGTCTTTGATGAAACCCCCAACGGATGAGTCTGACGAGGAAGCTCTAAGTTGCTATTTGGAGTCAACATCTTTGGAGGATCGAGTTCTTCAGCCAAACACAACTCTTACAATCTGGTTATCTTGCAAGTTACAAGTGATTGGGTTACACTGTTCAATTGTACATTTTGATGTGGGTAATGACAAGATTGAACGAGTCGGTTTCCTATTAGGAGAAGATAGGATTTCACAATCACTGGTATCTAACAGGCCATATTCACGACGCCCTCGGAAGAAAGGTCCTTCCTATGACCAGTATAAAGAAGGGTATGTGAAAGGTCCCCGTGTTGCCAAAGAAAATCGACACTTCAAATACTCCCTTCCTAGATTCGCAATACCGGATGAGGTCAAAGAGTTAATCCACAGAAAGGAAGTCCCTGAAGTTCTCTTAGGAGGCTTGAATGAGGATAATTATGTCGACTTCTTCAAGAATTTACTTTACATGGAAGAAATCCATTTGGAGGTACTGTTGTCTGTCCTCGTTTTTCCGTGGTTTGCTATAAATGTATTTGAAAGAAATGTGTTCATGCTTCTCGTCGGTATTTAAAAAAGGAAGTTTATTAGGTGCTAAGAAGTTTGTTAATGTCCATGTTCACTAACATTGTCTTTTAGAGCTTTCAGAATCTGAAATTACTTAGTCGATACATAAGTTGGATTTTGGTTTTGGCAAACCATGTTTGTCTCCTCTCTTTTTTCAAAACAAATGAAGAAAGAATTGCATCTATAATCATTTACTGATAGCATTTTGTGAACCTCTACAGGAAGAAATGAGACAATATGATATGGAATGTGTGACCATGAGAAGGAAGGGCAGATACTTAGCCCTTGTAGTCCCTGGGTTGGCTGAGAAGAGACCGTCACTTGTCACAGGAGATGACATTTTTGTTAAGTTTTCTAAGGAAGACCATTCAGATGCTACACGGTATCAGGTTTGTGGTTACTTTTTGGAGTATTACCATTAGTTCAATCTCTTTCCCACAATTTATTGTACTAAAAATTCAAATTGCTTGTATTGGAAATCAATTGGGTAGTCATAACTACTTTTCAAATATTAATGTAGATTGTAACAACCTTTCATCAAATGCATTTGGGGGTGTTCATGTAGGGATGGATCCATCGAGTGGAGGCCGATGAAGTATTTTTAAAATTTGCAGATGAGTTTCAACAGAGCCATCATGACAATGAGCTATATGATGTCACATTCAAGTTTAATCGTGTCAACTTGAGACGTTGCTATCAAGCTGTGGAAACTGCAAAAGCAGAATTACCCTTTGAATTCCTCCTCCCACTTGATCCAAGGTTGATAGATGTCACCCCAGTAGTACCCTTGAACTGTAGCCTAAATGGAGAGCAATTGTCTTCTGTAGAAAAGATTCTTGCTTGCAAGGGTGCTCCTCCATATGTCATTCATGGTCCCCCAGGCACTGGGAAAACAGTGACTCTACTAGAAGCAATTCTTCAACTTTATAAAATTAAGAAGGGGCGCAAAGGTGCACAAATTCTTGTTTGTGCTGCTTCAAATAGTGCTGCAGACCACATATTGGAGAGATTGATCAATAATAAAATGACCAATGTGAAGAAGAGTGAGATATTTCGGCTGAATGCACCTTCTCGTGGTTATGAAGATATCCAACCCGAGATTCTTCAGTTTTGTTTTTTCGATGACATGGTTTTTAAAAGTCCACCTCTTGGTGCCTTGTTATCTTATAAGATTATCATATCCACATATTCAAGTGCGTCTCTCCTTTATGCAGAAGGAGTTCCTCGAGGTCATTTTTCTCATCTTTTTCTAGATGAGGCTGGCCAGGCCTCAGAGCCAGAGATTATGATATCCATAGCTAATTTTTGTCAGAGAACCACTGTTGTTATTTTAGCTGGGGACCCAATGCAGTTAGGCCCCGTTGTGTTATCGAAAGAAGCAGAGAATTTTGGACTAGGTAAGTCATACCTAGAGAGGCTTTTTGAATGTGAACCTTACTTCAATGGGGATGACAATTTTGTTACCAAGTTGGTGAGGAACTACCGCTCTCACCCAGCAATTTTGAGGCTTCCTTCTGAGCTTTTCTATAAAGGGGAGCTCATGGCATGCAGAGAACAGAAGGATGCTTCTTTGAATGACTGGAGTGACCTTCCTTGCAAGGATTTTCCGGTTCTTTATCTAGGCCTTCAAGGATGTGATGAAAGGGAGGGAAGCAACCCATCATGGTTCAATCGATTTGAGGCCAGCAAGGTGGTTGAAATTATTAGAAGGCTATGTGTTAGTACTGATGTGACTGAGGAGGATATTGGGGTGATAACTCCATATCGCCAACAAGTAGTCAAGATAAAAGGTGCCCTTGAAGCCATTGACATGGAAGGGGTCAAGGTTGGGAGTGTGGAGCAATTCCAAGGACAAGAGAGGCGAGTAATCATCATCTCTACTGTCAGATCAACTGTTAAGCATAATGAGTTTGATAGCAGACATAACCTAGGATTTCTTACAAATCCGAAAAGGCTAAATGTTTCAGTCACCCGTGCTAAGTCATTGCTTGTCATTGTCGGGAACCCATATATTATCACCAAGGTACTGCTGCTCCTCTATCCTTTAACATTGGTTTTTGAATTTTGGTATTGGTTGTGTCCCATTTTTGCCTCAGCTAAGTATTATATGCTCTTCCTATTATTTTGATTTATTGAAACTGCGCTTGGATGTATTTTTTATGTCTATTATTTAACAATACACTGGTTTCTACAGGTTTAGACCCTTTCTGGTTTGTTTTTTCTTGCTTCTCTGACCGAACATTAGAGAAACAAGTCAATTTCACTTGTATGTAGAGAGGTGATAGATTCGATCACATAATGCCCACTGGAGATGCTATGAAACCCCGTGTTAAGAATTGTACAATAGTTAGTCATTTTTTAAAAATTTAACCACATTTTTTTCTCATCCTTGTGTATTTGAAGATTTTACAGTCATGTTTATTTTTGCCAGGATCCTTACTGGGACAAACTCTTAAGGTACTGCTCAGACAATAACTCTTATCAAGGTTGCTTGCTTCCACCACCCGAAAATCATGAGCTGTGTAATGCTGGCCCTGCTTCCCAGCCTCAGTTGAATGAGTATGAATTGACCAAACAATCTTCTGTTGGAGAAAGGGAACAATCTTCTGTTGGAGAAAGGGATCGGGATTCTAGTGAGGTTGAAAATGTCTCAAAGCCGGTTCCAGATGCAGTTGACTGGGATGAAGATTCCTGGAGGGATGAAGACACTCTCCATCCAACTTCTGAAAACAAGTATCATGGAAAAGGTGAAACGTCTGACAGTTCAACGAAGGCTAAGAATCCACCTCCTTGTTTTGATGAATCTCAATGGTCAGATGGTTGGACCAGTTAACTGTCTTGATCTCAGGCTTCTTACCCAATTATATGTTCCTCCAGTTTGTGATGTTACATGTTTGAAAAAAAAGCAGCAGAAAGTTATCATTTTGAAATAGTAGGGGGTTGTACCACTGAACTTGCTGAACATTTTGTGAGTTTTTCTCTTAAAAAAATATAATATTAGTGATTTCGAAACATTTGAATGTTCAATCTATGGGAACGACTTGTTGAATCATAGTTGGCCTTGTAGAAATTTTCTCTTTCACTCAAGGCTTGATATGTAAAGCATTTAAAATGTCTGAAACCTCAATGTTTGAGAAGTGAAAATAGATGGTTTTACCCGGAAGGGTTCCGCTTGTTGATTTGTGCAGACTGCAATTGATATTGATGTGCCAAGTGAAAGAGATTTAGGCCTTACTGGAACGGGCAGCAAAATAGTCAGTGGCTGCAACTATCTAATTTTGAGTGACGAAAAAACAACTGGTCGTTGAAGGAGCTCTTACGAAAGAATTCTCAACGAAATTTCAACAGTAACTTCAATTCCTAAACACTTATGACCAGAACAAGGGGCTGTAAATGTGAATTCAATCATTGAGAGAATTTGATCAGTAGTATATTCAGCCAGCAACATAGAAAAAGAAGTGAGGGAAATCTTATCTATTCTGGATTCAATAAAATGTAGAGAACACAAGTCCAAATTCAATTGAGAGGATCTTCAACAGTTCGGGCAGGATTCTGCTGCTGACGCTTCTGGGCGGCACTGATGCAGAGGAATTTGCCAAAGACAGTGAGGAGGTAATTGGTGAAACCGGAGACGGGACGGGGGTTTCTGCATTGAACCATCAAATATTTGATTATTTAACCTAACAAGAATGAAAGTCGTGAATTTGATCTTAATTGGCTCGGCACCGTGATTCACCTGCAGAGATTTCAGTTGGAGGTCCAGATTCACCGGCAGGGATTTCGATTGGAGGTTCAGAGTGAATACCTGTCAAGGAAATTTTCGCAACGATATGCTTCAACTTTTGAATCTAATGCGGAAAGAAACTAGATATCAAGATCGCCGTACTTTCACCTGCAGAGAATGAAACTAGAGCAATAATCCTAATAAATTAATCTTTTTTATTTTATTTTGCTGCTTATATCATAAGGCTAATCTATGAAGCTCAGAAAGAAAGAAAGAAAAAAGCGACTCTGGACCGCTCATATTACAGCTACCGGTATTAACAGTTAAAATTTACTTGGCGCCAAAATTTAAACAGGGACGTATGCCAGGAGACGTCCCAAAAGATCATTTCGGCAAGGAAGCTTATCCTGATCGAAATATTTTACAGAAGGAAAATTCAGAGCTATCGATGCAACAAATTAGAGAAAGAAAACTTAAGAGAAAAAGACGATGCCATCAAAACGAAGAAAATGCAAGAAAAAACAATCAAAATGAGAAAATGGCACACGAAAGAACGAGAGGAACGAAAGATCTTGAGATTGAAAAAGATTTAGTGCACTATAGCAAGTTCAAATACTTCAAGATCGAAAAAGAACTACGAAAGTTGAGACAGAGAACGAAAGAAAAGTAAAGAAAATTGAATCAAAAGGACGATATGCAGCACGGGATGCTTTCTTACGTCGGCACACCGTCTGCAGAGAATCGGCATCAAGCAAGGAGCTATTTGCGGGGCAGAATGAGAACAGAGAGAGGAGACGAGTCAAATTGAGAGGGAATCCGAGGAGTGCAGGCTCGCTTAGCAAGCGGCAGATACAATGTGCGACACCGTCCGAGGCCGTCCTGAATGGATCGCAGCACAGAGGATCCGCGACAGAGGACAAGTTATTCGGCGCCATCGCGACGTAAGGCAAACATGGAGAGATAGCCAACAGTTCGCTCGCGCAGACGGCGGCGGCGGACCCCGAGATAACCGTCGCCGAGACGGTTAGCAACAGGAGCACGACGGCAGCGGCGGACTCCATTTTGGTAAGAGTTAGATTCACGTTGAATCGGAAATGGAGGCGACGGAAATTAGTTAGTTTTCTGAGTCCAGAGAAGCTAAATAAAATGCCGCCATTGAGGAATTTATAGGAATCGGAGTTCCAACAGTGGACAGTGAATTTTCCAGTTTTCAAAGTCACTCGACTGCTGCAGAGGTCGCATCGAACTGAGCCAAGCGGCTGCTCGACCGGATTATGGTTCGGTTCGAAAGCTTTCGGCTCGTTACCTTAACGATGGCCCGAAAGGGGAGTCGACGAGTCGTCTTTGACATCTTTCGACCCTTCGACTTCCGGTTCGATATTTTCGTTCTTCCTATGAATTCAAAACTGGCTTCAAAATCGGACCGGTAGATTGTCGAAAATGGTGAATGATGGCCCCACCTTTGCCAATAACGGCACCCGTTTAGTCAGCGGGGCAGAAGACGCGGAAGAGGGTTCCGCCGTGAGAGAGGTTGAGAGGCGGCGGAGGGTGGCTGATCAAGGAATGGTGGCGTCGTTTCACAAAGGACGCAGAGCCGTTATAGTCAACGCAGTGAGCATTGGAAGAGAGATTGGGCGGCCGCTTCGTGGAAGGAGGAGAAACGAAAGAGGAAGGTTCCATTCCGTAGCCCAAGATCTCCTCGCTCTCGTTCCTTCGCCGTTCCTTGGTTTGCCTTCCCTCACTCTACTCACATTTCACGCTTCTGCTAGCAGGGAATTGAACTCTTGAGCGACGCTCTTGGATCGAAAGACGAAGGAAGGTTTGCTTGTGCGTAAGACTGACCCCACGTATTAGGTTGCAATCCCACGAGATATTGAGCTCCGCAGAACTTAGACGGGGCCCACGTTTTGGGACTATCGGATAGATCAAGGGGACTGAAATCAGCCGAAACGCCTAGTGCCGTTTCAACTGAACCAAGCACCGATCGATGAACCCCCGACGTTTTTTCCCTTGCCTCATCATCAGCTATTATAAACTATGTAAGATAATTTAAATTATTTAATTTTTTATATTGATTTTTAATTTTAATTATTAACATAGTTTTTGTTCTAAACTATTCAATTGTAACCGTAGTGTTTAATATCTTTTTAAAATATGTGCATATATGAATTTGTAATATATATCTGATAAATTCAATTATTAGAATTTGTAATACATATTCTATTATTTCTTATTAAAATTTCATATTGATTTATGAGGCCAAATCAAGGATAATTATTTTGATCATCTTAATTTTTTATTTTCCATCAATCTTGATCTCATACTTATTTCAGCCATATTTATTTATACATTTTTATGTTATATTTTATGGAGATGAATTATTTTTTTGAATAAAGTTTATGCATAATTATACAATTTTTATGAATAATTTTATGCAAAATATGTAAATAATTTTATATACAATTTATTTGACATGTATTATATGCAAAGTTTTAAGTGTAGGTGGAAACTCGAACTCGGTTAAAATTATTGGGTTCAAGTTAGATCTCAAGTTTGAAATATTTAAATCAAACTCGGCTCAAATATAGGTAAGTTTGGTCTTTAACTCGACTCGATGCCACCCTTACCCGAGGGTTTATAAGCATGTAAGCACACTGGAACTGTGTTACGAAGGCGACTCTTGGACATTTTTTAAGGACGTTGTACCAAAGATCACCTTCCATTTCACCGGCGGGGATTACGTGTAGAAAGATTTTTGGTCATTCTATGATGTGGAAAGTACTATATGGTGTCTTATCGTTCCGATGACGAATGATATTACGATCTTCGCAACGTTCCAGATGCAGGGTTATGTCATGGGTTAATCTGATAAGCCGCTATACCTTGTTGTAAATAGAAAAAAATAAAATATTATGTGATAATAAATCCTGTACGATATGCTAGAGTTGGAATTGTTTGATCAATTTAGGGTTGGGTTAATGAAAAATTTCCATTTATAATTTTGGATGACTCTTCAAATGAAAATTGATAGAAGTTATTAAAAATACGAAACATGCGAAACACTATCTAAGTCATCTGATCATGATCAACGGATATCTTAGTCGTCTGATTAATGATTATCTTAGTCGTCTGATCAACGGCTACACACACAAAAATATGTGGCATGCGTCTTAGATTATCGGAGGAGAGAAGTAAGGGTATCAAAAATGATAATCAAGGTGCTAACCATTAGTTCATTCTATTTCGTTGATAAATGCAAATGTGGAAACTATTTTTGTTTCATTTGGGTCCTATATCATGCCATAACAATGGATATAATTAACAATAAGCTAGAAATCTGAAGAATGGATAAAAAAAACCCCAAAACTCCAAACATCACGACCAAGTGAATCAAACAAATCATCCAATCCTCTTTACACAACAAAAGAATTTACTCCATGACTGATTACATAATACCAGAGCGCTTTCAACAATACTTCAACATCACCATGCTCAATACTGATAAGAACAGAGATGAGGCCAATATATCTGAGTGCTTCCCAGCCGCACTTGGGTTGAGAACAGGCCGTAGCCCAGGGGACGCCGTGGGCGAGTCGGTCGGTGGAGATTCTGGCTCCACGGTGGGTGTAGCAGGTGACGGCGCCGGTGTTTCTGTAGCTGGGTCTGGAAGTGTGGGAGCCGGAGCTATGGAAACAGTACACCATGTTCAGATTAAGCTTCTAAGTTGATTCTAATTAGATGAGATATTATGTTACTATATTTACCTCTAGGGGGGAGACCTGGAGAAAATGCAAAGGGACCTGCCAGTCATGTAACACACAAGGTTCAGTCATAAGCACGGTGATTTCATGGGGGGTTTTAGATTGAGGTTTCGAAGAGTTAGCCATCTGGTATAAACCCCTTGTAAAAGAAACACAGAAGAAGAAAAAAAACCAAAAAAGTATTGGTTTGTACCTGGAGCAGGCAGAGGACTTGCAGCAGCTGCAAGTACAAAAAGTTTCAAACTCAGTTTATTGAAAAGAGTTGCTTCAGATCTCTATGATCACCAGCATCAAATTACAAAGACAAACAGTAAATTTTACCTCTGCACCTAAGGGGTACAGCCCCCATGTTACAAGCCCGGGGAAGCGAGATCGCCAACGTCCGGTTGATCGGAATGTTGAGAGGCACACTCCCGGTTACTATAAGGCAGAGACAGTCCGTGCCGCCACTGATGAGCGAGGCGAAAGACGAGCAACATGTGGTTGTTGGAGAAGACCCATTGCTGCTACTTCCTGTAATGAAGCTCAAGCAGGGTGTGAAGCTGCTGATCATGGAAGCAGTGCAAGGGCTGGTAATCTGGCCTGAACCCAGTTGCACGGACGCCAGTAACAAGGCCACTGTTAATACAATCACGTTTCTCTGCAACTCCATTTCTATGCCTGAGGAAGAAGCTTGTAGCTGAAGAGAGATTTGGATGAGAAGGACAGTGCCATTGTGATGTATTTATATTTGGAGTTTACAGAAGAGAAGACATGAATGAGGAAGATCATCTACATCAAGGTTAGATTTGAGGTGGGTATTGGAAATTCACCTACCTTAACTAACTTTCTTGAGAGAAATGGAGATTGAATCAATCTTTCTTTCTTTTTTATTTGTTTTTCTTCTTGTTGACAGTTAGTCTCAGCAAAGTTATAGGTAGGGTTGGTATTCCGTTACGTGAGAGATTTAAACAAAAGACTAGGAATTGTTGACTCGTCTTAAGAACAACGATTTTGGTGAACCACTCTTATTGACCACATCATGTCCGAGTCTCGGTTGTGTGAGTTTTAACTCAGTGAATCAACATGCTGAGTTCCTTAACGCCAAACTTATAAAGAAAATTCACTTCAGTCATTTTTGCTTAAGCTTCTTAGCAAGGATTAATGGCAGGACTGGTTGACTCTTGAAAGTTACTTTTCTATTTTTTTTTTTAAATTACAGAGACACTTTGAAAGACAAGCGTTTTTACTTAAATGAATCTTTCTCTTTCTTTGCAATTTTTCTCTTTTGGAGTAAAAAGAAAAGAAAGAAAGCCAGAATTATGATTTGGAAAAGTAGAGAAGTGGGTTTTTCAGAGAGAGATAGAGAAGTAGCTTGCAAAGATGGACTAAAACAGGGTAGTTCATTACCTCACCAAGAAATAGAATTCAGTTTTTGAGGTGCCAAAGAGGCCTCAAACTGCATCAGATTGCTGCTCCATTGACATCAGAAACTGTGGAGTTTTTGTCAGCAGTAATGATTTTTCTCATCTGACCATTCACAGTGTTGTTAAAAAGATTTATAAGAGAACTGTTAAAGATTAGGAAAAGTTGGTCACCCACAAGCCTTAACTACTAAGAAGACCTAGGCTCTTCTGTAACACAACACAGCACCATCCTATAAAATCTCTCCTCTCTTTCCATCTCTTCCTGTCTTCTCATCTCATCCAAGCACTCACTTCTTCAGTACAGAATCTTCGGGTTAGAGACATTCCACTGGCCGGACATCCGACATGGAGAGTAAAAGGATGGAGATAGGTCTAGTCATGGTGCTACTGACTACCCTCTGTGTAGGTGCCATGGCTCAGTCCAGTTGCACCACTGCACTTGTTAGCCTCTCTCCATGCCTAAACTACATTACAGGGAATTCCTCATCCCCTTCATCTTCCTGCTGTTCTCAGCTGGCTAATGTTGTTGGGGCTCAGCCCCAGTGCCTCTGCAACATCCTTAGTGGTGGTGGGTCGTCGTTAGGAATCAACGTGAACCAGACTCAGGCTCTGGCCCTGCCTGGTGCATGCAAAGTCCAGACCCCACCGGTTAGCCGGTGCAACAGTAAGTTCTGTAAACTGAATTTTGCTCAGTAATGTTGTGGTAACCAAAACTTCAAATGTGATTATTTACTGTGTTCTAATCAGGTGGTGGCACTCCGACTGGTTCTCCGGCCAGTGAGACACCGGGTTCTTCTTCTTCGCCTTCAACTCCTTCAGTGCCAAGCGTTCCTTCAGGTAAATCATCTTCTCAGTGACACCCAAATAAGCAATAACTGTGGGAAAATTTAATCAAATGTGCACAAAAAAAGAATCCACAACAGATTGAGCTTCATCATAATTTTCTTTCAACACTATATTTCTGAAGCTTAATTTCTGTGAGTGCAGGAGGAACAAAAAATGTACCAACGACTGGTGTTAATTCATCAGATGCATATTCAACCAAATTGTCTCTGTCTTCATTGTTCTCCCTGCTCTTCATTGCATCATTTACAGCTCCATCTTTCATCAAATATTAAATTTAGAGTATTTGTTTCAGACGTACTATGAGTGGCTGTTGTTTGTAGTATCTATTACAGATTTTTTTGGTTCATATATGTGAGTCAGAGAGATTACCATTGTTATTTTTTTTATATCATTCCAATAAGTTATTCTCTTCTTCCATACAAATCTTGTGGATTATCTGAACTCTGAAAGAGGATCAACAGAAAAACAGAGCAATGTCTTCTCCATTTTTTTACCTCCAAACCATCTCCGAAGTGCTGGAATAACAGTAAATAAATGAATGAAATGACATACAATACGATCCATCTAGTGATTCGTTTTCTTAATTTAAAGGAAGAAACCAAATCGACAGACAGAACCTTTTCTTTTCCAACCAGGTGATATCATTATTGAAATTTTTTACCAACTTTGCAATCAATGGTTTAATCAACTTCCATTAAAATCACTATTCTTAAACAAATAGTAAGACAGATGTCTCACTGGACACATAAAACATAATAATGCTGCGTTTTGGGCATTATATCCATATTGGTATTTGTTTTGCATTCAAAACAGACAGCAGCTACAAGAAGCGTAGGCTTATCTCTTTAGAAAAACATTAACAATGAATCATATTAAAAAAAAACTCTAAAAAGGTTTATTTGTTTTGTTCTGAAAATCTGCTCTAGAATCTAGATGATGTAAATTAAGGTTTTTACTCTGTTCTTGGCTGCTAATGAAGCTTCTCTCTTGAAACAACCATTGTTGAAGTTCTAATTATCCTCATCTGGGAAAGCCTGAATCTCATATCCTCCTTTGGAACTTTGTAAAATATGAAGCATAGTTCAAGAAAGACCTTTTTTTACTTTGTACAGAAGAGGGAGAGGGAGAGAGAGAGAGAGAGAGAGAGAGCATAATAAAGAAGTCAGCTATCACTCGGTACACATTGTCTTGATAATATACCATGTTACTTGTAATATAAAATGTGGAAGCTGAGGACGTTACTGAAGTTAGCAAATAAGTCAGGAACGAAAATGGCGGTGGTTTCATAATTCTGATTTATTTGACTAAAAAAATGTAGTCAAATAAAGGGATACCACCCTTCACAGAAGAATCAATCTGACGACCTGGAAATCGAATTAGAGAAGCTACCCAGAATTTCAGCTTACCAAAAACCCAACAGAGATTAGGCAAAGGTTGGCAAAACCAACTCCGTTTCTGATGAACTTCTACAGAGGCCACTTCCTATAAACCAAATCCATTCTCCTCTCTGCAACTCAAATCAAAAGATCAGAAACCTTACAAGCTTAAGTGTCTCCTGCAGTTCCAGCAACAGGAAAACCAGAGCAGAGATGTCTTTAAACCGGGTGATAGAGATTGGTCTAGCTTTGATCCTACTGAATACATTATGTCTGGGAGCCATGGCTCAATCCAGTTGTACCACTGCACTAGTTAGCCTCTCTCCTTGCCTAAACTACATTACTGGGAACTCCTCATCCCCTTCATCTTCCTGCTGCTCTCAGTTGGCTGGTGTTGTCGGGTCTCAACCACTGTGTCTTTGCTCTGTCCTTAATGGTGGAGCCTCATCTCTAGGCTTCAATATCAATCAAACTCAGGCTCTGGCTCTTCCTGGTGCATGCAAGGTCCAGACTCTATCAGTCAGCCGTTGCAATGGAAAGTTCAGTTCAACTTAACATTTTTTTTGCCGAGGTTCTTCAGAACCCAGAAAACAAACTTTACCAGTAATGTATTCTGCGGCTTTTGAATTCTTGTGGTTATGTATTGATCAGGTGCTGGAGCCCCGACGACCTCTCCGGCTGAGGAGACACCAGCATCACCGGCTAAGCCAACCACCCCATCTGTACCTGACATTCCTTCAGGTGAATTACCTTATTCACAATCATCTTTAGTCCAATTATTTTGGAGAATTAGCTCACAAGTTCATGTTTGTTGGGTATGCAGAAAGTGGATCAAAGACTGTTCCATCAACACCTGTGGATTCTTCTGATGCTGTTTCAATCAAACTGTTCCTCTCTCCATTTTTCTTCCTACAATTCTTTGCATCATTTGCTTCAGTTCTCAGTGCCTTCTGAGCTCAGTTTTTATTCATTTGTTGGGTCTTAATGTTGATTCTGTTGTATTAAATACCCATTTGATTTCGAGGTTATTTTGCGGGGGATGAAAGGGAGATTTCTTTGTATCTTTTCTCTTAATAATATGATATTTTTTTCTTCCACGACTATTCCATATATAATCTGGTGCGCTGTTTACATCATTAAAAGATCTAAATGAATTTGAAAAGAATCTTCATTGCTCAAGAAAACATGATAATATCGTTACATAGATCTCTATTAGGATCTAAAGAGATGAGTGAAATAACAAAAACGAAAGATGAATAAATCCTTTAACTGTTAAATTCATTGTGTCCAGTAAAATTCTCCAAATTATCTATTTAATTAGCACATAATTTTGAGATGAGCAGATACAATCTCTCCATATAGATTCGAGAATGGTTCATGTGAAGCATGTAATTGAGCACGAGCACTTTCAGGAAAGATGTAACAGAGCAACCTTTCTCATCATGAGTGACATATAGACGTTTTGGAGCCAACCCTTCACTTGAGTCTAATCCTAAGATCAAATAAAATTTGTAATATTTGCTAGACTAATAAGAGTTAATTGCTCTAAATTCACTTCTGGGTTCTGCCTCGTTTGATACAGAAAAGCATTTTTCCCTCCTGATGATGCAGTGCTTACCTCATTCAAGGAAATGTTAATTCACTTCTGGGTTCTGCCTCATTTGATACAGAAAAGCATTTTCCCCTCCTGATGATGCAGTGCTTACCTCATTCAAGGAAATGTTCACAACCATCAGCAGAAACAAGCAAACCGGAAACGACGATATTTAATAGCACAATTAGTTTTGAGATTCTCCACCAGTGTTAGTTTAATATAATTTTTATCCTCAAAACACCCAGATTTTTGGCGGATAACATGTTGAGCAAGCAAAGCATAACAAATTTCAACCACTAAACGGGTGGAGGTTACAGTAGATTACCAACACAGAGGAAGCAGGTAGGCAGAAAACATTAAAAAAAAAAAAATGTAGATCCCTCCATTAGAGATGATTGTTCCTGATTGTACCAGATAAGCACTTCACGGACTTGAAGAAACAACAACATGGTTATATGCCACATCTAAAGTTCATTGCCCACTTCTTTTTGCCACCTTAGAATCTCTTTATCAATCATTTGTGATTAGGAAAAGTTGGTCAACCACAACTCCATACTCAGTATCAGTCATGCTTATAAATCACTCAAAAACTTCTCCCCTCCACAGAAGCCCTTCACAGGATTCCATTTTTAGTGATCCGAGCAACTAGAGATTAAGCAGCAATGGCCATAAGAGGAGCAGAGATGGGTTTCATGATTGTGCTAGTGGCCACAACACTTTGGACAGGGGCAAGAGCTCAATCAAGCTGCACAACTGCCCTTGTTAGCCTGTCTCCATGCCTGAGTTACGTTACTGGGAATTCTACCACACCTTCAGCTTCTTGCTGTACTCAGCTTACTACTGTTGTCAATACTCAGATGAGGTGCCTCTGCATGGTTCTCAATGGTGGGGCTTCATCCATCGGAACTGCTTTCAATCAGACACAGGCTCTAACCCTTCCTGGAGCTTGCAAGATTCAGACACCACCAGTAAGCCAATGCAATGGTAAGCTTCAGAAAACTTGTTTGAGCACAGCTTCAGTATACAAAAGTGGCTGCAAAATGCATAACATATGAAAGACTCATAATATGCTTGGATGGATGTAAATGGCATGAAAAGCACAGACCCAAGCACGCATAGGAGATAACTTTTATTGCATGTATAAGTTGATTTTGGTGCAGCAACAAACACAGGAATGGCCTCTTCTCGGATAAATCGTAACCTTGCTCTGTACCATGTTAGCTGAAGATTTGAGACACCATTACTCATCATTACTTTAGTGATTTCAAAATATACTGAGGATCTTTAATTGAATTTTGATTATCAGCTGTTGGGGCACCGGTAACTTCTCCTGCAGCATCTCCATCAAGCACACCGGCTTCTCCAACTACGCCAACAACACCTACTGCTGCTTCCCCTGCTAGCCCATCGACCCCATCAGTTCCAAGCATTCCTTCAGGTAAATTTTCCTCTCTAAACATGTTAAATCCAACAAGATGTCAATCTCATGGCCAACAGCCCAGCTAGTCAGTGTTTAGAAGCTAATTCTTGAGATGAAATCTTGATTTGGCCAAGTTGCTCTTGGATGGTTTATTCGTATCAGTGTGCCTGTTTTTGTTTCTGATGGATTTAGCAAGGCACAGTTGCAACAGCTTTGGGTGGTTTCAGCCATGAGTTCAAATTTTCATGGCTGGCCAATTCCACCACTTCATTCGCTAAGAAAATTTTTCAGGAACAGAACCTTTATTTCAAGTCTTAACTAGCATCCGAATGCAGGAACTGGATCAAAGACTGTACCATCCAAGGGTGGGGAAGCCTCAGCTGCAAGCTCTAGCGTGCTCCCTGTTCCTATGCTGTTCGTTCTCCTATCCATCGCATCATATGCCCCAAGCCTCCCGGTGTTCTGAGATATGCCCTTTGGCGTTTTAAGTTTGTCCTGCTTGTATCTCTGATAATTATTCCTGGTGCTTTCAAATGATTCATTGGAGAGATTCTCCGAGGTTGATTGTGTTGTTCTTTTCCCCTGAATTCAAAGATTGCCATCCTTTCTACGGCATCAATTTTTTGATCGGTTATCTCGAGTACTTTAACATCATACTCGAAACAGTTTGGAAGAAACAGCCTTTAGCTGTAAACAGTCGAGAATTCAGAAATCAAAATTGTTTACGCCGCAAAAAAAGATCTTGAGAAACCGGAATTGAGTCATTAGCACAACCAATATCACATAAGAGAGTACCTAGTAACAAGTATCGGCTCTTTTCTAAAATTCACCACCATAAAATACAAAAATAACAGCTCCAAAATCTCTCAATCAACGATCAATCAAGCCGCTTAGGATCAGCGGCGAGAAGACTGTACATCACCACGTCTCTAGGCGTCCCTTTCAGTATAAAATACTTCCTCAACACTGCCTCTCTAACGAAACCCGCCTTCTCCAGCACCCTCTGAGACGCAGGATTTTCAACGTCAGCGACTGCTTCCAGCCTTTCTAACTGGGGAAATTCGTCAAATATAGTGGAGACGACCATCTTCACCGCACGGGTGGCGATCCCCCGACCCCAGTAGCCAGGTGCCAAGACGTACCCAATTGAAGCCCTGAACTGGGAGTTGTCGGCGGATTCTGGGGAGACAGAGATAGCGCCGATTGGACGGTCTTGCAGGCAGATAGCCCGACGCCATGGATGAGACAAGACTCTGTTCTTGAAGTAAGAAAGAGCGGCTTCTCTGGAGACGAAAGTGTCCCATTGCAAAAAACCGGCTAGCTCGGTCGTCGGTGGCCCTTACCATGAAATCATCTATATCGTAAAGATGAAACGGCCGGAGAGTGAAATCGGGCGGCCGGTTGTCTCCCTTATCTTCCGCGTGGACTATCTCACCTTCCATTTTCTTCCTCTTTCTTTTCTGAGTTCTGACTCGGATCAGCTGCTACAAGTTCGCTGCAGGAGGGCTATACCACCCATAATGGGCCAGGTCCGATTAATCAATTTCCGGCCCATTAATTACCTCAAATCCCTTGTCCCATAAGAAAAGTAAGCAAATTAAATATGAAAATTAATTTCCCCCCTTTTTAATTGGAATTTAGGGAAGTTATCAGTTTTATAGAAATTTTTTGATAATAAAAAATGTAAATTAATTAAACGACTACTAAAAATTAAGGTACTAACTAATTTTTAATCAATTTAAAAAAATTTAATGCTAAATAATTTTAATAACTATTTATCATCAGCTTGAATTATGCCAAAAATTTAAGGATTGAGTCACGCTTGTTAAGATGAATCTCATCCATTTATTGCTTTAGGATCAAACCGGATTGAAATCTGGATCGTCCGTTGTTGTAGATAAACCTGAGATATCTTAATCGGTTAAACCACTGTTATTTCTTTCTATGAAATGGATTTTCTCTCTTTTTAAAGCAATATATTCTCTCTCTTAACTGTCACGAATTCTCACGATATGTTCTCTTTCTCTCTCTTCCTGCAATAACTCCCACAACTGCACACTTTCTCTCCTCCCCTTAATGGAGTTTTTCTCCCCCTTTGATAGACTGCGACTGCAGTGATCTTTCTTAGCACGAACCAAGAAAGCGAAGAACTGTCCACCATCGTCAATACTTGAGGATTCCCATCTCTGTTGCACATTGCATGGAAGAACAAGGTACGTGATTAGAAGAGGAAAAAAATTTAACTTCTCCTCATGCTTCTACGGAATTTCAGGACTGGTTTCATCTTTTTTTTATTCTTTAACAGTTCTGCTTCGTCATCCCTTTAAATCGAGATAAACACCTCTGTATCTCTCACCTTTTTTTTTTTTTCATCCTCTTGACAACTGCTTCAATTGAGAGATCTTCTAGCGTTTTCTGGTTATTAACAGCAGTAACATTAATCTTTACGTTTCTTGTTTGTTGGGTTGATTTTTCTGGTTCTCTCCTATTCCCCATTCTCGCAGGTTTCATGGAGGAAATATCTTCGGCCGACCCGTGTTTTAAATTTCACATGGATCTGAATAAGACCCCATGTGACAACTACATAGAATCGATGAATCATCTGAAGCAGCATAAGCTTAGGAAAGACATTAATATCAATGCTTTGAGCAGTGAATTGTGGGAGGAAATCTTTTCTCGATTGTCATACAAATCGCTCTGCGCGGCCACATGCGTCTCAAAAGCCTGGATGACTCTGATATCCAATGCAAATCTACTGCAGCCATTAACGACGCCAGGCGTGTTCTACCGCGATGCCAAGAACCGTACCTGGGAATACGCCTGTCTATCCGAACAAGAACTACAATCTGGAGTCTCGAGTTTGAAATTTCTACCATGTTATATCAAAAAAGGTTTTAAGATTGAGAGTGCTTGCAATGGTTTGATTGTCTGCTCAAACACATCTTCTCATGACTGTTTGAGAATCACGAGTTACTATCTATGCAACCCTCTCACCAAGGACTGGATTGAGCTTCCTCCTAGACGACAGAAGTCATGGTTCAGTGTGCCCACCGTAGCCTTGGCTTTCGATTCCTCCATATCCGTCCACTTCAAAGTTATCCGCTTCCTTTCACTCAGGATTCGACATGAGCATTATAAGACGGAAATATTTTCTTCTGAAACAGGCCAGTGGGTCGAGTCCACTGTACAGGGGGAAGTACCAAATATCGCTCTATGTAAAGGGCCATGGCCGGTTTTTTGAAAGGGGTTCTGTACAGGACATATGATGCACAAAATCTGCTGTGTATGAAGATTGAAGAAAATAGATTAGTTTCCGTCAAGTTGCCGGAGCTAACAGAACTCCGCAGCCGTGCGAAAACGCGATTGCTGAGGGGAATCGATGGCTACCTCCATTACATCAGAGACCATGAAAGTTACCGGATTCTGGTTTGGATGTTGGAGGATTATTCTACTGGAAAATGGATTCTGAAGCGGAATGTTGATTCAGAAGCCATGATAGTACAGAAATATATTCCTCACTGCAGCGAGTTTCATCAGTATTTTTTTCCAATGGCTTGCCATCCAGATTCCGAGGTTCTTTTCCTTGTTGGGGCAACAAGGAAGGATCAACTGGACGAAGAAGTGAAAGAGATTTTCAGTTATAATCTCAAAAACAATAGGTTTGAGAAGACTTTCAATTTCAGAGATGATCTGAACACTTTGTATAGGTCTGTTTTCATGCGGCAGTTCTTCCCGTTTGCACCAAGCACAGTTGAATTCTTTCATGGTGGCAACATGATCCCAATCCCCAAGCCGTCATCTTGATCAGGCAATTTCTAAAGTCATAGACGTTGTGTAAAAGTTTCTCTTGAAGGAAATACGTTTTTGTGTTTATTTTATACGTAGTTGTGCAGAGAGTCATAGACCTTTGAGTAGGGGTAGCTTCGAACTGAGCTGGCTCGCGAGCGGCTCGGTTTGATTCCTGGATCTCGAGCCGAGGTCGAGATCCGGGATCAGCTAGTTTAAATTAATGAGCTGAGTTCGACCGAATCAAGGTTCAGCTCAAAAGCTCGAGAGCCGGCTCCTTAATTTAACGAGCGGCACGGGAATCAGGGAACGGGACCAAGAGCTGGAGAGCCAAGCAAGAGCAAGGAGGGGGGGGGGGGGGGGGGGGGGGAGTGGATTCTTCCTCCCCTCATCATAGCTGAGTCCCTCCCGTCCACTGTTGTGGCTGCCTCTGTCGTCGTCGACAACTACCTCACTGACCGCCTTCTGCCTTTCTGTTGTAGCCGATTCTATGGCCGCCGCTAGATTTCTTCCCCCTCATCTGCCTTTGCCTTTGTTTCTGTTGCCGCCGTTATCCCCAACTAAAGTTCCTTGCCAGCGCCGATAGAAGCTTTTGCATCTACGTCGTTCCTCGTCCTCAGCGGAAACCAGAGGACCTAAGTTAGAAAGGAAAAATAATTCTCCCCCCCTGGGAGAAGACGATTTCGCAAGTGCAAGATCATAAACAAGTGAAAACAAAAAAATAAAAATCTAGGGACTAATAGTAGTTTTTTAAATAAATGTTGAAAAATATTTTTAGTAGTTTCTAGGGACTATTATTGCCTCATTTTTTTTAGATATTTTTCTAATTGGAAATTCTTATTAAAAAATCATATAATTTTCTAAGTAAGATTTTCCTACGAAAATCGTATAGAAATTTTTTGAATAAGTATTTGACAGTTGATGTTATAATACTTTTAGCATGAGACAATTTTCATAGTAATTTTGTGTTTGACATTTTATTTGATTAAAAATTTAGCTATAAGTATAGTAATATATTAGATTAATTATTAATTTTTATTTATTTCCCTAGAAGAGGTAATAAGAGGTCCATTTTACTTTCCTAAGAATGTGAAATCATAAACAAGTGAAAACAAAAAAATAAAAATCTAGGGACTAATAGTAGTTTTTTAAAAAATGTTGAAAAAATATTTTTAGTAGTTTATAGGGACTATTATTGCCTCATGTTTTTTTGAGATATTTTTCTAAATGGAAGTTCTTATTAAAAAAATCATATAATTTTCTAAGTAAGATTTTCCTGCTAAAATCGTATAGAAAATTTTTGAATAAGTATTTGACAGTTGATATTGTAATACTTTTAGGATGAGACAATTTTCATAGTAATTTTTTGTTTGACATTTTATTTGATTAAAAAATTAGCTATAAGTATAGTAATATATTAGATTAATTATTAATTTTTATTTATTTCCCTAGAAGAAGTAATAAGAGGTCCATTTTACTTTCCTTAGAAAATTTTAAAATATTTCTTGTAATTTTCTAGTAAGTCACTAATAGTAATAGGATTTTATTTAAATATTTTTTTTGGAAATATGTATCATAGGAAAAATATTTCTAGTTTTTCCTATAATATAAATTTTCAACCAGGTCCTATAAAATTGGCCATAGTAAATTTATGGCCAGATTCAAAAATTACAAAATAAGCTAAACAATATTTGGGGTAAAAACTTAATATTAGTGTGTTCTAATCCATTATCGAGATTCAATCCCTCACCTCCCCTATCATTTTTTTTTATAAAATTTATGTATAATTTTTATATATAATTTATTTGACATATATTTTATGTACAGTATTAAATGTAGGTTAAGTTCGAACTCGACTATAGCTCGAGCTTGAACTCGGTTAAAATTATTAGGCTCGAGCTCGATTACAATTTTAGGCTCGAGCCTAGGGTCGACTCGAGCTCAAGTTTGAAATATTTAAATCAAACTCGTCTCAAACATAGGAAGGCTCGGGCTTATCTCAATTCGATACCACCCTTATGCCCAATTTTAAGTAGAGATCATGCCCAATTTTATGTAAAATGTATGCCCAATTTTATGTAAAATGTATATATAATTTTATATATAATTTATTTAATATGTATTTTTTGAAAAGTTTTAAATGTATGTTGGAGTTCGAACTCGAGACATTTATTTTTTGAAAAGTTTTAAATAAAAGTTGAAGCTCGAGCTCGGCTCGAACTCGGTTAAAATTATTGGGCTCGAGCTCGATAACAATTTTAGGTTTGAGGTTGGGTTCGGCTCGAGTTCGAATTCGAAATATTTAAATCAAACTCAACTCGAACATAGGCAAGTTCAGGCTCGGCTCGGCTCGATGCCACCCCTACCTTCAAGGCAGTGTTATGTTTTGTCCCATATAATGCTAGTTTTATTAATTTCAAAATGTTTATTTTATACGTAGTTGTGCTGCCAAACAATGGAAACTATCTTCCTCTCCCCTTGTTTTTTTATTTTTCTTCTGATCATGACCGGTGAGAACCTTGACTTACTATTTTTCTAACCCTCTTACCAAGCAATGGAGGGAACTCCATCTCCAGCCACTTCAAGGTCATCGTCTTCCTCTCGGACGACTGATTAATCTGTTTTCTTCTGAAACCGGGACCGAGGGTTGAGTGCACTGTGCGTGGGGAAGTACCAAACACCGCTCTACTCTATATGCCATTGCCCGTTTATTTGAATGGAATTTTGTACAGGATATCTGACGCAGAGAATCTCTTTGTATTTTGTGATTTACGATAAGAGAATCGTTTCCATCAAGCTGCCGGAGATTACAGAAAGCAACTTCCGGAGAAAATGAGAAGTGAATAAATAAAGAGCTGAGAGCCAACCTGTTCCGCCATGATCTCGAGACCGACAAACGGCGACGAGAGACCTCAGACACGAAGATAGAAAACCCTAGACTCCAGCTCTACTCTCCTGAAGCAGAAGAGTAACGAGACCTGACGGCGCGTAGACAAACCAGAAGTAAAAGTTCAATTCAAAGACTAATTAAAATAAAAGTTTTGTAAACTTAAATAAACTTATAAGCTATATATCTCTTCAACGTAAAGTACAGAGTCGAGGAATTTGAGGCAAGCAAGAACTCCTGAGATACCATCTTCTCTCCTACTTTTCCGAAACGTAATCAGTAAATTGATTCTCAGCTCTTGAACCACCCTAATTAGGACTCTTTCTACAAAAGCATCGTGTTTCTTTCTCCCTAGAAAACTTCTAAAAAAAAATGTTTCTCATGCAAGGACTGACTTTAGACGATTTAAACTAGTAGATAGTTTTGGAAACTAGAGAAAAGAAACCGGAAGTACTTGACACTAGGGGTGGCTTCGAACCGGCTGGCGAGCGGCTCAAGCTTGGCTTGATTCCGACTGATTCGGTATACCCGAATCTCGAGCTGAGTTCGAGCTCCGAGATCAACTCGTTAAAGCTTACGATCTGGTTCGGCTCGAAAGCTTACGAGCTGGCTCGTTAAATTAACGAGTAGCACAGGATTCGGGGAATTTGGGGGATTCAACAACCGGAGCGGCGAGCGGAGTGAGGGGAAAAAAATTCTTCCTCCCTTTGTCACTGTTGAGCCCCTCCTGCCGCTGTTGTGGCCTCCTCTGTTGTCGTTGACAGCTGCCTCGCCGGCTGCTTTCTGTCTTTCTGTTGTCGCCAGTTCTGTGGCCGTCGCTCGATTTCTTCCCCCTCGTCTACCTTCGCATTTGTTTACGTTGTAGCCGTTATCCCCCACGAAATTTTCCCTCGGCATTGTTCCTCGTCTCGGTAGGAAAACCATAACCAGCAGAATATAGAATACCTAAGTTAGGGGGAGAAAAGTGAAAACCATAACGTGCGAGATCAAAAAGTGAATTTTTTTTTCTTAAACTCTTCTTCCTCATGGCTCTTGAAGAAATTAAAAATAAATTTTAGTAGAAATAAGTTTCTAGGGACTATTAGTGTCTCATGTTTTTTGTAAATATTTTTTTAATTGAAAATTCATATAAAAAAATCATATAATTTTGTAAGTAACATTTTCCTGCCAAGATGGGCTAGAAAACCGTATACAAAATTTTTGAATAAGTATTTGATAGTTGATGCTGTAATACTTTTAGCATGAGGCAATTTTCATAGCAATTTTGTGTTTGACATTTTATTGGATTAAAAATTTATCGATAAGTATAGTTATATGTTAGATTGAAAATATTAATTTTAATTTATTTCCCTAGAAGAGGTAATAAGAGGTCCATTTAACTTTCCTAAGAAAATTTTAAAATATTTCTTGTAATTTTCTAATAAGTCACTAATAGTAATAGGATTTTATTTAAAGTTTTTTTGGGAAATATGTATCATAGGAAAAACATTTCTAGTTTTTCTTAGAATATAAATTTTCAACTAGGTGCAATAAGGAGGCCATAGTAAATTTATGGTCAGATTCAAAAATTACAAAATAAGCTAAACAACATTTGGAGTAAAAAAAATTAATATTGGTGTGTTCTAATCCATTATTGAAATTCAATCCCGAACCCCCCCTATCATTCTTTTTTTAAATGTATGCATAATTTTATATATAATTCATTTGACATATATTTTATATAGAGTATTAAATGTAGGTTAAGCTCGAACTCGGTTAAAATTATTAGGCACGAGTTAAATTATAACTCGGGTTAAAAATATATAAATAAAACTCGGCTTAAACAAGGATTGGACTCAGCTGGATTTGATGTCATACTTATGCCCAATTTTAAGTAGAGGTCATTTCCAATTTTATGTAAAATATATACATAATTTTATATACAATTTATTTGACATTTTTTTTTGAAAAGTTTTAAATGTATGTTGGAGCACGAGCTCGAGACTTATATTTTTTGAAAATTTTTAAATGAATGTTGAAACTCGAGTTTGGCTCGAACTCGGTTAAAATTATTAGGCTCGAACTCGATAACAATTTTAGGCTCGACTCGAGTTCAAGTTTGAAATATTTAAATCAAACTCGGCTCGAACATAGGCAGGATCGGACTAGAAACCACTCCTACTTGATAGACTTGATTTTAGATTTTTTTCCTTGTTTTCATCGATATCTTGCAGCTGTAGGTGCCATGGAGGAAATCTTCTCTGAATATTTAATTTATATTATTTGTATAATACGTATTTATACTTTGGAAGCAATATGTACGTTCACTAGTGTGATCCAAGGGAAGACGTTCTCCGACGTGAAGGGTGCAGGGAAAAAAACTGGAGAGAGAAAATGGAGTCGTGAAAAATTTGGTAACGTTTTTCTTTTCCAATGAAACCTTTTAATCATAACCACTGCAATTTTGATTCGGTCAAGAACTTAATTTGGTATTCTGCTGCGACTTAATCTCGTCTGGGGCCTTCTTGCGCATCCGAAAACGTTATGTAAATCACAGATTGATTCCCTAGGACTCTCCCTGCTGAACCATTCGCTCTTCTCTCTTCTCCCCTGAAAACCCATCCAAGAATTCATCCAAGAATTCAGGACGCATTCCTTTATCTCTTGTCTTTTCTCCACCGACCAGTTCATGGCCTTTAAGACTCCCGTTCTTCCATGTACTGTAAATCTATTTTGACTCTTCCAAGCAATTCATTGACATCTACAGGGTTGTTGTTAGGGAGCTCGCTGGGACTCATCACATTGGGGAAGAAGAAGAAGGTATGTTGAACACTTTTTCAGGAATGCCCTTGCGCGAGGTCAATGAAACCCAATAGAGAAAGATGTAAGCCTAAATAAACAGGAACGGATAATAGTTATCTTTTTAAGCAGGAGCTGCTATTTCTTAAAAGGATAATAGTTATCCCTATAAGCAGGGATAATAGTCAAATTTGATTTTGAGTCGTCTCGCATCTTTCCGATCTTTCCCAGGTGCCATGGAGGAAATCTTCACATACAGGTTCGATTCGGTCGACTCATATGATGAATATCGTATGGACGGGCAAGAGGCTTTTTCCCGGAACTATGGAGGGTCAGTGGATTATCCGACGAAGAAGACAAGGGAAGACATTAATGTAGAAGTTTTGAGTGATGACCTGTTGGAGGATATCCTTTTCCGGCTGCCCTGCAAGCCGCTATACAGAGCCAAATGCTTATCAAAAAGATGGATGACTCTGATATCAGATGCAGAGGCACGTGGAAGGGTACCTAGAACCTTCCCAGGGTTTTTCTACCATGGCTGCGGTGGGGAGAAGCAATCATGGAGATTCGCTCCTCTGTCTGATGAACCCCAATGTGGAGGTCTGAGTCTTGATTTCTTGCCATGGGACGAGGGAAGTTCATTCAAGATTGATCATACTTGCAATGGGCTGCTTCTTTGCTCAAACACAAACCTCACTAACTGTCGGAAGACTATGTGTATAACTCTCTATGTGTGCAATCCTCTCACAAAGCAATTGTTTGCGCTTCCTCAGAGGCAACAGAGAATATGGTACAGCCAACCTAGATTTGCTTTGGCCTTTGATCCCGGCTTCCCCACCCTCTTCATGGTCATCCGCTTCCTTTCACCCCAGATTGTCCGTGGATGCATCAAGATCGATATGTTCTCTTCTAAAACAAACAAATGGGTTGAGTGCCAAGTGCAAGGGGAGGTCCCTAGTGTTACTTTGGCCAGCGAGCCATGGTCTGTTTATTTGAACGGAGTTCTGCACATCATGAGTTCACGCAACTTGCTGGGTTTAGACATCGAGAAGAAGAGACTTGTATCAGTCAAGCTACCGAAAGCAATCCAACCAAAACGACGTAGTCCAAATATACGGCTTCTCAGGGGATATAATGGGTGCCTCAATTTTATCAGAATTCATGGCTTTGAGGTACTGATTTGGGTACTGGAGGACTACTCTACTGGCAAATGGGTTCTCAAGCATACTGTTACCACCAGTGTCTCTGTTAAGAACCATCCTTACAGCTACCAATTTCGTTGGAGTTTCTATCCAATGGCTTGTCATCCAGATGCTGAGGTTCTTTTCCTTGTTGGGACTTGTAAAGTGGGTCGCCAAAGGGGAAAAAGTGAGATTTTCAGTTATCATCTGCAGAACAAGAGGCTGGAGAAGCTTTGCAGTTCAACAGAATACAAGGTCTGTATGTATCAGTCAGCTCGCTTCAACCGGCTGTTCCCCTTTTTTCCTTCCACAATCAAAATTCTCGTTAGCCAAGTCCAGGGACTGCCATCTAGATCAAAATTTCCAGTACTAACTACTCCTCGAACATTTGCCCTGCATCAATAAAGCTGTGGAAAGATTAAGGTGGAAAGGTATCGAGTATAACTATTATCTCTTCTTCTCCTGTTTTAAACATTCAATATTGTTCTGCTACTGTAATTCCAAATTTTAGCACTTGCCACCGTGCGGACTTCTATTACATGAGAAATTTCACCATAAAAGATTTGGCTGAATTGGGTTTTCGAACTAGCTTTTAACATCTCATGATTTATTGCAAATCTTGCTCTTCTGGGACCATAGGAATGCAAATTTGGCTGGGGGCTCTGGTGCGAATTTCAAGCAGAAAGAGGAAGCTACTCTAAGAAGAACTGTTATTATATTTTTGAACTCGCTTTTAACATCTCATGATTTATTGCAAATCTTGCTCTTCTGGGACCATAGGAATGCAGATTTGGCTGGGGGCTCTGGTGCGGGTTTCAAGCACAAAGAGGAAGCTACTCTAAGAAGAACTGTTATTATTGACATTCATTGCTCGCTGATGCATTTATTGAATTAGGAAAATCAGTACAAAACAATTCGAAAAATATAAGGAATATCGATCCATGACAAATTCATAACTCTGGCACAGGATCAGTGGATATAAAACTATACATCACCATATCTCTAAGCCTCCCCTTACGCATAAAATACTTCCTGAGAACTCCCTCCTTACTAAAACCAGCCCTCTCCAACACCCTCTGCGATCCTGGGTTCTCCACTTCCACCAACGCTTCCACCCTCTCCAAGTGAGTCCACTCGTCGAACACCCTCGAGACCACCATCTTCACAGCACGAGTGGCAATTCCCTTACCCCAGTACCCAGAAGCCAAAACGTATCCCATCTCAGCCCTGCACTCGTCGTTGCCGGAGCCGGGGATGAGTGAGATTGCGCCAATGGGTCGGTTGTCGACACAGATAGCCCGGAACCATGGATGGGGAAGAACGGTGTCTCGGAGGTAGGCCAGGCCGGCTTCTTTGGAAGTGTAGGTGTCCCAGCTGCAGAAACGGCTGACACGATCGTCCGTCGCCCACACCATGAAATCGTCGACGTCGGAAAGATCGAATTTCCGGAGCGTGATCTCCGGCGTTTCTTTACCTACACGAGATTCTACGGCCATTGATTCTCTCCAAGATTCGTGGGTTTCGTGTATCAGAGTTCGTTCTTTAAATCAATAGGATTCGTAATAGTGACGGTAGACGCAAGTGACACCGACGGTTGTGGTGGTAAAACGAACGGCCGCCGTGGTTGACTGCCCTTTTTGGACTGGAGGAGAGCGAAGAAGTAATGAGTAATGACATCAATTTTGACTAGATCAATTTGCAATGTTGAAGGAGACAACAATACTAGTATTTAATACATAATTGTATTCAATAAAAAATAGCAGACTCTGCTCCTCATCCTGGCCTCCTGGGCGGCTCTGAGGATTATAAGCTCGAGCATATCTCTCGTCAACGAAATGAACAAAGCAGACTGCGATTAATGTGAAAAGTTAAAAAAAAAATTATATAAAGTATTTATTCTCGTAACGTTCAGTTCAGGCACTCCGTTGATGTGCCGTGAATTAATTACAAATATACCCTTGGTAGTAAGCAACTTTAGACGTAGATCACGGTACATTTGGCAGGACATTACACAAAAATTACTAACGAACCATTGACATTCACCAACTCTGTAAAAGGAGTAGTAGCAAGGAAAGCCTCCGCCTTTGCTGTCAGTTGTCAGTCTTGCTCTCTCCCGCTCCATTCATGGCTCCTCCGAAGAAATCAAAATCAAAGAAAAAGGAAAAAAAATCGACCAAACCATCCAAATGTCGATCGCCCCCAGAACCCAAAACCATCGAGTCTGATTGGTGGACAAGTTTCTGGGAAAAGAACTCAACCTCAGGTATTTCATCTTCCTTTTTCCTAATTTTTTTTTTTGCGGCTCTTCTTTGTTTTCTTCATGGTAGCTGCTTAGATTACTAAGAAACTCTGTGTGAGATTTGGATGATTGTCTTTCACCTTAGAACGACGTGAGGGCAGGAGAGGGGTGCAGAATTGAATGGCTTATTGAAATTTTGAAAGGGAAACTGCTTCTTGGTGTCATGTTGAAAGGTGTGAAAACCCAGATGAGAAATGGGTTGGCAACTCTGTTGCTTGCATTTTAGCTCGTAGTTCAGGAAGTCTTGTAACGTCCCAGTTTCCTAGTTTTGGTTTTCAAAGACTTACACTGTCTTGCCTCCTTAGTGTATATTTCTTGGAGGTTCAGTTGTTGTACATGTTTCTCTAGTCGCCTTCTTCAGCATTCAGCTATCTTTTTCCTTGTCAATTGGGGTTCATCTAAGTATTTGTTGCTTTGGGGATGGTTTTAATTTGTATTTTTGTTGGTATCTTGCTTTTCTCTTTTTGTGCTTCCGACAGAGAGGCCATCTTATATCGGCAAGGAATTGCATTTGACTCTTCTCCATATGATTGCAACTGTGCAAGCTAATGAAGTTTTAATCACATCCTTGAGCCAATGATTTTTTTTTTTTTTTGAAAATGATGTATTAATAAAACTGAAGAAAATTACAAAGTTTGAGGGAGCATTTCCCTTACAACCAGTGATTGTAGGGTAGCTCCCTGCCTAGCAAGTACATCTGCCGCTGAATTTGCGGATCTCGGAATGTGGGTCCAACAACAAGAAACAATTGGGGTAATATCTAAAATTTCCTTAAAAGTATCACAATGTCTCCACGGAGGAGAAGACACTCTCTCACACCAACCAATCACCACTTTTGAATCCCCTTCAACTTGGAGGGGTCCACTGCATCTTTCTTTGAAAACACGAAGACCGGAGAGGAGAGCTATGCCAGTGATTTTTATTTCTTCTAACATGACATCAAACAAATGGTTGATTGTATCGCAGCTGCTCAGTTAGTTGTCCAGTTGTCTGGCAAAGCTAATCTCTTCTAATATTATCTTACTTTGCAGAATCCCAAATGTCTGTCTTTTCAGGTCCTTGGCTAATTGTCTTTGCCTTTTCTAATGGTAAAATCTAACAATTTTTTATTTTTACTATTTTGGATCTGGTACAGTAAAATATGTATTAGCAAACACCAGTTGAATTCTGTCACGGAGTTCCATATATTAAAATTTAAAAAGCTTTACAAATTTCAACTCCTGTTATTTTCATGATGAAACACTTAATGCCATTAAATAGCCGGTCAATGCCATAAATTTGAAGTTTTGAAGTAGTGAACCTTGGCATGGCTGGTTTTTGGTCCATGAAGTTTGAGCGTATGATGTGAAACGGGCCATATTTTGAGCAAATGATACGTATGATTTAGCATTTGTCTTTTCCAAAGTTATATTCTGTAACCGTAGATCTTTAAATTTTTTGTTGTATGCTTTTATGCAATTTTTACTTCATTAAATGCTTTTTCTGACCCAGAGAGGGTACATTTTATTGTGGTTGTCGACTGAGAATAGAAAAAATTAAACCACTTTTATGTCCACAATGTAATGAATGTAGAGATTGAGATGAGAAACTAAAAGTAATATACTTACATTTAATGAATGACTACTCACTGAAGAGAAAAACTTTGGTCTACGTTTAGGGTTTAGGGTAATAAAGAGTTTAGGGTTTAGTGTTTAAGGCGTTGCCACGGAAGACCCTAAAACCTCTATGTTTAAGGCATTTCTATGGAAGGCATCTCCATCCTTCTATAAATTCCATCAGAGTGTTAGAAAGGGAAATAAAGACATAAGGCTGGAAAAGTGAACTGTGCTGTTAATGCATAGGGAAGTACTGATTGATGTTTCTGGTCAAGGACTGCATTCCAGAGTTTGTATCTGAGCTGCCATTTTTGTTGTTTGCAAAGATTCACACTTCAGGTATGGTTTACTCAAAATTGATCTCTTTTAGTAAGTTGGACCTTTAGTTGTTCTCTCCGCTTGATGATTATAGAACCAACTTGTACGTTTTTTGCAAAATAAGACCTTCTTATATTGATTAGAAGAGGAGCTTTCTTTTTAACGAATATTTGCTAAAATTCCAACTTTTAGATCCACTCTCCTCTGAAATTTGTGTCCCATGCCTACCATCCTCTCTAAAAGAGATTTATAAAGTATGCCAAACTTTTATCATCTCCAACATTTTAGCAATTAATGTGTTGAGTTCTTCCCTCCAGATCATGTACTGGTATTGATAGACCTTATTATCCGTGAAGATGCAGGTCCCAAAGTACCTAAAGATGAAGAAGAAGCCTTCAAGTACTTCTTCCGTATATCAAAAAAGACTTTTGAGTATATTTGTTCACTGGTCAGACAGGACTTGATATCCAGACCTCCCTCAGGTCTCATTAACATTGAAGGACGTCTTCTTAGTGTTGAGAAACAAGTTGCTATTGCCCTGAGGAGGTTGGCATCTGGTGAGTCCCAAGTTTCTGTTGGGTGGGCATTTGGAGTTGGCCAATCAACAGTCTCTCAGATGACTTGGAGATTCATCGAGTCCATGGAAGAACGAGCGAAGCACCACCTGAAGTGGCCCCATGCTGAAAGGCTAGAAGAGATCAAAGCCAGTTTTGAGACCACCCATGGACTTCCCAATTGTTGTGGGGCTATTGATGCAACCCACATTATTATGACCCTTCCAGCTGTGGAAACTTCAGATGATTGGTACGACCAAGAGAAAAATTACAGCATGTTTCTGCAAGCCGTTGTGGATGACAAGATGAGGTTTTTGGACATAGTCACAGGTTGGCCTGGTAACATGACTCTTTCCCGCTTGTTAAAATGCTCAGGATTTTACAGATTATGCTCAAGTGGAGAGCGCCTTAACGGACAAACTAAAGCTTTGTCGAATAGAGTAGAAATTCGAGAGTACGTAGTTGGTTATACAGCTTATCCTCTTCTCCCATGGCTTATAACACCTTTTGAAGGTAAGGATCTTTCAAATCCAATGATCCAATTTAATGGTAAGCACAAGGAAGCAACGTTGCTAGCAGAAAGAGCCCTCGGACAATTGAAGGGCAGTTGGCGTATTCTTCACAAAGTTATGTGGAGACCTGACAAACACAAGTTGCCTAGTATAATACTAGTGTGTTGTCTACTGCATAATATCATTATAGATTGTGGAGATGAAGTAAATGCTGATGTGCCTTTACGACATCACCATGATGAAGGCTATGTAAAACAGAGCTGCCAGCAGTTAGAACCGCATGGTCAAATGGTGCGAGAGAATCTGTGTAAGCACTTGAACACTCTTCTTTAAATTGATCTGTAAACGATACAAACATTGCTTCTTCTTGGGTTGTATCCAGTTGCCCATGTTTTTAACTTGGTTGTTAGTATTATGTCTGAATAGGCATGCCTCATATCTTGAAAACATTCTCAGTTGAGTGACATTGTAATGTCGGTCAAGTATGGAAACTGGTTAAAAGAGTAAGTTGCTTCCATCTGTTTATCTCTCAGCATCTGACTTTAGTAAATATGTGATATGTTGCTCTGTTTTACTCTGAAGCTGATCGTCTCTTATGAGTTATCAAGAAGAAAAGCTGTCCACGATCTTTCCAATTTATTTTCTACTGCTGCATTTCTGCTTGAGAGTTCATATTTCTGCTCAGTACAACGAATTTGCTGTTTCCATTTCCCACTTCTGTGTGGTACATTTAAGAAACAAGTTTGACACTTAACACTCGACAAGTACCAAGTTTCTACGCTAGTACAACTTCACAGCAAATTACTTAACGTTATCATGTTTATATGGATTGATTTAAGAGTTCAAAACACCACACTTCAGATGCTAATCATCCTCCCTGAGGTTTTCTGGTGCTTCGGAAGAAATTTGAAGTGTTCCCGATCAAATTGAGATTCAAGAAATCCACAAAAGCAAATTGAAGAAGACGGTAATTGACAAAAGCTGGGGTAAAATCAACAATCACTAAACAGAATATAGGGGTACAAGAAGAAATGGAAATGCCCCCAAATGTTAGAGGGAACCATCAAGTTCTAATAGATTCGTTCACGGGTATATATTTAGTTTCTAATAGCCCAACTCTTTCTGTTAAAAGAACTAGAGAGAACCGCCTGAAACTTCCAATCATATCAGCCGTTTCCCCCCCACCCACCCAATAGCAAAGCTCTTCTTAAACCAATTACAAAGAATCAACATAGAAGCCCGAGACAGGTTTCGAAAGTAATGACAGAATCCCTTCAAAGGATCAAAAAGAAAACAACAAGCTTTCCATTTCTCCTCTATCCTTGTGTCTCCGATTCATAACCATCACAACAGAGACGAGGAAGGTAGACCACAAGACCCTAAATTGTCAGCAATGTACAACCAAGTATGGTCCCACGACATCTGGTCATTGGTGCAACCTGCCGCCAGGTGGGCCTCTCACTCCCAACTGCCAAAACATCCACATCAGGTAGCCTCTTGATGACAAGATTCCACCGACCTGGCCCGATCACTCCACCAATCACATATAGCTCATCTCCCAACCCTATCATTCCAAATCCAATTCGGCTTTGGAATTCTGACGCCGATGAGATTAACTTCTTTACTTTGTCCTCTTTGTACTGTTTAAAAACAAGCCCATGGCTTAACACATAGAGCTCTCCCTTAACAACCGCCATTGGCCCCTGGAGCCACCCATAATCTTCAACAAGCCACCGGTTACCCCTATGCTCCAAGATCTGCACTGTAGAATATCCTTTGTGAACCACATGGACTTTGCCTCCAATTACCACCCCTGAACAAGCAGTGTTATGAGTATTGGTGAGATCAGGCATTGGATTCCACACATCCTTCTCAGGGTCATAAATCTCTGCCTTCGAAACTGATTTACGACAGTTGGTGAATCCACCTGCAACAACAATCTTCCCATCCAGCACACAACATGCAAACATCACTCGTGGAACTAGCATGTGAGCACATCGTGACCACTGGCGGATAGCAGGATCATAGGACCATACTTCATCAGTTGCAAAGATGCCATCATGGTCTCCTGTCAATGGGTCCACAGCATCACTACCACCACCAAGCACAAAGAGCTTTCCAGACGTAGAAACAACACCAAAGTGAGCAAGGTGTCTGATCTCAGAGGGTAAGACTGGAATGGAAAGCCAGAGGTCTCTAAGAGGGTCATACAGCTGCCACACATTCTCAGGCTCAAAGGCACACACACAAAGGAGCTCTTCCGTCGAACCCAACTCGTGCCGGACCTTGAATAGTGCAGGACTAGTAACTGCAGCTCGCCACGAGCGACAGACAAGCTGCAAACGGGGGTGGAGGTAGAAAGGGACCCGTGCTAGGCAATGCAGGGCAACAGCATCGGGAAGACCATCGATCAAGCCTGACATACTGGTCTTACATCTCATTTAGAAGATCTCTGTATGGTCTAAAGCAAAACCCAAAAAAAAAAAAGGGTTATGCCTCTGAAATTTCATGATAAAAGGAAAATAATTAGGGATTATTGACAGATTTATGATCATATGTCCTGCTCTTGTCATTCAACACGTTATTACCAATAAAATTACAATTCAAAAAGCCAAAAGAAAAAACAATAAGGTTGAATCAGACATGAAGACTTTCAAGCAAGCTGCATGAACAAAGGACTTTAACAAGTTTAATTGCACTTTAATTTTATTGGTATTAATTTTTACTAGTCCGTCAATCAACACTAAACAGTTCCTGCAACATGAGATGAGAGAACGATTACACACTAAATGCTACTTTCAGTAAAATTTCATCAAATATTTCTCCTGTCAAGGAGTTTGTAAGGATGAAAAAATGCCACTTAGCTGAGATTCACATAAGATTGTTGACACAGAGACAAATCTCTACTAAAAACAGAACCATATTTGACTAACAAGGGACAAAACAGCAAAAATAGGTTAAGGCAAACTGCTGACATGGGCCAGATGGTAAACTTTCTGCAAAAATAGGAATTCATTACTATAGCTTTAGACTTATGTTTACAGACACAACTAGTCACATAACTTGCTAGTGGGAATAATATTCCCTCATAGGTTAATGTTAAGAAAATTCTAAGGTCATTAGTTGGGAAAGCCATCCTAATTTCAACTAGTAACTGACGAGTCATTTTGGAGAAGTCTTGGACCCAACTTTAGCATGATATCAGAGCCCAAACCCATTTATTTGTCAGTTTTTTGACCCACTCATACAGTCCAAGTCATAGGCCCATTTGCCTGTTTTGTTGCGCCTAGAGGTGAGGGGAGGCATTAGTGTGGGTAAAAAGTCGGGAGACAGGTCTCCTAAGTGGTTAGTCATTTGGGATGGACCATAAGCCAACTTTAACATAGTATCAAAGCAATGCATCTGCTGTATTGGGCCTAGTTCGTATATCAATTACTTTTACCCCATTTGTGTTGTACATGTCTCAGGTCTATTGTCCATTCAAAATGATAAGTTAGGAAACCTTTCCCAACAAATAAGTATGGTACTTTTCCTAATAGTAAATTATGTGGGATCAAACAATATAATATTAGTCAACAAACAAAGATTGAACTAACAAACTTTAATAAAAGAAATATTTTAGACTTTAACACCATCTACCTTTTCAACAAACATAGACAATAGACTGATTACGCAAAAGAAAACTATAATTTTTGAATGTTGATTACAAACACACTACACCCCTTTCCCCCTGTCCACACCATAACATAAACAACCAACCCGCACCACCCACAGCAGTCGCAGTTGAATCAAAGGCCCAATCCACTAAAAGAATAAAGTATATGAGGAAAGACATATAAGCAAATTAAAATTCGGAAGCTAACTACCCCTCTACAACAATAAAAAGGCACTTAAGATACACAACCATCTCAACTAAGGGAAATTCAGCTCTGACCCATGATTATCAAGTAATGGAGTTAAAATAAAAAAAAATCAGTTTTCAAGCCTTCAAATTCCACTCTGCTAAAAGATGTGTATAAGAAATTTTGAATTTTAACTCTCATGAAAGATTTGCGTGCCTACCCAAAAAACAAAACAGCAAAAAAAGAAAAAAAGAAAAAAAAAAAGAGAAAATGAAAGGCTTATGTGAATAAGGACTCTTGGCATGGTTTTTTGTGCAAAACCAAAATACACAGCCTGTCCATTACTTTTTTTTTACCACAATTCTCCTAAAAAAATTCAGATCAGCTTATACCATCTTGAGACAAGTAGGTTCCTGTTTATCTTATCTTAACATTCTTCTTTTTTGAAGGAAGTTATGAAATTTTTTATTGAAAAATAAAGAATAATCAAAACACCAATACGCTTCCAAAGCAAGAATCAATCACTTACAAAGAAGAAAATAGGGCCTGTTTAGCTAGGTATTGTATTCTTTCTCCTCCTTTTTACTAGCTTATACATCTTCATTCAAAAAAAAAAAAAAAGACAAAAATAGGGTGTGAGGTTTCATCTTGATCATGGAGTTACTACAACCTAAGGCATATCAGATGAAACATACCGGTGGAAGCCTCTGGTGGATTTTTTCAAGCTTAATAAATTTTTTCAGCACAAAATATATGTTTAAAAACTCCAACAATTTTACAGGTACAGCCAATTTGAAATATTAAAATGCTGCAAAGAGCTATAACGACTGCTCAAGGACCAAGAACAAATTCACTGCACTACTTCATGGCCCCAAGCATGGATAACCAAACCAAGACATATATCCTTGTCTATGAGGGGATTCACATTATTGGTGATTGAAATTTAGACAAGAGTCAACTTTCACAGCAAAGTCTCACTGGGGCAATTCTTATCAAAATTCATTTCTCATCTCAGTACTCGGAGGTAACCTCCACCCCGATCTAAAAATATTTGGTTCCATAGAAAAGATTTCAGTATGTTGGTGGATGAATGGTTAAAAAGGTTTATGTTTACAGGTATGGAGGTTCAAAAGGTACACCCAAATACTCAAGCTTCTACTGATGAAGTTCTAAAGTTGTCCGAGGAAACAATTTTTTTTTTTTTTTTTTTTTTTTGAAAATGTGTCCGAGGAAACAATTTGAATTGAGGCGTGACTCTCTCCTCATGCAAACCATGACATTCACCTTCTTGAGGCAAGATATGACATGGTGAATCCTCATGCCATGTTGCATTATCAAATAAGAATCCCTCATTAGCCACAAGGATGTCATTCGAAAATTGAATGGCTTAAAAAATGTGATGGAAACACACAAAAAATTTCACACAGTTTCCTCCCCACAGAAGATCTAACTGAAGCACTTCCCTGTAAGGCCTCAGAGAGATCTTCAATCACTAGTTCTTTTAAGAGGTTATGAAAAGCACTGCCAAAGAAGACCTAAGGTTTAGAGCCAGCCACAACAATGCTTATCTCCTCATTTAACTCTAGTCCTAAGACACCATTCACCTCGAGTGAGATCCCATTGATAAGACCCATGGCCAGATGGTTTAGTGCTGCACTCTATCAGCATAGGATTACAAGCAAAACAACACAGACATCTTTATTGTTCTTGTGTTGAGGAGGGATGATGCCACATCTCCTTTAATACAAGTTGGTTGCTAGAGCTGTAGTCAACTGACTTAAGCTTGTTTTTTCCCTTTACCATTAACCCAACCCATAGCGCTTTGATTGAAGGTAGGTAAATAGTGACTCAGCTATGCCCACTCAGGAGTTCATTGATCTCTTCAAGCATGGTGGGCAACTAAGAGCAACAGTAAAGGATCCTTACTTCCTTTTCACTGGTTAGCCATGGAGTTCCACGTGGTTTCATAAAGATCTAGTGGCCTCTATCAAGGAGATCCAATCTTCTCTATTCTCTTCATCAGTAGCGAGGAGGATCTTTATGCTTTTTTTTCAGCAAATAGAACAACCCATCTTAGAAAAAGCCAGTCATCCCTGTCCTCCAATCTGCAGGCAATACCATCTAACTTTGTGAAGGTAATCTGGAAAAATTTGCAAATTAAAGTCAACACTTTAAACGAAAGGTTAACTGGTCCAAAAATACCATCTTCAGTGTTAAGATACAAGATGTAATTCTACACAGCATAGCTACGATTCTCGGTCACACAACAATCTCTCTCCTCTTAACTGGGCCTCTCTTTTTTTTTTCTCACCAACCTGACAAAACCTCTAGGCACTAATACTAATAAATTGTCTAAGCGGCTACCCACTTGGAAGGGCAAGCTTCTCCTTCAATGTGGACCATCTTACTCTCATAAAAACTGAGTCCACAAGGCTTCTAACCCAGTTCCTTCTTTTCTTCCAACTTTGCTAGCATTGCTACAAGAATTGAGATATTGGAAAAAAAAAATTCTTTTGGAAGTGGACCATGAGAAATCCTTTTTTTTTTATATATAAAAGGGATCCAGAAATCCAAATTTTCACCTAGATAAATATGAGGATTATCCTAAATTAAATGTTACACTTCGCTAGATGGTTCTTAAAATTTGGAATTCAAAATAATGCATTTGGTGGAGAGTGGTGATGAGTAAGTATTATATTCCATCCCATGCTTGGTGGCCCCTAAATAGCAGCAGTTGGCATTCACCATCCCGTTGGAATAAGTACTCAGGTTAAGTTTTGGTTAGATATGTGGTAGAGTGACAAGCCTTTCATCAAGCCCTACTCAGATCTGTACATATTTGCTTATTATTCCATAATTGTTGTAAGAAAGTTCTAACTCGTGATGGGAGTACAAGGGATTAGTCTCTTAATCTTATTAGAAACCTTCACTATAGTGAACCAAAAGCAAAGCCAGTTGCTAGATTCCCTGAGAAATTCACTTCCATCTTCAATTTGAGGTCAAAATTACTCAAATGGGATTGTCGCATGAGCAAACAGACATAGTAATCCCAATAAGACCATGTTATGGAATTACACAAGATCCAAGCCTACCCTGCTCAATTTTCTTGGACGCTTTTGGTCTCTCAAAGTTCTCTTCTTCGTTTAAAGTGCCTCAAGAGGTAAGATATTGATGGGGAATCACCTTTCTAGAAGAGGTATGATCAATAATAATACTTTTCGCAAGTCATGCAACTAGCTAAGGAAACCATTGACCATCTCCTCTTAAACTTGATCACTATTTATCAAGTTTAGGAATATAAATTAATTGGATTTGGCACTTGCCAGTACCACCCTGCAACTTTCAAGGATCTCGTTGTTCAGAATCATATTGTGGAGTCTTCCAAAGTTTGGAAAAATTATTTCAAAAGTTTTGTTTAGCGACATATGACAAATCTGAAAGGAAAAAAACCAAAGAAGTATAATATAATACCACCCTAGCTATACGTTTATTATTTTTTGTTTTCAGCTCGTAAGCTAGTTGGTTGTACAGCTGTACAATTAAGCTTCACCTTTTTTTGAAAAAAGAAACACTTGGAGTAAGTTAACTCCCTAGACTCAAAAACTAAATGTAAGTTCTAGCAAACCTCAAACACCCTAGCCCCTGCAGTGAAAAGACAAAAAAAGCTCACAAATGGATAATTAACACAGTAAATCTAGATTAATGACCACCGGTGAGATCTAAGTTATCTCCTCACTTAATTGAAAGGTGAAATCATTTCCAATGCTAGAATCATCCATCCCCGGGTTGGAAAGGAACATGACCCAAATTCATAAGCCAATGGTCTTCAGATCAAACAACACCACGATTCTTCTTCATCTCGTGCCCTATTAAGCGGTAAGTGATGAACCAGACCCATCACTTGAGAGTTAAGAAAAAAGAATGCAAAGATGAGACAAATGTTAGAGGTAAGGAAAGACCCCACCTCAAGTTTAATTTCCCACAACCTTTAGATAAATGATCACCATAATCCTCTCTCTTCCTATCAATTCTTATCATCCTTATATCATTGAAAAGTTATGAACCAGACTCATCACATGAGACAAAGAAACACAGACTAGGCTGACAAATTAATCGTAGGGAAAATATCTAAAACACCCTCATAGATTTTTTGTATTTCAAAAAGCCCCCATTGACTATTTTTTTTTCCTACAGTCAGCCCCACTAAAAAATAAAAACATATCTTATAAACCCTTCTTTGATGGAGTTTCCTAACTTCTGTTAAAAGTAACAGCTCTATACCGGAATACCCATATCCCTCTGTGAAAATCTTAAATATTTTTAAGCATGCCAGAATCAGAAAACATATTTCGTGTTTCACTATAACTCCAAAAACAGTATTCTTGAAAACATCTTTTATGGAAGTATTTAAAGAAACTAGAAATCATATAAAGATGGACAGGAATCATCACAAGTTGTATTATTAGACTAATTTGTCAAATTAAGTTATTATTTTTCAAGACAAGGATGAGATGATGCATGGGAAGAATTTTGCATACATAAACCTCTCTATAGTCCTGTCCTACAACAAAACCATTTCTTTGTCAAAGAGCCTAATAATTTATACAAGAATTGATAACTAGAAGTCTGCATAGATTATTGAATGGAATGCTTCTTTTAGAAAAACTGTTAAATCTACAGTTTAAACATTGTTAAAGGTGTGGACCAATACTCAGATTTGAGAGTTTTCTCCCTCAAAAACCAAAAGGCAATGTTCACAATTCTGTGAACGATGAGGAAATAGAGTGATGGGGTTATTTTTGGAATAGAACATTTTTTAAACAGAAGTTAAGAGACTCCATCGAGGAAGGGTTTGTCAGGTATGTTTTTTTTTTTTTTTTTTTATTAGGATTGACTGAAAGAAAAAACAGTCAATGGGTGCTTTAGAAATACAAATAGGAGGGTGTTTTAGATATTCTCCCTTAATTTTATTCTATTTTATGCTGGATTAAATCAATGACAAGAACAAGTACCAACGCTGGACAGCATCTGGTTACAAGTATCATAAAAAAAGAACATATAAATGGACAGGAAAACCTGCTTTCAACTCACCTGACCATCTCGAGCAGACCATCACCTACAATAAAGTTCTCCCAGAGTGGTAGGTGAGGCAGATTGCTAAAGTTACATAAATGGATTATTCATTTGTCACAATCACAACCAATTTATTAACAACAGTAGTTTCTTTTCCACCACATGACCAGCTAGGCATACTTCAGAAAGAAAGTTAGAGACCCACAACTGAAAAAAAAAACAATTAAAATAAAAAGAATAAGATAAGCATAAAGATTCATATCAAAGCAAATAGCCCATAAATGCTTTTTGCACAATCTGACAAGTTGATGTGCACCTGAATAAACACAGATCTACAACAATCACACTCAAAAAGAGATGTCATTAAAGCTCTTCTATTCTGGACAAAAGGCCCATGCAAATAGACTTTGTACAATCTAGAATCTAATTTTAAAAGGTTGTGCAGGATAGGAAACATAGAGAAGTAGATGGAATTTGTCTGTTATGTTCCCAAACTTTTTCATCCTTAAAAACGGTTTCAAGTCAACTGTCCATAATATTGCAAAGAGCCAATTTAAAATTTAAGAGGAACATGAATAAAAACCAGAAACTAATAGGCAAAACATCGCATACTTTTTTTTGCATAATATGCAACAAAACCTCCAAATATCCATAAAGTGGTGTTTGAAGGTTATTAATTGGATTTAGTGTGGCTAGTGCATTACTGCTTTTGTTTAGGTTGATTCAGCTTACTGAGTTGATTCTTTGCCGTCTAAAGAAACCACCAGATCAAAGAGTTTTTCACATTAATCATACTTTAGATAAACTTGGTGCATATTGGATCTGCTTTCCTCACTTCAAGCAACACTAGGCATTAACTCTTAGAAAGGTTTATATGAGCAGGCCAATCATGAGGTAATATCTAGGCATAATCAAGAAGAGTCACAAATGGAATTCTTAGGCAGATATTTCCAAAGTAGGAGAGAATGGAAAGGAAACAGAAAAAAATTGAGAAAGTGGCATATGAGATTCAAAAATATGCCTCTCCCACATTACTTTCACTAACTCTCGATTCAATTATGCAACATTTGATAACTCATAAAAATCAGAGAATACAACACGCAAAATGCCACTTTGCAGATGTTTGATGAAAATTAATGTCACGCACACGAAATCAGCCCTTTCTTGAGCTTTCCTTTTAAAACAACGGCCTCATCAGGTTTACCACAGAATTTTACCGGCAGAACCTTTTTATCAATGTTTTCAAGAAATTGTTTAAGAGACGGAATCCATGCAACTCTAAAACCACTTAACAAATCGTAACGACACCCATTTCCCATTTCCCTTAAACCTCAAGAACCTCCAACATGCAGTTGTGAAAGTGAAAGATTGGAGATAGGATGAGAAGAGCACAGAAATAGGGATGGCAGAAAATAATAGAACTGCCACTTCACTCGCACTAAAACATTTTCAACAGAAGACCTATCTTGAATTGTAGAGGAAAACTAAAATGAAATAAGGGCGTGAAGAACCTCGTCAAGTGCATACACAAATGAAAGGCAATTCACAGCCAGATTGACCATTAAAGACGAAAATGAATGTCACATTTGACAGTGAAGAAGAAAGAGCAAAAGAGGGGTTTTGCACCTCGGAGCTTTCAATTGGACTATCTTGAGGTTGAGATGAAGAAAGCTTTGACAAAAGAAAGCCGCACCGCAGTAGTAGCGTGGATTGTTCGAATTGCTAAGACTAAGATGATAAAGAAAAGGAGCACCGTCCCCCAACTCGTTCTCTTGCGGCAGGAAAGGGAGAAACCGCTTAACAATGGTAATCTACGTTACTGTATATACTCGGGTCCCGTTTCCGGACTCAGTTTCGGTTATGGGCCCGTTACGTGACCGGTTAATTTTTTTGGTAATTTTGATCGGACGGCCGTTGATCATGGTCGGATCGCTGAGATAGCATTCCGTCTGTATGGTTTTTCATTTTCGATCAGGCCTCTATTCTCTCATGGACGTTTAATTACTATAATTCTGTACTTCTTTATCAGAAGAAGAACCCCGATCTAGAGATACGATGCGAGTCTGGAGCTCTTGGCCGCCATAATGAAGAAAAAATCGACATCGAAAATACTTGCAAAGGACTGGTTCTCTGCTCCAGTGGAACATTGATCAATCGCAGTTTGAGAATCTTGCATCACTATCTCTTTAACTCTCTTACCAAGACATGGATTGAGCTTCCTTATAGAGAACTGAATAACTGGTCGCCCTTGTCAGCTCTCCGCAGCTTTAGCTTTTGATCCCCTCCATCTCCATCCTCCCCTTCCTCCCCTTCCTTTCGCCCTGGGTTCGACATGGAAAAGCGCAGATTGATATGTTTTCTTCTGAAACTGGGTTATGGGTTGAGTTCACTCTAAGTGGGATGAAACGAAGATTTCTCCATTTTTCCTGAACGGAGTTCTATACAAGATTGCCGATTCATAGAAGCTCCTGTGCTGGGAGAAATGATCAGTCACGTTTCCGCATTCAACTTGCCCGAGAACCAAGATATTATATTTAATTACTAACTTAAAGAGTGAGAATTTAGATATTGTACGTAAACATTTTTGTTTAAGTATTTTATTTTTTAATTTAATTAATATAATATTTTATGTCTATTTTATTTATTTTATTAATTTAGACATATCTATATTCCATCTTATTTTATTAATAAAAGTTAAATAAAATCATCTTATAAAATTTAAATCTATCAAAATATTTTTATATAATAAAATATCATATTTATTTATTTATATAAATTTATGACTTTTAATATTATATTTAATAATTAATTTAAGAGAGAGAATTTAGATATTGTAAAAGTAGCAATTTGATTAAGCATTTGGACATTATAAAAGTAAACATATTTATTTAGGTATTTTATTTTTATATTAAATTAACTTAATATTTTATTTTTAATATTTGTTTTATTTTATTAATTTAGACAAATCTAAAATCTATCTTATTTTATTAATAAAAAATTAAATTAAACCGCATAAAAAAAGTTAAATCTATCCAAACTTATTTATTTATTTATAAAAAATAATTAAATTTTAATATTATATATAATTATAAATTTAATAGTGAGAATTTATATATTTTAAAAGTAAAAATTTGAATAAGTATCTCAACATGATAAAAGTAAATTTGTTATTTAAGTACTGTGTTTTAATATTTAATTAATTTTTTCTACTTATTTGTATTATTTTATTAATAAAAAATAAAATAAATTTATCTTATTAAGGTTAAATCGATCTGAATATTTTATTAATAAACTCTTTCTTATTCAATTTCGGTTTCTCAATTTCACTTTCCGTTTTACTTTGGAAATGCGCTAACCCCTCCCTGCGCTAGCTGCCATACGGGAGCCGTCCCGTCCCCTCGATTCGAATAGCTGCTCCGCAGCCAAGATTCGATTTTTCCTGCAGAGAATCTCTCACTCCCACATCTTCAACTAGACTTCCAGGTGGAGAAGGTGTCGTTCTTCCATGGATCCCCTCTCTGCCCTGCGCGACTACGCGACGCGCGGGGAGTTGGACAAGATCGTCCGAGTCGGGGACGAGTTCCGGTTCGGCTCCGACTTCTCCTTCCCTTGCAATACGGAGACGGCTTTCCGCTCCAAGCAGGGGAACCTCTATACCCTAGAGACTCTCCTCTTCTACGTTCACAACCACCAGCTCAAGCATACGGACTATCTCCAGGCCACTCGCGCCCGCAAAATCCCCGCTGTGACCTTGCCGGACAGGAAACCGTTGCTCGATTATCTCCTCGGTAGGATCGCTTCCTCTGATTCTATTGAGACCCTTCTTCTCCCCAGTGCCAAGCCCACTGGTGCTGCTGATCAGGAATACCGGCCGGAGGAGCCGTCTACGCTGCTTGCTGGGCCTGCCACCGACGAGACGGAACTCCCTATCCCCGCCGCCAATGATCACGCGGAGAGGTTGGACTACATCTCTATGATCAAGGCTCTGGAACGGCCGTTGAAGGACCGAGAGACCCTTTTGGAGTGTCGGCATCGGAACTTCTACGAGATTTTGATTAGCTCCCAGCGTCGCGAGGAAGAACGCCACCGGATTGAATCCCAGCAGCGGAAAGATGGGTTAGTGGCGAAAAATCGACTTATGGGTGGGACGGAAGTTGGTGGATATGGGGAGGATTTAGGGCTCGATCCCTCGGCTAAACCGAAGATGCATTTGAAGGGGAGTAAGATTGGGGAGGGGGTGCCGATTATCCTCGTTCCTAGCGCGTCTCAGACTTTGATTACCATTTATAACGTCAAGGAGTTTCTGGAAGACGGGGTTTTTGTGCCCTCGGATGTCAAGATGAAGCAGTTGAAACCCGGGACAACGAAGCCAGACTGCGTTACTGTGCAGAAGAAGTTCAGCAGGGACAGGGTGGTGGCTGCATATGAAGTCAGGGACAAGCCCTCGACCCTGAAGGCGGAGGATTGGGACAGGGTGGTGGCCGTTTTTGTGTTGGGGAAAGAGTGGCAATTTAAAGACTGGCCTTTTAAAGATCATGTGGAGATCTTCAACAAGAGTAAGTGGAAAGATAGTACTTCTGCATTTTTTTTGTTTGACTTTCTTCGGGAATTAGTTTGTGGATTTCAGTTTCTTACTTCGAAGTTGAAGCAATATGATTAAGCATTTGTTTCCTCGAGAGTTAATATTTGTCACGGTAGAAGTGATTGACATTAATTAAAAAAAGTTACTAATACAGTGCAGAGTTGTGTTCTTGCTAGACTGGTAGAAGCATGATGGTACCATTTCATTCGATTTTTACTCAGCATTTTGTTTCATCCATCTTTGTTATTTGCAAGTAAAGGGTTTGCCATACTAACGCCAAAAATGAAACTACTCTTCTAACATTTAGCATTCAACAGAAAAGTAAATATGGACAGATAGAGACTGACTCTGCATGATTACCTTCTGTTTAGTCTCCCCTAAAAATCAGTTTCATTGAATGGTAGTTGACATCTAATTTTGGATACAAGAGATTGATCTTCTAAGCATAATTTGGTTGGCTTTATTCAATTTTACTAAAATAACCTTGCTCTTAGTCAGAAGAAATATTATTACCTAGTACTATTGACATTCGAACAAAGATGTTTTGATTAAATCACGAATATGAGTGGGAATTATGACTTGATCATTTTTCTTAGGACGATGAACTTGCATGTTAGTGTTCTATTCCTGATGTATCCGTCTTTCCCTCAAATTCGTTATTTCAAGATCTATGTATGTGAATATGTTAACTTTAGCTGTTACTTGTGTAGGCTGGACTATTTTTCTGTTTTGTTTATTTTGTGTTTGATGATAATGATAAAGGATCTTGCATCTTGTGCAGTTATTGGGTTTTTTATGCGCTTTGAAGATGATAGTGTCGAGTCAGCAAAGACAGTTAAACAGTGGAATGTTAAAATCATCTCTGTAAGCAATGATCCTTTCCTCTCTATATCAATTTTGAGCTTTCTCATTTACATTTTCTTGTACATTATGTGATATAAGTTTTAATATGCAGATCAGCAAGAATAAGAGGCATCAGGATAGGGCTGCTGCTCTGGAGGTATGGGACCGGCTAGAAGAATTCACGCGTTCAAGGTCACATTGAAGATTTTCTTCATTACATTGTTATGAATTTTTTTTGTTGTTGTTAAATTTTCCTTAGTGTGACTGCTAAATAGCAGCTTTTTATTTAGGTATTTTAGTTTGTATCTTCTCTTTTGTGTCAAGAAAATTCAGAGCCAATGTAAATCAACTTGCAGAAGCGCTAGTAAAGATGGTAAATGTGTTTCTATGGAGTTGCCATTTACAATTCCAAACCAGCTTCTTTTCTTTTTATTAATTTCTTTATTTTTTTTGGCATTTGAGAAAGAAATAAAAAGATACGGGTTCAGACAAAAAATGAAGTACATGGCCCAAATTGTTATTATTTTACCAAAGTACTTATTATTTGGGGATTGATGAGTAATTTTTATGCCATAAAGAGAGGATATCTGCTGTAGCAGTGAAAATGAGAATTGAGAAGATTTTGAGTACAATGCAGAAAATAACGTGGGTTTCTTTCTGTTTCAATGTATTTGAATGGAAAAGCTCTCTTACGGAAAAAGGCCTTGGTGAGATTATTGTTTCTAGTGTGCATTTGTGCTCCCTGGATGAAATAGCCAACTTTAGATTGAAACCAGAGTGTTTGTCAACTAAAATAGCTGCATTTTGTTTTTTCCAAATTTCCTGATGTTTTCGTGAGAGTAACCTGTAGTGCTGCCTAGTTAACTTGCTGCTTAAAGTTCCCTCCATCTTATTGATGAGTGTTGTCTGCTTTACGATTTTAGCTGGATGAATCAAAGCAAACAAGAAGCTCCTTGAAAAAGACATAGTATTATAGTGTGAATTTCCGCAGTATTAACTGATAAACTGGGAATATTCAGATATAGCTCGCATGTGTAGATGTAGCAGCGTAACAATCGTCCCAGAATAAGCTCAGAAGCTGGTAAGACTTGCAGCATATGATGCAATGAAGAAGATAAGGAAGAGAATGGAGGAAGAGGTCAATGATGTGAGGTTTGCATCAGATGATTCTCTGCCTTGGGATGGAATTGGTGCTGCATATATTAAAACAGAATATTTTTATCAATTGCCTGAAACTCTCATTCGGTTCAGTAGCAGAACATGTAGGCAGATGTTATCTCTCAAACCTTGTGAGCCCATCCGAGAATCCGCAGGAGGGCTTGAAGGGGCGCCAGCATCAGCTGTGACAATTGACACGGAAAAGTCCTATTGGAGAACTGAAACTGCTGAGACTTACGAAACTTCTTCATCTCATATACTACTGCATGTAAGCCAGAGTCCTTAACCTTTGCATGCACTAACTGGTGGGGTATGCACCTGGCAAGCAGAAGGAAGAGCCAGAGCCAAGGTCTGGTTAATGGTGATTCCCAGCGACGCAGCAGCTTCTCTGTCGAGGACCATGCAGAGGCACCTCGGCTGGGATGCGACAACATTAGCAAGCTGGGAGCAGCTTGTAGGCGTGGGCGTCGAAGAATTCCCCATAATGTAGCTGAGGCATGGCGAGAGGCTGACAAACGCCGTGGTGCAACTCGACTGTGCAGCCGCCCCTGCCCAAAACGCGCTCTATGCAATCATGGCTACCACAATTCCCATTACTCTAACAGCCATTGTCTTTTGACACTCGAACACTTCCGGTCTCCTGAAACCTTAACAGCTCAGACTTCACCCAATTCCCAGCTGGTGAAGATACAAGATTTGCAGTGAAGTTGGAGAAAGATAGTGAGGTTTCATACAGAGAAGAGTCCGGGGAATAGTAATTAGAGAAGTTCCTGTGGGGTTTAAATTTTCTGCTTCTAGATTTCCAAGCCTTGTGAACCATTGCCGACTCTGATAGGTGGTGAAGATCATCCCACCTTGCCGGCCAAAAGGGAAGTTTTAAAATAATATGACGTAGTAGAAAACGCGCTGTTTGTGGTCGATGCATGGGAACGAGAAGAGAGCGGAGACGCGAAGGGCAGTCTCGAATGGATTTCATCACAGACCCTGAGACTGAGAGGTCGTACCGGAAGTTTCGGTGCGCGTGCTCGACTGTGCAGCGGTGCCGCGACTGTGGACCAGAGGGTTGATCCAGGGGTGGCCTCTCTTGGATGCCCTTTGAGACCAAATCCGGTATTAATATGTCTATATGTGTCGCAGATTAATTAATATAATAATAATATAATATAATAATCATAATCATAATAATATAATAATCATAATCATAATATAACTATAAAATAAAAAAAATTAAATAATTATAAAAAAAAGTTTAGATTTATTTTTATTCAAAATTTGAATTTTTACACTAAAAAAAGGTTTTAATTACAAAATGTGTAGCCGGCTCTGGGGTTTTCCTAGAAGCTGGACCCTGTTGCGTTCGGGTTCGGTCCATTGAGGTCTTTGCACTAAGCACTTCGCAGTCAAAACCCTTGTCCAGAAGCTAAAACCCTAGTAATGGACACCTCCACGACAAGCGACGTACCACTTTCTGCAAAAATGGATGAGGTTTCCATCGAAGAAGATGAAAGCAACAGTGGAATCGAGGTTGCTCCGGCTCTAATCGCAGTCCACCCTCTTGAGGAATCCGTCGCCGTTGCTACCGGAGCTGAGCTTCGGGTTTTCAGTTTAAAGTAACTCCTCTTTCTGTTTCCTTGTGGCAGTTAATTTAATATTTTAGCCATTTTAAGGGTGCTAATCGAAGGGCCCCGATCATTAGAAAGATTCAGGGAGCTTAGGATTGCTTAAATTTTGACGTAACATGGAAAGTTGTGTATTTTAACTTTCTCTAATGTTATGAAAACTCAAATGTGCAGGAAAGTTAGTGTTTTCTGTTATCTAGCTCATCTTTTTTATGTCTATTTCATTGGGACTGAAAATTCGCAACTTCAAGATTGGCTTGAAGTTTGCACTGTTTCAGACAGTAGATGTTATGAGTTAAAATCCAGTTCTACGACTTATATCACGATTAATTTGAATAACAACCATAGTTATACATCTTCATAACAATGCGTTGGAAGTAATAGTGGTTGATTCAAAAAAGTGACAGAGGTTAATGTGTTCAGTTGATTTCTGTAAATAAAAAGAACACATGTTGAGGGCTTCACCTTTTGTTGTTTCTGTAGACCTAAGTTGATCTATGCCTGTGCATGGATGAGAATTTATTCTCTACCCAGGTTCTATAGACTGGAAGTGTCCATCCTAAATCCTGAAGGTGGAATGGTTCAGTTTCTCTTGCTTTATATACTGTTCTTGGGCCACTGTATAGTGCTATCATCAGCATCCTGATGTGCTCCATTTCCAAATAATGGAGGATATATTCTTGGTTGTGTCAGCTACCAAATTGATCAATTTTTTCATACTGCTGCAGTGAAGGTGTTTTAGAAAAAGCTGAGGTACATAAACATGTTTATCATAAGAAATGAATTTGTTGCTTGATTATATTGCATAATGGACCTTAAACGAACTGAGCTATCAAGGTAAACACCCCAGAATAAGTTATCAAAGATGCGTAACCTCCTTGTCTTGTAGGGAAGATCAGCCAATAGCTTTGCGAGATGATTCTGAAGGTCCTTCTCATAGTGAGGCTATTCGTGCAATTTGCTTTGGTGCAAAGGGGAGGTTTTTTGCATCTGCTGGTGATGACAAGCTTGTCAAAGTTTGGGCAGTTGATTCGTGGCAATGCATAAAAACTGTGTAAGCAATTTAAATAGTTAATGTTTATGTGTTGACAATGTGAATTCAGTCCATTTATTTATTTATTTGTGATGCTGTTATATGTACAGATGCTCAGAGAAGCGAGTGAGTGCTGTCGCTGTAAGCCATGATGGTCATTGGCTCACTTTTGCGGATAAGTTTGGAGTAGTTTGGGTTGCTGAGTTGGTTGTGGAGAGGGACAATGATACACTGGTCAATAGAAAGCCTCTACCAATTCTCGCTCACTACTGTAGTATTATCACTAGTCTGGTTGGTTTCTCTCTCTCTCTCTCTCTCTCTCTCACACACACACACACACACACATGTGTGTGCGCGCGCACAGGTGCACATGCATGCCGAAAATCTCTTAAAACACACATACAGTTAATTTCTAGTTCGTTTACAACTAATGTTAAGACTTGAGGTTCCAGGACATTAATTGTATACTTCAGTTAATGATTGATTAGAAGCTTCATATAGATATCTATACGCAAATCTAAAATTTGGTCCAACAACTAACTATATGACATATTTGCCTGAGTTTGTTAAAGTTACAGTGGTAGTTTAAGTGATGAATTCAGTAAAACGTGAAAGAAAAAGATACGAAGTTGAAATATCCCTACTGAGCATTCTTTAAAAAAATGAAGTCACAAAATCCTAGCATACTGGCTCATTCTAGTTTATCTTTCTATATGTTTACTCATTAATTTCTGTTTCTTCACTTTGTATGTATTTGTCTCAAGCTAGGTTTTTTCTTCATCTAATTTCTGTTTGCTGTTCAGGAATTTTCTCCAAATGGACAATATCTTGTTAGTGCTGATAGAGATTTTAAGATTCGGGTACCTTATCTCTTTGTCTCAGGCAATCGGAATTTGCCTTTTTCTTTGCCTCTCTAAAGAATATTTGCCTTAATTGTGGTTCTATTTGACTTAGCAGGTAACTGTGTTTCCTAAAAACCCTTCAAATGGTGCACATGAGATACAAAGCTTTTGTCTTGGTCATACTGAGTGAGTTTTTATATTATGCCATGTCTCAGTTTATTTCCGTTAGTCATTATACTGACTGCTTAAAGTCTGCAAATATTTTGTCAGAATCTGCTGAAACTTAAAAAAAAATTGTCCTTGTGTTCCTCAAATAATATAGCAATAGTAGTGACTTAAACTTTTACTATTGTATAATTTTGGTTGAGTGCACTCTTTAGTACCTTGCATATAATTATATCCAGGAAACCCTAATAAAAAGTTGAAGATGGGGTTGGCATCTGTACCTGAGTACCTGAATTTTCAGTGGATCGGATATGGGTAAAGCTTGTTCTCTATTGCTAGCTTATTCTTGTACGCTAGCATAGTTTCTATTTAGAGCACACAAAGTTAAGTGCTTGACCAAGAGTTTGAATGTTGCTGAGTAGTGTTGGGGTTGTATTAGAAATAAGGGGCCATCCATATTATGATAGCTTAGATTTGTTGTGGACATTAATGGACTTGAATTGAGTTTGGGCCTTCTCAATTTGGTACTGAATTGTGCTTCTTACTCCATGATAGTCGTTATGTTAATTGAGATTACAAAATGGTAGCTCTGTAGAATCTTGAGAATAATATATTATAAAAATTCTTGTGTTTTTTGCATATTAATATCCATTGACAACAACATTAACTTTGTTGGATTTCATCATAGAGCTATTGTGATTTTTCCTTTAGGATATTATTGGTCAAGATGAATGCCCCAAAGCAAATTGTTAGTGAAACAGTGGTTGCTGTTATAAGAAAAAAAAATGGTTGCTATAGTCTGTTGTTGTTTTTTTGAAATAGCAAAAGAATTTGCACACTATGGTCTGTTGTTATTACCCAGAGTTGGAGACTTTATGTTATCAGTTGTGCCTCTTAATTCATATCAATGTGTAGTTACAATTTGTTCAAAGGTGGTAATGGCTAATTATTGCTTGGTATATTGTCAGCTTTGTCTCCTGTCTTGCCTTTGTGAGAACTGGGGAAGATCCACAGGGATTTCTTCTCTCTGGAAGTGGTGATTCAACAGTGGGTACATCTCAAAGCTCAGAAAATTTGCCTCACCCTTATATGTTTCCTATGATGGGCTTATTCCTCACCTAGTGGACATGCTTTCACAGGTTTGCTTGTGGGATTTCCCTACTGGATGTCTTCTCTGTACTTGTAAAGTTGGAGAAAAGGTATCTCATTTTTTCTTTTTGATTTTCTTATTTTTGGCATTTTATTTATGCTTGTGAGGGGATGTTTTGACATCCTCATACAAGTATTAATATTTTTTTTTTTATGAAACATACAAGTATTAATATTGGTGGAAAAGGTTGTATGTTAACCTCCAGCTGAGGCTGTAAGTAGTGCCATAGAGGTGTTCACATGTGGTCATAAATTTAGATGCAATGCAATGAGTCGTCTAAATCAAGCTGGCAGTGTTGGCTATTATTGAACGAGTAATAACGCATTAAGTTGATGACATTATAGTATAGGCCCTTATGTTGATGGTAATACAACTTTGAATTTGTGTCACCAAACTCTTTGGCATATAATGTCTAGAAGCATTACCTTGTGGCCCTCCAATTATAATGTCTTGTTTTTGTTTTATCTTGAAGGCAGAACTTGTTGGATTGATTGGAGAAGACCATCATCCTGCTGTCACTGATTTGTGTGCTTATCCAGATGGTTCTATAGTTGCTGTGGCTATTCAAAGGCAGGCCCTTTTTTTTGTTTGTTTATCTTCTTTTGATTGATTCGCCTTTATCTCTTCTTGCTTCTTATATTGGTACATTTTTGTCCTGCAGCTTTTGTGGAGTTGTACTTTTAACCTGTGATTTATCCACAAAAACTCTTGCAGTTGCCAAGGTAAGAGTAGAAACTCACAGAGCAAGCTAAAAGGAATCCATTCTGTATGTGTGGACTGTACGTTCAGTATTCAGCATATTCCATATCTTTGGTAATTGTTGTTATCTCAACTGCCTTGACAGGAAAGTTTTACAAATTCATCATGGTTTTTGTAGGTAGCTAGAATTAAAAAAATGAAGTTCCTCCTGTTATCTAGAACCATTTTTGGACTTCTAATGATCTATGAACCCACGTAGCCATGTTTGCAAGGTGTTCTTAATATTTTAATTGAAAATGCTACTGAACATAGTTTGGAGCCCTGGGACCAAAAAACGTGGGTTGCAAATCTGCTGTCTGAACTGTGATGGATATGTGGTGGTGTGTCTTAAATAAAACAGTTGGTACAACTCTCCGTAGTTTCTGACATTATTGCTTGATGCTGACAGATTATTTCTTTAAAAGAAACTTTCATCCCCACATGCTTAGGGATGAGTTGCTCCACAGAACGCCTGTGGATAGTTACCGGAGCATCTAATTTGCCATCTTCAACCACTTTGCCTCTAGCCTGTGTGAAGGTTGTCTCTCGACTGCAAATTTGCAATTTGGACTCCAACAGTGCAGGACCAGTTGTATTGGAAAATGATTCTATTCCTGGAGGAGAAAAATTGCTTGAGAAATTGCAGGGCAGTGTAAATGCGGGCAAAGAGGAGAAGGCATTTGCAGAGGCAGCTGAAGCTGTGAAGGCATCAATGCGCAACTTATTAATCAAAAAACAATATTCAGCGGAGAAAAGAGAATTCAGAAAACGGAGCAGAAATGATAAAAAGATCAAGCAATGATAAATAGTTTCAAGTATCTCTTAATGATTTTGAATTCTTTGTTTGCAATAGTATGTTGAACCAGTGATAGCTACCTAAATTCTAAGCTTGTAGAATGAATCGCATGTGTAGACATTGTAGAGTAGTTATAGCTTCAGGCTTTGGAAGTTGCTCAGAATAGCGTGGATAAGCAGAAGTTTGAGATCAAGCTGAAGGTTGAGGTGTCCACCTTTCCATCATTTTTTACCTTTTTGATCAATCTTATTAGTTTTTGTCGCCTATATTTTATTAGGTGATCAAACTGTTTTGCAACATTGTTTCTTATTTAGTTTGAAGCCCAATTGAGATGTTAAGGCCATAGCCAATATCAGTTCTTTCTTATCTGGTGGCATACTGTAGTAGTGCCATTTCTCTATTGTATAAGTGTAATGCAATTTGCCCTCTATAAAAGAAACATTCAGAAGCATTACATGGCTTATCTTTTTTTTTTTTTTGTGATCATGACCCAATTGAACCAGTCAGGGTAGTCAATCATGGGATGAATTGCAAGCTTGGCTTGGTCATTCATGTTTTAACATATATCCGCGTCTTATGATTGTTTTCATTCACTAAACAGTCTGGAGTTGGTAGAACATGGTTAGAACTGATTTAGATGTTTCTTGTTTCATTTTTATAATCTGAAGCAAATTGATTTGTTTGGCTTGTTTCATTTGACCTGCTGTTATTCAACTAGATGGGAGAGACAATTATATCAAAGTCTGTTTAAAAGGAGAACAGAGAACAGAGCAACCAACATAGGCCTCTCAATTTGACTAAGTCAGTCAATTTCTGGATACTTGTTTCTAAAAAGATAGCTTTTTTTCCAGTAATTTTTTTGAAGAAAAAGTAAACACTCCCTTGGACTTATCTTCCAAGTTTGGCCCCTCCCTCTTGCTCCTGCACCATCTCTACTACATGGGTCACACACATTGTCCAAAAACCAAACAAAGATTAATTAAAATTATTAATAATAAGTAGTGTTTGTTAGACTTCTTCTTCTTCTTCTTCTTCTATGATTATTTATCTCTTCAATCTTGTCGTTTGTATGACCTTTGATTACTTCACTGAGTTGGCTCATTTGTTCTTTTCTCTAATTTGTTTTATATTAATAGGAATTGCTTGTCTCATCTTATCTAAAAGCATATATTATATACACCAAGGATGCCGGCTCATGCCAACAGTCCATTTCTTTCTTTACTCAAATTAAGTAGTCTTCTCTGGATCAAGTGGTTTGATACGGCACACACGAGGATGTATAATTTATACTCAAATTTTTTGTTGAATTAAGTAATGAGGTTTCAATCAAGGAGAAGTGGGTGAAACTGAAGCATTTAGAAGAGGGTGGTTATTCAATGAGATTGGACTTGTAAAACATAATATTTTACATGTAAAAATATCATGAATACCTAAACCTAATTTGTTTGGAGTCTCAAAGATTTCTTATAATAATGAAAGATTGAATGAAAATTAATCTCCTTACGGTCCGATTCAACGAGGCATCGGGGTAGTTTAATAAAAAAAAATCTTGTGATTATTAGTCGGGAAAAATCTTATGATTATTATTTTGAAATAAAAATTTGATTAGGGTTACAATTGGACAAGACAAAAGTGTTAAATCAATGCCTCTACCTTTTCCTAAGCACATAGAAAGCACTAGAGATTTTTGCATGCACTATGAGATTTACCATATTTTCTTTAAAGATGCCAATTAAAAAAGAAACTCCTTTGATACCATTTTTTTTTATAACACTTTCATCTTTTTCTTACCCCCTTTCACCTCAAAAGGAGGAAAATTGAGAGACAATTTTTTTCTCTAGAGAAAAGTGTCTAAAACATGTTCATGCACATAAAAAAGTTTGGGTAAAATTCAATTAATTTCATTTCATATTTAAAAATCATAATAAAAAGTTTTAAAAAAAAATGTGTCTTTGACAAATAATCTACTTTAGAAATTGGGTCTTTTGATGGCCTTCCCTAACAAAGGGGATTGTGGGACCCATCTGATTTTTTTTTTAATTTTTTTGTATAAACAATGTGGGCCCCTACAAGGGGGTGGGTTCCATTTTTTTCTTATCCAAAACCTTAAAAAAGCTTTCAAAACCCATTATTGGAAAAGAGGGTGGGAATCTTCAAGTCTTTATCCACAACAGAGCATGAGACAGTGCTCGAGGAATCATGTTCATTGATCTGTCCAAGTGGCAAGTTAGACCGGGCAACACGTGGATGGATAACAAAAAGTGGGTCCTCATTGTCCTTCAATGTTTCTTTTCTTTTCCTTATGTGGGCCCATGGAAGAAATCCGAGCCTCTTGATATGGAAAGCCCATTCCAGAGTTGGGTCTGCCGTGTCCCACAATGGTGTGGACATGTGCCAAAGGGAAAATTAGTGATGTCCTACAGCCCAATAGAAGCTAGACACGTGTGCGACTGAAAGAGACGTCTTTCAAACCTCACAATGTAGAGAGCGTTTAGAACAAGTAGCCTAAGGAAGAAGAAATCAGAATTGTGGGTTCCATTCCTTAGCAAATGACCTTTTAACACGTGGTAGTTATTCTAATTTCTCGAAAAGAGTTAATATCATTAAAAATAATATTAATTATAATTAATAAAATTATTTTATTTATCCGTTTTGAATAAGCCTGAACGTGAAGGAAAGCATTAATAGGAATAATCTTTAGGATATTTTGAAAAAGCCGAGATTGGATCAAATAAGGGTTAAAAAGAGATTTGATGAAACTGATGGGAAGAACCCATTTCTAAACTTCACAATTTAAAGTAGAAAAGACAGAAAGAGAAAAAAGAGTTGTGATGAAACCGATTGAGGAACTCATTCTTCATTCTTCACCTTCTCCATGAGATGGGTTCCATTGCTTTTGTCAACTTTTCCCTAGTAATTTGATGTGCAAGACAAAAAACAGACAATGGGGGCAGTATCAATCCCCTCTATGGGCAAAGCATCTTTCTCCCTCAGAGTTGAAAGGGGCATATGATTTTGATACAAAAGACAAAATGTAAGTGTCCCAAGGGTGCTATTACATTAGTACCAATATTGTCACATTGCCTAACCAATTAACATAACATGGTTGTGTGATTCACTCCTCCTCGATCGACTTGGATTTGCCTCTGTTTGTCCGTCTGTCTGTGTTCTTGACTCTCCTGAAGTCTAGTTTTTAAAAAAAAAAAAATATAAAGAAATTAAGGTTGTAATTCTATGAAATTTTTATTGTGTCAAAGTGGGAATTTTCTTTCCATTCTTGTTGGTCTAAAAGCAGGGTAGAAATCTCACTAAGTTGGAGAACCTCTTCAGCTTTTGACAAGTGAGAGAGTTTACACTAATGGGGTCACATTCTCTTTTGTCCATTGCTCAAAGACCATCAATCAATTCAAGGGTCTCCTAAGAGGACAAAGATGTTTGGATTAAAGAATCATATCATATCATATCATGTCATGTCACCATTTCATGTAACAATTTTACTTCTTTTTTTTAATTATTTTAATACAATTTTTTTTAAGCATGAGAGGATCAAAATTCAAGTTGGTTTTCAAGATTTGTTATTTTCTGGCATTTCAAATGGAATCGGGAACTCATTTGACTCCAAAGAAGGTAGTTAGTGGGAGAGCCAATGAGAGGAAAGCCCTTTCCTGACCGAATTCGGCCGTCGTGGGTGGAGTCCTTTCAAATCTTTTAACCGGGTCCCACTGCCCAAACCATCATCAATACGGACGTGGATTGCTTGCAGCCATCAAAGAAGGTGGGCCCTATGTGGGGTACACGTCCATGTGAATTATTAGATGGAAGTGATTAAAAGGCCCTGCTCACTCATTGCCGGTGGTCTATTCAGTGCACAAACCTTAGAAGAAATGAAGATCAAACAGGTGTGGGTCCCTACCCTTCTCCATGTTGGTCTGCTTGTCATGGGCCCACAGGCTCAAAATTCTTGGGCAGCAGAAGTTGACTACCGCTCCTGGTTATAATTATTACCTTTATTAATTTAAAAATAAAATTTAATCATACAAAATATAGCTATTATCTTTTTCCACAATTATAATTTTTTTTATAATATCTCAAAATAAAAACCTTTTTTAATAAAAAACCCGTAAAAAATAAATAAATTTGTAAGTGTAATTTATATTTTAAAGATTAAAAATATAATTTTAGTAGGAAACAAATTTATCCACTATATAAAGTAAAAAATTTTAATTATAATCATAAAAATTATTAAAATTAAAATAAATACACAAAATATACAAAATAAAAAATATGAGCATTATCTTTTTAATTTTATTATACAATTCTTCTCCTTTGATTAGAGTGTCAATAATGAAGATGAGGTCATGACATGATGAGAATCCAAAAGCAAAACCACTAATTCAAAGTATCAATTTTCCTGTGGGTCCAATGTGTTCACATTATGAGGTTCCTAACATTTGACCCCTTGACCATGGTTAGGCCTTTCTTATTTATCCTAAGGTTGAAGCACTCCAAGGCATAAAAGACCACTTTTGGACTAATTCAACATGGGAACAAATTGCATTAAAAAGAAAACCCATTTTCTACTTTCTTAATTAAAATGGATTAACCCATAATTAAGCTAATACAAGCTCCATCAATTATAAAACCGGAAGAGAACGAGATAAGAGTTCTTCCGACTTTAAAATTTCTAGACCCGACTACAAAGCGATCGAAGATATCCAATCTTGGATACACTAAGATGTTAGGAAAAGTAGTCAATCTCCATCTCCTTAGGGATATGATTTTGATTAAGTGAGGAGTTGGGAGTATGATGCTTTGAATGTGTTCATTGGTTTTGGCTACTCTTTAGTGCTTTTGTATAGAAAAGGTTAAACCGGTTAAATATTTTTGTCAAAAGCTTGCCTTGAGAGTCCTAGTGTTTTCATGCATAAAGTTCATAAAAGTTGAATTCATTCAGCTTGTTGGACACATTTGTACAAAAAAATTCTATTATTTACATTTTATGTTAAGCAAAAAAGAACTTAGTTCTAAGTAGATTACAAAAAAATAAATAAAATTGATCTACGTACAGAAAGATATGACTCATTCACCATCTTCATATGATTGATAACTGACAGCGGCTAGTTAATACACCCAAAAAACCGATCTGTTAAGTGTAAAAAACTATTGCATACAAGAGTGGACAGAACCACTTTGACAATAACAACCGACTCGTTACTTATTAGTAACAAGGTCCATGGGACATGTTTCCCCAAGAGCCTAAACTCATGTTTTTTAGTTATTTAATTAGATAATGATGAAAAACGTCATCAACCCTAAGTGGGGTCGGTAGATTAGATTCATGATAATAAATATTACTTTAATTATTAAATAATATAAATATATATTAACTATGGCCCACATAATAACTCCCAATGCCTACACTACTCAATTAAAGGCATCATCAGACCTTTTCTTGCTCTCTCCTTGCCATTATTATTGAAAAATATATTTTATTTTATTTTATTTAAAAAAAAATTATTTAATTGGGCTGTCGCCAAGAAGGGTGGCAGTTGTTGCCTTTACTGAACACAGGACTGTTTTTGTTATTTTCACCACTGCGAGTTCATTCGATGCGGAATAAACTGTGGGCCCACAGTATAAGGCTACCACGTGAGTTAGTACGAGACTTCGACGGTCTGATGGTCCGAGACGTGGTCGCAATCTGAAACGGAAGTGCATGCGAGAACGGTCGAGAAAAGTAATTATTTATTATGCGTCATTGGGATCGCAAAACCCGCATTTACGGACCCTGTTGAGCGGTGGGCCCAATTCATTTGTTATATTGCCTTCTCGGAATTGGGCCGGTAAAATTTGATAAATTACGGGATGAACCTAAGGGGAACTCTAAAAAACCGCCTGGGATAAGAGTTTTAAACAGTGCCCTTTTGGTAATTTGAGTTTTGTGGCAGTGGCATTTTTGTGATTTGAGTGTGGTAAGAGGACAAATTTAGATGATGAAAAAATAAAGACGACGCTCGCAGTAAAGAAATCTTTTAGGAGACTGGAGCGAGGTGGGGCCCAGTCAAGCTTTACAGTGGAGTTAGTGTTGCTGACGTGGCCGTGGGGCCTCGGGAGGTTGTCCCTGTTGCGTGGCTGGGTGCTTCTGTTTGCCACCATCATCATGGCCTGAGCCGACTTCAGCCGGAGAAGATATGGACCATTAATTGCATGGACCGGGTTCATGTGGGTCTGATCATCTTTTCGAGTCACGACCCGTCCCCTACTAATAACGATATGATTCGTACCAACTAGCTCGAACCCGTTCAAATTTTTGGGAGCCCGAATGGGTGACGAATCATCTCTAGAGTCCTATTCCCTGAACTGGAGCCAAGCCAAGCCAAGAGAGAGCAGAGGAGCTCTTAAGCCGGACTTATCTGTAAATGGTAAAAAAGGATACGGACACGGAAGTAAAAACAAGGGCCCAGACTAGGGACAAGGGAGTGGGGGAGAAAAAAATGAAGGTAGGGTGTCGTCACCCTTGCGAGAGAGTGTTTATATTCGTTCTCAGTGTCTGCATGCCCCAACCCAGTCACAGGAAACTTGAAAAAGAGAGGGAGAAGAGAGAGAGAGAGAGCGCCAAAAGGGGTAAGCGTTGGAGTCTCTTTCTGCTGGAAAAACAGGAGAGAGAAAATGTACCATTTACAGCAAATGGTGGTTTCCTGATTCCCATGCAACTTCTTTAAAATAGCAGCTCCTCACGCCAGGAGCTGTGCCTGCTAATCCATGGCGATTGTGCAGGGCTGAGAGCATAAAGGAGAAAAAGCCGTAGCAGAGGGGTGAGTGAGAAATGGAAAAGAAAAACAGACCCAGTTTTTTTTGTTTTGTTTTTATGTTGATGAATGGGGGAAATTTCAGTGTCTGGTGTTGATGGGGGGTTGTTTTCGATGATCAGAAAGATGTACCTCGAAAGAAAAAAGGCGTAGAAGAGAGAGAAGAGAGCAGAGGTTAATTGCCTTTTTTTTTTTTTTTCGTTTGATTTTTCTGGTTTAGTTGCGAAAAAAAAAAATGAAGATCTTTCGGGTGAGGGCCTCGATTGCATGCTGGTATTGATGGGCATGAGATTTTTCTCTGTTTCCGGCTTTTGGGCTGATTTTCTTGCGGCGAAGAGACTAAAAATCCCGTCTTTGTGATCTTCAAAACCAGAGTGAAGGAGAAGGACCAGCTTAACAGGAAACACCGAAGAAAAGTAGTAGGTTAGATAAGAAGGAGATTTTGATTTCTTGATGACTCTTCTATCTCTGTGTTTGGCTGTGATCAGCAACTGATACCGTATCCCGTCTCATCTAAGGTTGGTTCTCCAGATTTTTGTTACATTCTATTTCCATGAATTGCTTCTTCGTCACTGATATTGCCTTCCTTATTCATCTCGACGGTTCCGCATGTATTTAGCTCTTCTTCCGGACGTGTTTCATTAGTTTTATGTACATTAAATTCGCCACAATGATCTTGGACGGGATTATGTCTTCGTGTGATGTCTTACTGCATTCGCTTCACATGGCAATTTTATTCCCTGAATGTTTCCTTTTCTGCTTTCAGCTCTGTTTTCTCATTTAGCTTCACCAATTTTTTGTTTCTGATCACTTGATCTTGACGCTTGTACTGATCCCTCGACGGAATTAAGCTCAGATTATTGATGGCATACATGTTTCTTGGCAGATTGATTGAATCTTGAATCCCCCCAGGCAGCTGTCTTCAAGCTATGCTCAGGAAGAGATCAACAAGAGCTGTGAGCAGCAAGCAAGGACTAATGGCTGATCTTGGTTCCGGTTCTCTCTCATCCCCCACCGATAAATACACAAGACCCACTTCGTCTTTCTTCAATTCGCCCAGACTTTTTACTGGTTTTTCTTCGAAAGGGTTCTTAGACTCTGAGTCCGTGATGAGCCCCACTTCCATTCTCGACAGTAAACCCTTCTCTGCTATCGGAAACCCCTTCTGGTACGATAAAACCCCAAAACCTGCCGAAAGCCAGATGGAGAACAGAAACCCATACGCGAAGATTGAGCCTGGAGGCGTCGGATTGGGAATTATCGAAGCCTTGGATGAATCCCACGACAAGAAATTCTCCAAACATGACCGTAGAATGGTCTTGTTTGGCTCTCAGCTCAAGATACAGATTCCTGCAGTCTCCCCAACTGGGTCTCTGGAATCACCGAGCGACTTTGGGATCAAAACTCGTAATTCTCTGTCGAGTTCTTTCTCCCCTCGTTTCTCTCCGTCTTCAGGCCAGAAAACTCCAACTGGGTCTGGTCACGGAGTGCTGAGTTCGCCACGAATATTCACTGGAAGTCTCTCCGTTAGCGAGATGGAGCTGTCGGAGGATTATACTTGTGTTATCTCCCACGGGCCCAATCCCAAGACTATTCATATATTCGATAACTGCATTGTGGAGACTTGTGTGGGATGTCGCAACTCACAGATTGAGAAATGTTACCCTTCCGACAGTTTCCTGAGCTGCTGCTATGCCTGTAAGAAGAATCTCGGAGATGGGAAGGACATTTACATGTACAGGTTAGTGTCATTTTTCCTTCTTCCAGTATAAACTTCTGTTTGTTTTTCTTTACTGATTGAATTTTTACTCGATACATATCTGCTCCTGAATTCTTTATCTTCTCAATTGTACGAAGATCAAATTCCAGTCTAGCTTGTCATATCTATTACAATCTTGAATCACTGGAACTGTCCTGCTTTTTCTGGGTCCATCTGAATGATTCTTAAGCATCTACAGAAAAATAACCAGTCGCTGCAAATTCAAATATATTATTTTTTTTTTTGTCAGAACCTGAGTTTTTTTATTCATTCAGGGGTGAAAAAGCATTCTGCAGCCGCGAGTGCCGCTACCAAGAGATGTTGTTCGAGGAGGACATGGAGAAATCTGGAGCAGATCCATCTGTGACCCAGTTTGATGATCTCTTTGACATACTTGGGACTTGTTCTTGATGAAGCATTTTTGGAAGAAACTTCACAGGCAAAAATAATACATTGGTATAAATGCTACAAGATTGCAGGCTTCATTTCAAAGACAGACCATGAGAATTCCCATATAAATATAAATCAGAGAGCATTTTTCCCTTTTTTCTGTTTTTCCATCTTTCTAGCTGCAGAGGAGAGAGAGAGAGAGAGAGAGAGAGGAGAGTGGATGGATTCTTGTAGAGAAGTGATTCTGAATCAGGGATGACTGAAGGATTGCTTTTGGGTTTATTCCCAGTTTTTGGTAGAGGGAGATGTATAAAACTTTGGGTTATATTTTTATAATCTAATGTCATGTCTCTCATGTATGCAAATGGCTCAATCTCCAAAGCTAAATTTCTTTGATGGTTTTCTGTTCCAGTTTTCTGTATGGAGAAATAAACAGTTTAATGGCGCTTTTGAAGAGAAGATTGTCAGGGCTCCCCTGGGGTGGGACCCAATAGGGACTGTGACACACGCGCGAGATGGGACCCTTTGAGGATGTTGGAGTGTTTTTTTCTTTTTTTGTTATTCCTCTCCTGGGTCAAATATATGGGCACCCACTAAGGTTTGATGGGGATTGAATTGATGATCAACTCCCAGAAAGGGGCCATCATGGGCTTCTTCAATTTATCATGGGCCTGTTGATGTTTTACAAGTCTCCTTCATAGTAGGCGCGTACACATGCCAAGTTTGTATTTAACGATGGCAACAGATTAAGTTGGAAAAACCTGACCGTGTTCCCCTAAATTGATGCTCCTCCCTGCCCCTACCATATTAGGGTGGGTACCCGACGTTAGGCCAAATTGTATCAAAGTCATCTCATAATGGGGTATCATGGGAGGAGACACAATGACAAGAGGAGGGGGGGGGTCACCCTTTCTTTATCCTATTGGCTGACCTTGTCTTCCTCCCCTCCAAAACTTGAAATCTAATAGGGTTTTGGACCAACATCTTATTCACCTTGTGGGGGTGGGATAACATACCGGTCCTTGAAGTGGGGTGGATTATCGGCTACTCCATTGTCAAAGCTTGTTGGATTTTTCTTCAAGTATCTATGAGTTCACATGGATTAATGAGTACAAATATATTGAGTTTATTAATTGGAAAAAAAAATTCTTCAAATTGTTTAGTCATTGGACCCATCTGCACATGGTATCAGAGAATATTAGTTGAGAAACAGCCTTTCTTAAGTTAGCTAGTTATTTTGGGATAAACATTGGATCAACTTCATATGGTATAACAAACATATTACATCTTGATGAGCAAAAATGACCAAAAACAGATTCAAACGGAAATGGGCAGAAAGCAATGATCTCTTCTTCTTCTGTTTTACGCTAACAAAGTTTACTTGTCACTCCCTGCTTTGTTTCTACTGCTTGCTTGCATTTTCGACACTATGTTATTCTGATTCTCTGCTTTCTTGGGATACGTATTTCTTAGAAATCTTCAAATAAAATTTTATTAGCACCTTACAAGGAAATTATATAGAAAATTTTTAAAAATTTCAAAGAAAACTAAATTAACCTATTAGGGCTTTTTTAAAGGGAATTAAATAGAAATTTTAATTTTTAACAAAAAAAAATTATATTACAAATTTATCTATTTATAATTAGAAAAAAGGGACATTTTATGTAGTTTTAGGCTAATTTCAAGTCATAAAATAATTATTAATGAGATAAAGTACTTTTGGCTTTAAAAATAATTGAGAATTATATTGATAGAAGGAACAAGTGGAAATTGAAAATCCATTCCTTCAGTTTTTGCAGGGTGAAAGTACATTCCATATCCACTAACACATTTTGAATTAGTTTCTCAAGGGGATTTCACTTACCATCAAACTAACAAGCCCTAGAATTCTGATTAAAGAGAGCTCCAACCTCATCCTATCAATTCAAAAATAGACCTACTTTGAACTTGGAAAATGCCATCTCAAAAGCACATAAGACGAACTGGTGACATGTCACATGTGCAGGTGACTAGGTGTCCATTAGGTAGGCCCCCACCACGTGTCATACGTCCTCATTATAGGCCGAACCATCTATGTACAACTTTGATGTCATCTTCTCGAACTTCTTCTTCCCCTTCAACATTTTGGACTTATTAGTCACATGAGGAGGATATGTCTTGATTTATCTCATATAACATTATAATTATTCCTATTTATTCTACTATAATTATTTTTTTATATATGCAATTACCAAAATGGAATGTGATTTCGAGCGAAAAAATCACGCTCGAAAATTCTTCGATCATTTAAACAAAGAATCGGGATTTGTCCATTCTGATGTAAGAGATTAATCTAACTAACTATAAATAGGGGGAAAATAATTAAAAATCGACCGATTAAAATAAATATCATATTTTTCTTATATTAAACAAATTTAAAAATATTTATTTAATTTTTTAAATCTCTTTCTCACTTGCAAGACCCACCCCATGTAATGAGGGTCATTCATTCATTGTCCAAACTTATTATTTTGGTATATGGATAAGGTTGAGAAGAAGATATAGGGTAGGTGCCCACTCTCCATGAATGTAGAAGAGCTGCCCAAATGATTCAACCTCATTGTTTAAGGCTTGAAGGGGTTGTATGCAAGAGGGGTGGGGGGTCTTTAAAATAAACTCCTTAGAAGATTAGGATGATGGAAAGGAAAGAAAACCAAGAATCTAAGTCTTGGAAGTGGCAAATGATTGAAGGAGAGGGCAGAAGCATGTGGTGAGCATGTGAAGTGCATTAAATAGAAATGCCACTTATTGCCTAACCATGTGAGAAATCATTGATGCTAAGATAAAAACCCATCTATGATACATAAGAGTATCATTAATTTTATTAATCATTTGACCATTTCTTTGATACATGGCTTACTCTGGTTACAGCCAATGGCTCATATGTGGTGAAGCCAAAAATTCCCTGAAAGTAAAAGTGAAAGTGAAAGTGAATAAGCCTGGTTCACACTAGTTGTAGTGAGATGCGAACACAAAATTAGTTACATTAATTGAGGAATTATCGATTATACTGTGAATAAATAATTAGTGCTGGTTTAATTTTAATTCATTTTTTAATTCTTAAAGTCTCAATATTGATATAAATTCTAATTTTTTTTCCAAATTTTCTTTATAAATAATTGGAATTTGATCTTCAAGTACTAATTTTTTGCTAATTTTTATATTTGTATCAAATTCATAATTTAAGTAATCACAATCTAATTTTAATTAAAAAAAAAAGTCCCAATCAGACCCTTGGTAGCCACTAGGGTTATTTGCACTCTAAAGGAGACAAGAACATTGGCTCATAGGCATACAGTTCTCTCTCCTTAAAGGTGAAGGGTCCCACTTGAGAAGGCAATGTCTAGGGCAGGCCCCCCAACATGCCCAGACTTTGTGGAGATGGTAGGGCGAGTAGGCCTTCACATGGAGGTCAGAGTAGGGACACATGCCCTTGGACTTGTTCAAGGCTGGGGACTAGGGGCTTCACATACATCAACATCACCTGTCTTAGTGCTTATCAAAGAAAAACCATCACCTGTCTAGGTGGGCCCTGGTTAATTGATGCTTGCTGCTGGCTCCTTGGAAAAATTAATAATTAATAATTTTTATTAAACTTTTATGAGATGTTAAGCTAAGAATACGAATAAAATCCTATTTTTTCATTTTTAAATAATAAAAAAAGACAAATAAAAATAAAGATGCATTTACATGATAAATAGTTCATGAAAAATCTTGTTATAAATTACTCACATTAAGAATGAAATAAAATTTGAATAATTTATCAAAAATTATAAATTTGAGTTAGTTAATTTTTTTTAGTAATTTTAAGCCTTTTCTTTCATTGAATGTCTGTTAAAATTCGTTCGATTTTTTTGTATTTAAAAATAATTTTTAAAAAAAATTGTTTGTTTGATGGTCGAATTTTACAAGAAAATGAGTTTCCTATTAAAAATATTTTTTTAAAAAAATTATTTGTTTGATGGTCGAATTTTACAAGAAAATGAGTTTCCTATTACTTCAATCCACGACTCATTATTTGAATAAACGCCCATTATGTATATTTTTTTAATGCAGACGACGACATGAACCTCATCCTCTATGTATCCAATAATTACATTGTTTAATTATATTAAAAGCACTATTATGTGTTATTAAAATAATGATGCATTAACACAGGCAAAGAAAAAATCTTCTTTTTTTAATGATATTTAATGAATGAACAAATACACTTGAAGAAAAAAGAGCATTAAACAAATCTTTATTTGAAAATCTGTACAATTCTTAATTGATAATTTATTCCGAGGATGGTGATAGCATCAAATCATCTCTTGGATTATTCCCTCTAAATTGTGATTTTGTTTTGAATGCATTTAGTGAGATTGTGAGTATTATTATTCGCGATCGATTAATAATAACTTCTGCTTTAATTTTTGTTTAGGTTGTTTTTATTTATTTATTATGATTTAGATAAAATTTATCTTGTTTTTAAATAATTTTTTTTATCAAAGAGTAGGGCAAAAAAATAAATAAATAAATAAAAATTTATTTTAAAATAGCCAATTAAACAAATTATATTCAAATTGATCATTAATTAAGAGTTGTAAGGATAAGGATGATAATGGTAACTATTTTGCTTATAAAACATGAACAAGGAGAAGTGAAATTTTCATTTTTATTTGGATTTCAATTGCTATTCTATTAAACAATAGATTAATAAGATTAATAGTTAAAAAAAGGAATCAATGTCATTGATAGTCTGATGCATCAACCACAATTCTTTGTATCCACTTTAGGAAGTTGATAGGACATTTTTAAGAATATAAGATGACTCAATGTCCCATTACCAATTTTATTACTCATACTTTTAAATGTTAATTGTCATGCCTTAGATTTTTATTCCCATCAAAACATATTTTCTAATATGTTCATATATACCATTGTTGTGAGAATTGGATGGAAATCGAACCCTTTTGCGGTTCTCACATAAAGAAACGGTTTTATTTACGTAAAAAAGATAGTATTAACCAACCAAAGATTGATTCATGTCCGACTTCAACTAAATAATATATATACGAAAAATAAGAAAGTGGGCTAGTTAGACCAGTTCCAACCAATGGTTGAATTCGGTCTAACCCGTTTGATGGCCGGTTCAGTTTTAGTAACATTAGTTAATACTTGATTAATTACTTTATTTCATACATTATATGTAGTTTAAATGCATAGATAGTTAGTAATATCCCTCCAATAGTGCTTACAAACCAATCAAATTTGCTAGGTTTTTCCATGTCAATAAATTACTTGACCTAACTTTTAAGTAAGATATAAGGAAAAAAATTAATGATATTTAATAATTTTAATTATTTTTTTTATTAGGTATGTAAACCCTAAGCACTAAATCCAAGAACCCAGAGTCCCACAAGAAAAAGTGTCAAATTCAAGTAACCAGACAAAAAATTTGATGGAACCACTCCACTTGATTTGTTGTTGAAAAAAAGCTTCAAATGACTCTATTTTGCCACAGTTCATCAACTACTAGAAAGTTAATTGGGGAGGAAGTAAACAATGCCTACCTACAACAAATAAAGAAATCCAAAAGAACTTTTAAAAGGCCATGCTGAATTATTGGAGGAAACCTATGACTACTTGCAGCCATGTTTGTGCTTGGCTAACATTTTTACTCTAAGAAGAACACAGAACAGTGAGGGAATAGCCAGATCTTTCAAGTGAATTTGTACTATTTTTTTTTTTTTTCCTACTTGACCAGCCCAGTTCTTTACAGTTTACAGTTCACACCAGCTTAATTGACTTATAAAAACCCAGCAGTTTGGGAAGACAAAGTAAAGAGGCAGATGGAAGTCCTCAGATTGAGTTGCAGTTTAACACTAAGATTAGGTAGAATTGATCAGGTTGGACGACTTGAACTATATACTCTCTTACAGTTGATCTAACCTTAGTGAAGAAACTAATTATAAATTAGATTCTCACAAGCTTCATCAACAGGCAAGACATTAAATGTTTAGATGCTAAACACCACCAAACTGGTCTCCTATTGGTTTGGATTTTAAACCTGTTTGAAGTTTCAGGAATGAATGATGAAACAAACCCTGACCAGGGAGGAGTGAAGCCAAGCTATGAAGATGAGTGGCTGAGGGAGAGCCAGAAGCTTAGGCAGGCGATGACAACAGAAAGTAACTACCAAACAACAATCAACAAAGACTGCCCAAAAAGGGACAAAGCATGAGAAATGATAGATTAGGGTTGGAGAATCCAATTCCCAGACCTCCCATGTAGTTTTAAATGCTGGAACATGACACTTCCAACCACATTGTCTCATTTTCCAAACCCATTTGCCCTTGGAACATGCAAGAAATTAAGGCAGATTTCCCTCTTATAACTACCCTCTTTCTCTCTCTTCACTGTGTCTCTAGATCTCTCCCTCTTTCTTCCCCTACCATAGAAACTCCCACATAAAACCCCAAGACACTGCCTCTCCTCCACACCCCACAAAACCAAGACAGGAAGACCCTCCACTACCCAGTTCCTCTATCACCATGATTCAACAGCAATCAAGAGAAGGATTTTGTTTCACTTTTAGATAACCTGCCAATAATTTGCTCTGGTCTTTCATTGGAAGAAAATTAAGTCCGTCTCCAGGAGGAGGAGGAGGAGGAAGAAGAAGAAGAAGCAATGGAAATTGAGTCAGCTAAGTGCGAGTGTTGTGGTCTGAGAGAGGATTGCACCCAGGATTACATAAGCGATGTGAAAGCCAAATTCGAAGGGAAATGGCTATGTGGACTTTGTGCAGAGGCAGTGAGAGACGAGGTGAGCAGAGGAGGGAGAAGAGTTTACGGGATGGAGGAGGCTGTCAAAGCCCATATGTCCTTCTGTAGGAAGTTCAAATCGAATCCGGCCGTCAGGGTGGCCGATGGGATGAGGCAAATGTTGAGGAGAAGATCTGGGGATTTGTCCTCCTCGGCTGCTTCGTCGTCTGCCAAGAAGTACATGAGATCTGCGAGCACTTCACAAGTGGGAGATGACTCCTCGGTGACGCTTTTCTGATTATGGGGGATGAAAGTTCATGATCTTCAATAAGAATCTCAGCTTTCCGCTCTGGTTGCTCTCTCTGTTTCATTTCTTTCTTGTTCTTTGTATAGAGAATGTGAATTCCAATGGAGGGCTGAGCTTTTATCCCAGTTTTGATTAATTTTTGCAGGGTATCTCCTTCATACACTCCTCTACAGAGAAGCCTTCAGAAATTATCTCTATGAACCAGAACCATGCTAAAAATCGCTAATAACATTTCCCAACGGCAAATAAGTTTCAGTTTTTCTTGTTCTGGTTTTGAGTTTCTTTGTTTTTTCTGTGCTTAATTAGGTCAGTTGATTGATTCCATTGCCTGAAACTGAAGGTCATTTTTTAGCTTTTCCGACACATCCATTAAAAAGAAAAGTTGATGAAATTTCTTTCTTTTTCTGTTTTCTTTGCCCTTTTTTTTTTTTTTTTTCTTTTTCTGCTTAAGGCAGTTGGCAGATTTACCAGTTTTCAGAACTCCACTGCATGGATCTTTTTTATTTCATTTCTATGAAATCATTTTTTTTCTAATTGCTTATAAAGTTAATCCTCATCAAAGCTACCGTTTCTTTTCTTTTATATCCAATCTTGGAAGATTTTTGAGCTAAACATCACTCCACTGCCATTGTTTATTTCAAAAGCTTAAAGAAAAAGCCATCGCTGCAACTATGAAAAGATTGATCTTGGCCCAAACATTTCTGTGTGCAAATCTTACTGTCCTGTCTTATCAGGATTGAGCCATTATGAACATGGGTCCCATCCCGTTAGACCAAATCATCATACTCTGCTGAGAGGAGTGGAGGGATGCCCATTGGGATAGGGCGCCCGGTCCTTGAAATGGTTCACCTCTTTCCACCCATTTAACTGGACAACCTCTCTTTCAGTATGACCTCACTCTTCTCTGTTTGAAGAGCCACGTTAAGGATTTACATGAATTAGTGCAATGAAAAATGTACTTTTTCAGTATAGATTTGACAAGCAAAAAGCTGAAGCACTTCCATTAAAAAAGACTCGACTGCTTAATGCTTGAGCTTTCATTAATTGATATAATGGGAAAATAATGATCTTGTCCACCATAATAAGAGGGAGAGAGAAAGAGAGAGCACTTTCTTTCTTTTCATGTCGTAAAGCTGTTTTCTGGGAAACAGATTAAAGAAATAACCAGTGAGGATCGGTGCAGTTGGGGAGATCTTTGGTAGGTTTTGACAACAAATAGTTGAATCTATTCTCAATCTATTTCCACTGATAATGCAACGGTTGACTTATCATCGTCGAGATTTGAGTCAGCTTTAATCAGATTCTCGGCGGTTCTTCTCAGAACGATCTTGTACTGAGGAACTCCGAGAAATCGAGCACTGATTGAGAGAATAAGAACACGCCTCCCCAATACCCACCTTAGCTGTTGTTACTCTCCATAACAGAATAAAAAATTGAACCAGGTTCATTTTAATCTGTTCAAGTCAATTCTCACCATGCCAGCACCTCTATACCCATTTTCTATGTTTAAACTTATAAAAAGATTCTCAATCTTCATTGTTTGATCTTCGGGTATGAAAAACATTGTGTTTGAATCATAATACCCTTCAAAATTTAGAATTACAAACCTATTGCTCCAGTAATTAAACTACAAGAAAGAGAAGCAAAAAGCAAATTATTATGTGATTTCGGTGACTTCGGTCCCAAGTGCCCAACTCCCAACATTTAATTCGATTGAGCCTTTCCCTGTCCGATGGTTCAAGTGAGAAAGCAAATCTGAGGAAAGGCGAAGAAAACGAAGACGAAGAGAAGAGATTTGCAGTCAAAGTTTACCCACCAAACGAGCTATCAAATCTTGGTTGGAGTGATATCGAGGACGTGCTGCATTATTTGGGGTTGGATTAAGACCAGTCTTGTGTGATTGAACACCCAGTTCACTCTACGTGGATTCAGAAAACCTTACCTGGTTATGCCCTTAGACACCGAGCACCGACCATTTTCATGAACACCGACAACGGCGATCCTCAAACGGTTAAACTGGCTATCAAGATAAGACACCTGGAGGAGCCATGGAAACTATGTAGCTGTCGTTTTAGCAGGGTGAAGTGACCCAAATTGTGGGGAATCATGTTCTTCATATCCGGGAGAATATCACTTTGACTGGCTCAGACATGTCACTTGAGATGTATTTCATTATCTCAACGTGTCGTGAGTTGGGTTCCCGGTTTGATCACAACTGGGGTTGTTTGTTTGATCCAATTGGAATAAAAAAAAAAAGTTGAATTTGACACTTTGCTCATCTCTCTTTGCCCATCTGAAACCTCTTCCAACAAAATCGGAAGAGATGTTTGGCAATCGACCAGGATAATCGTAATACGAATTTGAATTTAGATACAACTGAAACATAAATGAGAGAAAGAGAAGCAGAAACACGACGGAAATTAAATACCAGAGTTGGCTACAATCACCGTCCTATTCAATACGGCTGTTCCTACTTAGTGCCTTGAAACCGTATTTCTAATAGAAATACGTTTCCAGTATTTTCTGGAAAAAGGCACTAACAGGGCATTAGGTGTTTAGTGATTTTCTGAGCGATTAATGACTCTAATGGCCAATCGCCGACGGTAACATGGGCCTTTTAGCTTTCTTCGACCGTTTCCGATTTGAATTTCAAACTCCGTTCATTTAAGATAAACGAATACGGCAGAATGAGAAGAAGAAGAACTCTGCATTGCCATCCTTTTCCGCGAAGTCCTCAATGGGAACGGATCGTCAGGAAACTCACGACAGCAGCTGCTACTTTCCGGGATGTCGTAAGGACATGAATTGCCATTGCGAGATCTGCCTTGCAAGCATAGAGGCCACCCTAGATCTCAAGTGTTCCGGGGCACAAAAGGTTTCTAGGGCGAAAGTCTTGCAGTCAAATGCAACGCCAGACAGAGCGACGATTTCCTCCGTCTCATGGGCTCCTTCAACGCCAGAGATACGTGCCAGGTCTGCGACGGAGTCTCCTCTACGATCCACTGCAAAATCGAAGAGGACCCCTGAAGAGAAGATTGAGAAGCAACAGAAACGGCAATGGATTATTCGATCAAATTACTGGAGAGGTTTGGTGTGTCTGAGCCTGATTTTAGTGGCGGAGTTTGGGTTTCGGAAGTTTGTTACTGGGGTTATTCGTCCGGTTTTGTCGCCTGAGATTGTCCAGACGGTGGGAGAGGACACTGCATTTGTCCCGAGTTTGGAAGGCCGTCTGGCATACCTGCAAACAAGGATTGAAGAAATTGTCCAGGTGAAGATATCGAACTGCTGCGTTGATGATTCCATGTGGGAACTTAATCAGGTAGTCTTCTAATCTTGAAGAATGTAGTTAAAAAAAAAAAATCCATTCTTGAAATCAATTTTATTTAGGGTTTTTGATAAGCGTAAGTGACGGCTAATTGGAAACACTTTCCAGGATGGTTATCTTCTTCACTCGCGTTGCACTCTGTACAGATCGAAAGCAGAGGAAGTAAGCATCTGGGGATGGCCACTCCAAACGGCAGGCTTGCTCGTCACCAGTTTCTCATCCCGATCTTTTACCATTATATGCGGCAGAATGACTGAGGTATTTACCTGGACCTTCGCTCGCTTCATCTGCCGGGATTTTTCACTAGATGAACTCTTGGTCAGAACTATGAACATCCAGTTCTGTTCTCTTCCAAAAAATCTGAGGACAAACAAAAAAAAGTTAAATCAATTGAAAGAAAGAAGTTTCAAACATCATTTATACTGCAATTACTGACCGAGTTTCCGTCATTTTGCATCTGTAATCAGTGGCCAGACGGCAACATTGGTTTTATAGTTCGCAATCTCAGCAGTTCATGGACGCAGAAGAAATGGAGACTGTCCCCTCTACAAATTGATCCCAACACTTGGATCCTCGAGTACAAGAAAGCTGCACTGTTGCAAAATCCAAGGCTGTTATCGATTGTCATTGACATTTTAACGAGTAAAAGGATGTGGAGGAAAATTATCAAGCAGGACTTCTGGCAGTGGACTGCTCTTACTTACCAGCAGTACTACAACAGCAAGGATGTTGCAGGAGAGAGCTTCAAACACCCAACGTAAGGAGCTGCGAGACCCATTCTGGGTCCATCAATTTTTCACTTTCACGGATTTTTGTATATATATGGAGCACATTTCAGGCTTTCAGAGGGTTTAGCAGCTGCTTTGCACCAAAGAAGGCCAGAACTCCTGAATGGATCACGAATTATGCAAATGAAAGGTTCTTCACCTTTAATCGATGTAATTCACCCAATTAACATATGAAAACGCAATTGTGTGTCATTCATTAGATAGCTCCAAGCCAGCAATTGCTTGATAAATTGGATGGGACACTTTCTTCCAAATTTGTACATGAAATGGATCAGCAAAATTTCATTTAATTCTTCTGATTTGTTGTTTCATTAAATGTTGATAAAAAAACTAGAATTCCCAGTCGGCAATTTCCATTTATAAGCTTGTAAAGGTTATAACCTCAAGCAGTTTATCGCAGAGAAGGATTGCTTGTAGCAGTTAAAACCTCATGCAGGTAACAAGACAAGGATTGTTGGAGTAAACTAGTTCAAGCTTTTGCTTGTGAAAAAAAAAAAAGTTACAGCAAATATTATATGATTGTCACCTTCCACCTCTCGACTGCCTGCAACAACTACAGAAAAGTGTTTTCCTCTGATGATCGTCTGAGAGATTGATTTAGAACATAAAAAGTTGCGGGAATGTGGCTCCAACTAGCCTCAAGTCTAGCAAAAATCAGTGCATCAAACAAAGTTTGAACAGTAAAACAGTATTTCAACATTTTCTGAGCTTTCTCAAGCAAATAAAGAGGCATGCAGATATTCCAACCAGAGCCTAGAGACTCAAAGGTAGCACAGTAGACAACATTCATATATGGTAATAAAAGATCCATATAATTCCGATCAAGCAACACCAACATCCAACATTAGCCATGCTACTTTTCAAGCAACACCTCCTAAGTTCTTCAACCCAGGTGACTTCTGCTATACACAACAAACAACACCAAGACCCAACATAAACGATGACAACACCCAAACTGAAATTTGAAGCCAACCCATTCTTAACTCTCCTATCACTTCAAACAAGCTAGTACTTTGAACAAACAGCATCCCTACATTACTTCTTACAAGCAAGAACGGGAGCAACACTAAGTTGCAGTGAGTGGAGGCTCCCCGCAAAAGTCACTGCAGACAGGCCATGTATCCGCTGATGAACACACCATGATCACAGAACAGCCGGCCTAATTTTATCATCCCCAAAACCACCCAAGACTGCAAACCACAAAAGATGAAACAGTAAGAAGCAACAATTAAAACTCGGATACAGCTATAAGTGCACAAAACACAATATAAAGTTGAAACAGGAAGAAAAGAGGTACCTTGTATCCAAGACATCTCCAGCACTACCCACAGACAGAAAGGTCCAAAACAAAACTAAACCACCAAACATCTCATAAAACCAGCTTAAAGAACAGACCCTTTTTATTTCGAGAGGTAACAGGCCTGCTCGAATCAGAAAATCCAACAAGCTACTCTACAGGACATATAGGAAGACACATGACCATAAAAAGGATTTCAATAGACAAAACTACACTGAGGAGAAGATACAGCTGCGATAGTTAACTAAAACACCATCAGAAACCAAAAAGGAAAACTGAGAACCAAGAAAAGAGCACTAATCCTAATCATGTTCCAACTTCTTCCTTTGAAAAAGCAGAAGAAGGGGACAGAGAACCAGATGCCCGTGCAGAGCATCTGGAGGGTCAGAAGATTAGCTTTGCAGATGGGAGCAGCATGAGAGAAAAAATCACTAAGTAGAACAAACTCGGCTCAGTTGAGCTTCGAGGCATAAAGAGAGGAAAGAGGGGAAAGAGATGAGAGATGTATAGCAAAAGCAGAAAGAGATACTTCCAAGACCTACCCTCGAATATACAAACTGTCCAAACTAAAGATTGGCATGAAATCCTGAGAAAAGAAAGTTGTTGAGACATTATCTACTACTAGACTGCGGCACCTAGATTAAAGAATCAGCTACTAGATGTATCAGTGTACCGGAACCGACTGCCAACCTTGTACCCAAATTAGTATGTGTTAGTGGGCATTGTAGATAAATCAAACTCTAAGACTTTTCATCATCCCTTAGATAGAGATGCTTGAAACATGAAGCCCACATCCGATTTGCAGCTTCCAAGTCAGATAGAAACAGCACCCTTTAAGCAGCGCTTCATCTCAGAAGCTACGTCCTGTCCCAAATGTATCCACAGAATAGATGTCAATCCAGCCTGCAGAATTCACTGCATGGTTTGATATCGCCGTCATACCCTACACAAAAAGTGCCTTGCCTACTGAAACCCCTAAACTTTAAAAAGTATCACTGCAGAGTAGTTATCCACTATCTCATATACAAGAGCTCTGAACATCCCACCTAGCATGAGGTTTATTTACAAGAATCCACCTTCCTCGAATCTATTCAATCATCGGAAATATCCAAATGAAGGATCCGACGCAGATTCTCGGTTGCAGATGCGGTGGTACTAAAGAAATCCCTTGCCGACGTAAGAGGCTCCCTGGTAGGAGAAGAAGGGGCAGATTTGGTGGTTGAGTAGATTTTGACGTCAAAAGCTGCGAAGGGGATTTCAAGAGAGATGCTTCGTTTCTGTCGAAGAGAAAACTTAGGCATGGGAAGAGAGCTCGGAGGAGGGGAGTTTGAATAAGCAGGGCCTGCCCACAGCTCAGAGTAAGAAAAATCTTCAGAGAAAGATTTGTTTCGGGCATTTGGGCTAGGAGATATGGGGATTGCACTGCTCCTGGTGTTTTTATGCTGTTCATCATTTTCAGGGGTAGAAAAACAAGTGGGCTCTGAAGAAGCGGAAAAAGAAACTGCGCGTTTCGTTTTAGGAGGGCTATCATATAATGAGAAGTTTAATGGGGAAGGCAGAATACCTGCTGATTGAAATGTTCTGCAATTGATATCTCTGAACTCTCTGGACGGCGAAGAACCAAATCTGTCGGAAAACTTAGACTTGCTTCTGCAGTAGTGCTGATTGCGATGAGAGAGAACAAGCGTCTCCATTTGATATAAGAGATACTCCCAAATGGAACAAAACCGCAAGTAATACGACCGAGTGATTTTCCCCACAAACGAAACCGGATTCTCCCACAGATTGAAGCAGGTATTTTCCTCCTCAGCAGATCTGGTAACGCTCATTTCCCCTCTCAGCCCCCCCTCCAGGCCTTTTGAACAAATCGTGGATCTCAAATGATTCAGAGTCCAAATTAAATATCCTGAGTGACTAGGATTGTCCATTTTTTGGAAATACCCCTGGTCATTGAACTATTAACATGGGTGTTCCTGTCTTTCCTAGACCGACAGGGACAAGTATTTGAACGCTGAAACGAACGCGGCCGGGCAAGCACAGTCCTTCTAGATGCCTCTTTAGGTAGATCGCGGGCTAATGAAGCTCTCCGTTGTACTCCATCTATGCGGTCCACGTGGCAAGTATTTGAAATGATTAGTAAAAACAGCTTTAATCCTAATAAGATGCTTTCTCAGTGCAAAAGGCGGGTCAATTTATGTTGATTAACACTGAAGCAATTATTTAAAATGTTTACGATGGATTACAGTTGTCTCCATCAAGCGTCCAAAAGCTCCTTTCTCTGACCACAATTTCATTATTAAATCATATCTCGTTATAATAAAAAATATATAATAAGATTAAAATATCAATATAGTCAATTAAATAACCGAACCACCCCGACCCGATATCCCCCATATCTTCATCCGAATAATTTAGTCGGATCACACATAGGGCCCAGCATAAGGGCATTCCAGTAAATCAATCTACCCCTTTTTTGTAGAAGATATTGGACCCGTGAGAGTCGTGCCCGTTAGAGTACGTTTCACGCATCGAGATTCGAGTCCGAAGATAAAAAGTTGTTGGAGGAAGCACGAGGGAAGCGACAAAAAACGCGGTAACCGGCAGCACGTCTTTGACTGAAGAGACGTTACTCGTCAACTTACCGGCACAAGCCGGCCTACGCTGTCGACCTCTGACCATACTTGCACACCTTGAGCGCTCGATGTTCGAAGAAATGCTTATTCGGAAGAAGCCTGCCTTCTTTTGTAGTCCTTACCATGCCCATGCCTAACTTTACAGCTTTAGTTGCTACTAGGCCCATATCGGCAATGATGGAAACGTGTTTCTCTCACTACGATTTCTTGGCCAAAGGCTTTCGAGAGCCACTTCATGAGACACTCAGAAAGCCCAATGCAAGTGCTAGCTTCTCACTGTGCAGGAGAACAACGTCCTTCTTCTCTTTCTCGTTTAAATCAACCAACACATTGCAGGTATCAGAGGAATAACCTGCAACCTTCAATACTCACCATCTTATCCAGTCTGTAGTAAATTTTATTGGATTTTAGGTAATCCAACTGCATCTTTTCTCTTTGGTGATGCTCACCTTCTTCATCAACCTTCTCACCTCTTTCACATCTCCCCACCTTCCTGCCTTTTTGACTCAATTAGAGTCAATTCCTACAAATGTCACTCCATTGGATTCAATTCTTTCAGCTTTGTCCATGAAATGACTGTCCACTGAGGCATATTATCAAAGACACTCCGAGCCACAGTCAAGCTCCCGCATGTAGCATACATGTCCATAACAGCATTATTCACTGCAAAAAACATTACTAAACCCATTTCTATCAACAAAGAGGTGAATCCATTTAGCTCGATCCATTGCACCCCAAATTGGCACAAGCAAAAAACATGGTGACCTGGTCTGGTTTTATACCAGAAACCAGCATTTTATTGAACAATCCGAGAGCTTCGTAAGGATGGTAACTTTCTGCATAGCTTGATCTCATAGCACTCCAACAAACCAGGTCTTTTTCAGTCACTTGCTCAAAAGGTTTGCCTAGCAATGTCAACCTTATGTTGGCATGAGATCCTCCATAGGAAGACTTCTTCCAAATCTGTAAAAACAGAGGAAGAAATCCTCCGTAACACCAACTTCGGAGATGATCCAAGAGACCAGAATTACATCTAATTGTAATTCTTGTATATAAATACGGATGTAAGTAGATGAAATGAATTGAATAAAGAAAAAAGATTTTACCGAAAGTCTACTGTCACTTTGCTCAAAATGTTTGCTTAGCAATGCCAACCTTCTAAAGTTTCGAATATCCTGTAAAATGGCAGTCGAGGCAACAAAATGGTTTCCAGGCATTTTATCATAAAGCTTCTGAGCAATATCCATAGAACCGCAATTAGCGTACATGTTAATCAAAGCAGCCTGCAGATGAGGATCAAACATGACATTTTTCTCCGTCATGTATCTATGTACCTCCTTGCCCAAATTCTGGTGATAGGACAGTACAATACCAGGGAGGACTAAGGACCTTGAACTCTCTTTCAATGTCATTGTAGCTTGGAAACCGGAGTTGGTAATCATGGACTTTTTATTCTAGACCTTACCCAATGAGATGATTATGATTTTTAGAAAAAATGAGCAGTTCATGAAGATGAGAAATGAATGAATCGTGGACTACCGGGGCTGCTTGAATTAAATAAGGAATTTTTCACTACAGAAGATAAAAAAATCATTGCAAAGTTGTTTTTGGGTCTCTGTATAGAGAAAACATCAGTTCATAAGTTTGTCGCAGGGATCATGTAGTTAGATGTTGAAGATTACTGAAACGATGGATGAAAACAACATGATTAAAGTAGAAAGATTAGGGAAGGGAAAATAGTTACTTCAAAGCAGATGAGTGCAGAGGACTTGACTTCGGGGTTTTTGAGTTCAAGGCTTCGAGTTTCTGTAGGTTTAAGGGTGTTATGGTTGTTAAATCGGACTCTCCAGGATTGGTTCAGATTCATCTTAACCGAGTTGAATTTGGGTCAAATCGGTCATCCTGAAATAGGTTTCCTACTCTTTCCGCCCGCAGCCATCACAGTACAAGAGCAATCTCGTTTTTGTCTCTCAAGTCTCAAGTAACGCAGCGACTTAAGAATAAAATTACGAAATTAACTGAATTTATGTCACCACGGATCATCTCAACGACCACCGTCAGATCATCACAACTTGGTGCCGACCATCGACGGCTGAGGTCAATTCCATAGACTCTCGCGAATAATTTAGGGCCGACACGACCAAAATAAACCCGAAAAACGGATTTGATTACGGTGGGGTAATTTAGAAAATTCAGCGAAACTTCGTCCAATTTTTAACTGTTGTTGCTACTATAAATCCCGGCGCCCTTCGCTCCGCTTCCGTTCTCTCTCCAACCCTCCCCCCGACCACGATGAAGCACATTTTCAAGAAGCTTCACTTCGGCAGCAGCCATGACCCCAACCGATCCAACGAAATCCCTTCCACTTCCTCTCCCCCTCCCACATGCGCCTCCGATCTCCGCACGGCGGCTTCCGCCCAAGCCCCCGTCAGCCCGTCCTCCGCTTCGGGTCCTCCCGCCCCGACTGCCCCGACGGATTACTTCTCCTCGGAGGAGGAGTTTCAGGTGCAGCTTGCCATGGCGATCAGTGCTTCCAATTCGGAATTTCGGGATGATCCGGACTCCGATCAGATCCGAGCTGCCACTCTCTTAAGCCTGGGGCGCCGGAATTCGGGGCGGCAGAGGGAGGATACCGCGGAAACTATGTCGCGGCGGTACTGGGTGAGTTATTAATTGCAATTTTTTGGAAAATTAAGAGTTTATTTGGGGTTGTTAGTTGGAATTGTGGTTGTTTTCTGTGAAAAATTAGGGTTTTGGTTGGACTAGCTTTGTTGGGAAGCTAGTCTGGTTGTTTGAAATCTGTCGCTATTTTGTGCGTGTGTGGGTCGAGTCTTGCATCTGGTAGGTTCTGAAGTTGACCCGGCCTCTGAAGAAGCTTTGCTCTGCTTCTTTGTTGTGTCATTTATATTGCGCTGGGTCTATGGGAGGGTAGTCGTGGAATCAGCAATGCCGGACATCTGTCCTTTTCCACTGACTGTAGTGGCACTTTGTGGTATGCCATACATTTTGAGGCAAATCGACGCCTTCCAGCAGAATGTGAACCTAGTCCGGATTTATTGATTGAAGTTATAACCATCTTTATGGGCCACTCTTTGAAGAGGTTACAGCTATCTATCCAATGTAAAAGTAGCAGCTGCAGCTATAGAGTTATTGAAGGGGTTTGTCTGTCTTCTGATGAGAAGCTATTCGTGAAATGTGAAATCACAGTTTAGACTGCTCATGTGAAAACAAAATAATATGCTTTGCAAAAGTGCCACAATGCAAACATAAAATCGCAAGTCAGTGATTCAGGAAATTATTTTCTGTTTGGAGTTAAGTGCTGACAAAACTGGAACTTATGCTATTTCTCTGTACTATGATTTAGTAAATGTTCAAGTTGAATATTCCACCAAGGAAAATCAAAGACATTAGCACCAGGCACTCCATGCTGTCCATTAGCCTATAAAAATGATGGGCAAAATTTGTATGTTCTGCTTTTTAAGACTTTACTTGCATTGGTCATGGCTGTTTTAATTGGTTGAGGTCAAGTTCTTAATGTTTTGTACATCTATAGTTTTGTAAATCTTGTAGTTGACAGTTCAAAAGAATTTAAAAAACTTTATTAGTTGATTATTTATTATATTCCTAGTCATGGGATTGTTTTGGTTCCAACCCCCATGGCCTATATCATAAGTGTCGATGAGTCAGATTATTTTTCAACTACTTGGGTAAAAGCTAATTGGTGCTTGCAACTTTCGAGATCTCATAGACCTTCTAGCTATTTATATGCTGTTTTACATACACGCACACGCACATGCACATGCACATGCACATGCACGCACACACACACTTGCAATTGTACAGGCATCTTCAATAGTAGTTCTGGTTACTGAGCTGAACCTTTGGCTAGGCATTTGTTCCTCCTTAAGATCTTGCTCCTGTAGAATTCATTTATGTTGGCTTAGCTGCTGTTTTTGTTTGCTCTATGAAGCATTTTCTCTTTCTCATTGTAATTTTTTCTCATTTTGGAGAGCTCAGTAATGGTGCACACAGAAATTTGTTTCTTTTCCCATCCCAACACTTCTCTTAATATAATCTTTTCATTTGTTCGAAAAGAAAATCTCAAATAGGCAAAGCTATTTGTGATATAAGATAAGACGTGTGTGAAGAGAAATTTGATTCAACAGAAACTGTGTGAGTTGTGACAAAGACTTTAGAAGACATTGAACCATGCTGGTTCAAGTCTTTAACAAAATGGTAGAGGATAAAGCTAGCATAGTTGGGATGAGGCTATGGTTACGATAATGGTGCACACAGAAATTTTCAATCTGTACTTTGTGGAAGTAAAATCTGGTTTCTTATCCATACATTTTACTGAGATTTGTTTGCTGTTCATTCTAGATGTTTTACTTTTTCTTTTCCAATCATGAGAATTCTTGACTTTGTTGTGTTCATTTTGGCTTCATCAGGACTACAATGTTCTTGATTATGATGAGAAGGTCGCTGATGGTTTTTATGACATATATGGTATCTCTACTGATAGTACACACCAGGAAAAAATGCCTTCACTTGCAGAGATTCAAGGGAACCTTGGAGATCTTGGCTTTGAAATAGTTGTTGTCAATCGAGCTATTGATCCTGCTCTTGAGGAGTTGCTACAGGTTGCACACTGTATCTCACTGGACTGCCCTGTTACCCAAGTTAGCATTCTGGTGCAGAGGATTGCTGACCTGGTTACAGAGCATATGGGTGGACCTGTGAGGGATGCCAATGATGTGCTGGCTAGGTGGATGGAGAGAAGCACTGACTTGCGTTCTTCACTTCATACAAGTGTGTTGCCAATTGGGTGCTTAAATGTCGGTCTATCACGCCATCGTGCTCTTCTTTTCAAGGTAAGCCTTAAGTTACAATCTAAAATAGCCTTGTGAGAGGTACTTATTAGTTGCTTGTTGCGCTCAGACATTTTTGTTGCCACATCCAAGTAGCAGTTTTTTTTTTTTTTTTTTTTTTGAATGAATGAACCGATAATTTATTAAAGAAAAAAGCAAAACAAAACAGAAATTAGAGGTGTTTTCCCCCTACAAAAAGGGATTGGACGGAGGCTCTGTTTTTAGCAAGAGAATCAAAGCGAATTTGCTGATCTTGGGATATGAGTCCAATAACATTGAAGTAGGAAAATATTGTCAAAAAAATTATGAAGTACATTTCAGTGCCGCCAAGGGGGGTTGGAGAGGTTGTGCCGCCAAGGGGGGTTGGAGAGGTTGAACACTAGCTGGTGATGACATGCGAGTCAGACATACAAACAATAATTGCCCAATTGAGGTGGTGATAATGATGTTTGGCGATGGTTTTGGTTGTCCAAGTAACCGATATGAACCAAAGGATCAGTTGGTTCCTCAATCAGAACCTCCTTACCTTTTCGCTGCTCGAATGCAGCATGGCACTCCTTGGGGTGATCTACCCGATGGCTGCGCGGTTGGATGGTGGTGGCTGTGGACTCCTTCGATCTGGTCGTCTGCTCTGTCTCTTTTCTGTGTCTTCCACGCACTCGCTCTATCCAAGTAGCAGTTAAGCTATGTATTTAGCAAGAATCTTACTTTTTGTCCAGTTGTGAAGTGAAGTAATTTCAGTAATTACTACTAGAGAAAATTGGAAAGATTTTTAAGCAGCATGGCTAAGAATTCCTTTAGCTTAATTCTACATATTTTGGCTGAAGCTTTGATGATGATGACGACGACGAATGTATTGAGAATATTAGGTTGAAATACTTAAGTTATTTGTTTGCTCCTTTAATGCAGGTTCTAGCAGATCGTGTTGGTCTTCCTTGCAAGCTGGTTAAAGGAAGTCACTACACTGGGATTGATGATGATGCAGTCAACATAATTAAGTCAGATAATGAAAGGTTCTGTTCTGTGTCTAGTGATTTTTTACTCTTTGGAATCTTTTTCATGACATGTCCTTTTTTTGTTGTTGAAACACTGGAAACTAAGTTTTCTGCATGTTCTTTTTCTTTTAAAAAAAGCTTCTAGATTCATGAAAGCTCCCTAAATCTTTAAATGATGACATGATAGTTATCATTACAGTTTTTCTATTGAGGTGCTTTCATTTCCACTGTTAGTAGTCATTCATATTTTATCTTGATACTCATCACTACAATTTGGAAGGTGTTACCAACATCTTGTTTTATGCAATTCTTTCACTTTAATTATTTGTCTACTTTGTTTATAAAATTATTTTGGACTTCCTCGCTGATGTGGGACGAAAACATAACAAAGCATGGAATGAGAAATAGAAAAATAGAGAAGAATAATTTAGAAGAAGAGAATAGAGAAGAAAGAAGAAGATGGGGAAGAAGGAGGAAGGGGAGGGAGAGAGGGAGAGACGCGAAATAGGGAGGTTTCAAAAACTCATTATCAAAGCCGAATTCAACATCCTGTTACAGCTTTTAAATAACTAAAATTAAAATTTAAAATTCAAAATAAATAAGATTAGTATCTGATCAAATCCAGTAAAATCAGAAAAGATAAACTAAAATTCGAATTGAAATTTAAATTTTAAAATAGATAAGATCAGTATTTGATCAAATCTAGTAAAATCAGGAAATATAAAATAAAAATAATTTTAACCATAATTGGTGGGTCCACTGGGGCCCAATGGGCATATTGGCGTCCCCACTACTTGCTCTACATCATTGGTTCCATATTTTCCTATTCTGTATCTCATTATCCAAAAGGGGGAAAAAGGAAATACTTACAAAGAAAGAAGGCTAGGTGTATTTATGAAAGCTCTGCTCTAAATTCAGTTGGTTCTGGTTTTTATTCATTGAATTGTTGACTATTTATTCAAACACAAGAACAATAATGAATGCAGTGTACGGGCTTCAGATGGTTTAGTTGTTCAAGGCAGTTGAAACATGGCTTAGGACTGTACATTGTCAGGTTAATTAATTTTTCACAGTTTTACGGTATAGGGCTATATTAAGATTTTTGCATGCTGATCCTTTTATCTCTACTCTATTGAGGTTTGTTTGAGATGTAGTATGTTCCTTTTGGTTACTGAAACATCAAAGTATGAAAAAAGCTGGATACTCTTTTTATATCTAGACACTATTTATTTATTTATATTTTTAAAATGATCCTGCGTTTTTAAACATTTTTTAAGTTTCCTAACTTCAGAGTTTCTTATCTTCTGGTATTTTTAATATAATGTATTTTTGCCTTTTGTTGTTAATACTAGGATTTTGCTGCAGGGAATTTTTGGTTGATCTCATGGCAGCTCCAGGGACCCTTATCCCAGCAGATATACTTAGTATGAAGGATGTTTCTGTGAATTCCTATAATCCAAGATTGAGTAGTTTGAGTTCCTGGGCATCTGGTGATACAGGCATCAATCTGGCAAAGTTGGATCCCATTCTTGGTGATTATAGAGGGCTTGGTGGTAATTCTGCAGTAGACAACAAAAGAATCCCAGAGAGAAAATCAAGCACAGAGCAAGCTATACTTAAGCCTTCTATTCCTAGTGCAAGTAATGAAGCAACACCTATGAATATTGGGAATAATTATTATACAAATATGGACTGTCAAGTTGCAGGTTACCAGTCACACGAATGTTTGCCTTCTTCAAGTGCAACTTCACAGTACAGAGGTAATACTGGTGGGGGCACATCAACTGATAGTAATGTGGAGAAACTTAATGTAGTGCCCCATACTCAAGGCAATATGGATGCTGACCTTTTTTCTGAACTTAACCCATTCCATATGCTTACAGAGGGGAAAGCTGTTTTCCAGAACAAGCCCACAGACAGTAAAATGAACAGTGAATTTCCTAGGAACAGAGAGACTGTTGCTGCGGGGACCGGAAGACCACCATTACCTATGTGGAAAAATCGTGCTGCTTATAATGTAGTTCCTAGGACAAAGCAGTATGATGTGGGGGGACAGTTTGGCAGAAATGGTCCAGAAAGCAGTGGTGGCCGTGGCTCTTCATCCTCTCCTTCTACTTCTTCTACTTCTCTGGTAATCAAAGCTGACGGTTCTGGTAACACTCATTTCCTTGGGAATTCTAGTCCTAATCTCATTTCTGGGGGGAATCCAGTTATGAGTTCTCAAGACAATAAGAAACACGAAAGCGATCATGAAGAGGGGGATGTTGTACAAAGTGGAGGAGAGAACAAGCTAAGGGAGAAGAATGAAATTGTAAATTACCGACATGAAAGAAGAAAACAAGTCCATGACAGGTTTATGGATAGCTCTGGGAATTTAAAGGATTCTGGAAGCTCACCACCTCATTCCTGTCTAAATAGGCTCGAACCAATGCTTGATGATGTGTCTGGATTGGAAATACCATGGGAAGATCTTGTTATTGGTGAAAGAATTGGATTAGGTAGTCTGAACTAGTATGCTTTTTCCTTCAATGTTAATAACAAATGTGGTGTTATCAATTTCATTGCATGTATACTTTTTTGAATTTTAACTGCAACTAAATGTCACATATTTCTGTGAAATAGGCTCATATGGAGAAGTTTATCATGCTGATTGGAATGGAACGGTGAGTTAATGTTGATGCACATTACTTTTTTCTTTAGTTAAGTAAAAAGATATGGCATGAAGTAAATGCCTGAATATGCCATCTGAATATGCCATCACTTGAATAACAACATGTCAAACACAAAAGTGTTATAGTTAAAGTGGGTTGAACTTGATATCTGAGGAAATCTGTATATGTGAGATAGCTGACATCTTGAATAAAGTTACCAGGGGCACCCTCATGCATCAAATGCTTTGTTCGTAGATTGGGCTTTTTGGTTAATTGCCTTTTTTCATTGTAAGGAGGGGGATGTGTGAGGTCTTGAGTTTAAGTCTCACCATAAGGGGTTCTCTGCTAAAGCGCAAAAAAACAAAATCTTTATGTGCTCTCTCTCTCTCTCTCTCTCTCTCTCTCTCATGCTTTTGGACTGACAAAATGTGCAATGAGTTTTTTTTTTAATGAACATTTTTTTGTGATTCCTGTTTCTTCTTTTAACTGTAGGAGGTTGCTGTAAAGAAGTTCTTGGATCAGGACTTTTCTGGGGATGCACTGGATGAGTTCAGGAGTGAAGTAAGTCAAATATTAGTATCTTTGTTTATCCTCAAGAAGTGGGACCATTGCTTTTTCTTGAAGCTCCAATTTTATTTCATATGTTATTCAAATATTAAGCTTTGTGTGTGCAGCTCTTTTGTTTTTCTTCTAATAATATCTTTGCTTCTTTTGCTTTCAATAGAATTCCCACCATTCAATAAAAATGAAAGCTCAAGTTGCGGTTCATTATTCTTAACTGTCTTTCTGCTCCAATCAGGTACGGATAATGCGTAGGTTGCGTCATCCAAATGTTGTGCTTTTTATGGGTGCTGTAACTCGACCACCTAACCTCTCAATTATAACCGAGTTTCTTCCGAGGTATAATGACCTTCTTGCCTTGATATATTTTGCTAGTTGAAAACAACAGATTCTGCTTATGAAAAAATGGTGGATTCTCATAGTAAATTACATTCTTGTGCTCATGAAAGAGAAAATAAGACACATCATTTGTATGTGCCTTTTCATTAGAAATGGTAGAGGGAAATAAGTATCCAGGAAATGATCAGATACAGAACAAAAAAAAAAGGACCTATTTGTGTGCCTCCAAGTGGTAAAGGGTGCATTAATGTCTTCAATCTCATCAAACAATGAAGAAAAACCCCATGGGGCAATGACTTCTCCCCTGGAGGAGAGAGGACAGATTGTTTTTTTTTTGTTTAATTAACACAAATTTTGTTCTTGTGCTCTATTTTCTATTATCTTTTTACTGAAGTTTCTAGAACTTTTTTTATTGGAGTACTTTGTTAGATAATGTTACTTATATAGATCTTTTAGTTTTTCAGAGGAAGCTTATACCGTCTCCTTCATCGTTCTAATTGCCAAATTGATGAAAAGCGCAGGATAAAAATGGCCCTTGATGTGGTATGAAATAATAAATCTCATATGGACCATCTCCCTTTTCTAAATCTTTTAGTCTTTTATGTTTACTAATATGATTTTTTTTGCAATGCACTGGCAGGCCAAGGGTATGAATTGTTTGCACTCTAGTATACCAACAATTGTTCACCGAGATTTGAAGTCACCCAATTTACTGGTTGACAAGAACTGGAATGTTAAGGTATAAAGAACTGATCAACCTTGGACATTGTGTAGTTAATATGGCATTTTTGTCTCCTGGGCCTTCCACATGTTTGTTGTTTGTGCTGACTCATAACCATGCAGGTTTGTGACTTTGGACTTTCACGTTTGAAGCATAACACATTTTTGTCGTCCAAGTCCACAGCTGGGACAGTAAGTAGTGGATTTTTTATTTTGTTCACACTAGCTTTAATGCACAGATACAGTTTTCTTTTTACTTTTGCCCTGACTCTTTTGCTGTTCTGCTGTACTGTAGCCTGAATGGATGGCACCAGAAGTTCTCCGAAATGAACCATCCAATGAAAAGTAAGTCATTATTTTCTGTCATTTAAAAAATAAAAATCAGTATGTCATAATTATGTTTATATTTAACTATTCGTGCTGCTTAGGACAATGTTGATTCTTTGAATTGATTTTTATTTTTTACTTTTTTATCTGGATGTTGATTACACTTGCACTCTCCACTCCTTTCTTCGTGAGACTTAACCCAAGAGTTCACACTAGAAACCTCCTTATGCGGCTATTGACCCAATACCAAATCAATGTTGGATTCCCTGTGGCAATAATGTTTTAGAATCCTGAGAGACCATAATTCTGACTATGACCATCAGCTTTTGATGCAGATACATATAAATGTTCGTACATTATTATCTTACCCTCTTTTCTTATCATCCCCTCAAAAGGAAAGTCAGTAGCTCTTTGCGCTCCATTATAATAGACTATGTGCTCCTGAGATGAAAGCTGGAACTGGATCATCCGTACTGTCAAAGATAAAGACTTGTGAATCTCTAAATTTATCACCAAAGATCTGCAGCATTTGGAGGAATCCACATGATCTAGTTTTACAGCGGATAAAATCTTACTTCTTTGTGTTAAATTGTTCTATATTAATCATCTTGGTCTGGTATTTATCGTAGCTACGGGATCAATTTCCCTTGAGGTATTTCAAAAAGCATGCTTTACAAATGCCTTCGTAATGCACTATTCTGGCAATTACTTGATCCTACTTCATGACCAAATTCTCTACTTTCATATGGCTTCATCACTTTTAAAATTTTCTTTATGTCAATGGATGTAATTTCAATAAAGTTAATGCAGAAGAAGACGTAAAAATATGAGGAAAGGAAATTTTTGTGCCATTTAAATTCATTTCAACATCTGAGCTTCATTCTCCACTTGATCATTATACTCTTGCTTTGATGGTACAGTTAAGAAGCTTATTAGTGTTAGAAAGTAATCATAGATGATGGCATTGATGGCTTCAACACTAGGGAGAAGTGAGAGAGGCTGCTGCTAATATGGGGTCTTAACTATATTGGGTTCACTGTGTTTCATAGGTGTGATGTGTATAGCTTCGGAGTCATCCTATGGGAGCTTGCCACTTTGAGAATGCCATGGAGTGGAATGAATCCTATGCAAGTGGTGGGTGCAGTAGGTTTTCAGAATCGTCGGCTTGACATCTCAAAAGAAGTTGATCCATTAGTTGCGAGAATTATATGGGAATGCTGGCAGACGTAAGCATTTGAATCTTCCGTCTACTAGTCTTTTGTGTGTGTTTTTTTTTTCCTGCTTAGGTACTCCTTTTCCTGAGTATTCCTTTATTTGGTGTTTAAACTTTTAGGGACCCAAATCTGCGGCCATCCTTTGCGCAGCTGACAACCGCTCTTAAGCCCTTGCAGCAGCTTGTAATTTCAAATCAGCCTCCCGACACGCAAAGCCCTTCTCTTCCACAAGAGATCTCTGTAAACTCGACCCCCTAAGAAAAGTCCAGCTTTGCAACTGTGAATAACAAAAGTAAATTGCTGTGATTTTTGTAGGGTAGAGTGCTCAAAAGGGAATAACAACCAAAAAAACAGAAAAAAGAGGAAAAAAAAACGACTTTTGAGTTCTAAACAGGCTCTTGTAAAGTAAGTAAAGATTTGGACTAGTGCCACACCTGATGATGGTGGTGGCTATTTTTGTACAGACATGTCGGTTGGAATTCCAAACCCAATTTCCTCCTTGGGTATATGTTGTAAAGGAAATGTTACAAATTATCGATACAAAGCTTCCATATATTGGCAATGAAATGAATGAGATCTTCAACTCTCTTTGATGTACCCATAATTGCCTGGCAATTATTTTGTCTTGTCTTCAAGTTGCAAATTTTGAATCCCCACCCATAGCCTAAAGTGACAAGTGACCAACTAGGGACACATATCAGTACCCAAAAACTCAGCTAGTATGGTAAATCAGATACATACCTTAAAATTATTTTTTCCATCTTTCTTCCAATGGCTTTTCATTTTTATTATTTATTAAAAAACTTGATGACATTTTAATTTGATTGATCCACGAATTTAACCAGATCTGATCACGTATAAAGTAAGATATTGTCCCTCAAGTGATTTCCTCTATTAAATTCAGTTAAGATCGTATAAATGATGAAGGAATGATGCTATTCTTCCTCTGTTGTTGCCTTTTTCCCAGAGGATTATGATATCAAGTGGTCTGATTTAAAAAGGTCTGGCATAGGAGAATGTTTGCCCAAGGTTGACAGAAATTTGATAGACGCACAAGTAAAACTAGAGGCCAACATCAACCAGATTTTGCACAGCAAAACCACATCAACAAAAAACAATCTTTTTTTCTTCAGTTTTCATCCGTTACAAAAGACTAGATGACTCTCACTAATTTGCTAATCGGGTATCCCCATTTCCGCCATCTTAACCTTAACGCGCCGATAAACGCGAGGATTATACCACCATGTAGGAGTAGTTCGGATTGCATGCTCAAGCCAGTCCTGCTTCACTTCCTTCTTTCTAGTCATTCGCTTACAGAACCTTCCCCACACATACATGGCACGCCTCAGCCTGACACTTTTTGCAGCTCCAAACAGATACCTAATATAGTCCTTGGCAAGTCGAGTTAACTCCTCACCCCTGATAATGTAGATGTACTGCCCAAATAATTCATCAACATAAGATTCAGAAACATGTTTCAGTATATTTAGTGATTTGCAATATTTGTATCATATATTTGATCACACAAATTTAAACCATCAATGATGCTAGAGATAATCCTGTCTATGGTCAGAAAGCAAGCTTTGCACACAGAGAAACAGAAATAACAACTCGGTTTGAATAACCGATGAGTGCTGGTGAGCTCCTTGGCCATCAAAGGGTTCTCGCTTTTCAACTAAGTATGCTGCCAAAGTTACAATTACCAATTGCTACCAATTGGTGAAATATGGAATCAAAAAGTTTATGAGCAAATCTTGCATCTTTTTATCCTACTCTTAAGGAACACTTTTGCAACTGGTGGCAATAAGGAGAATGCTGCATGCGCTTGTCCTGTAACTCTAGTGATGTAGTATTTATGTGGATTTTTCATCCCCATCAGCTGACATGTATTTTGAAGCAAGATGGTATAGTTTTAGTCTCAGTCCTGTAACTAAATCATTGTTACCATACTCAAGAGAGAAAAGATACAAGAAGAAAACAAATGAACTCTCTGTCATGTCACCAAAAGAAAAGACAATGAAACGGTCTTTATCTATGCTCTATTAGATTGCTCGCACACATTTGAGTTTGTTACCACATTCCACAGATCCTCAGAAATAATAATTGCCTATTATTACTCAAGTTTCACTGCAGATTTGCCAGCTATAAACTCCTCTCCCTCTTTGGAGGCCATGAGTTCAAATCCTACACCTCTCACTTTGTAGTTCATATCTTACAATTCAAATTCAAATGTAGTGGACTATCCTTACTTGAACCGGACTCATGTCAATTTCACCAGGAATTGTAAAAACTGGAATGGACCAGAGTTCTGCTCCATGCCAGTTCAACCCTAACTCAGGATGTGCAGGACTTCTTATAGTGTTCTAATGGGACACTTTGGAAAACGCAAACTTTCACTTTAGCAGTGGTTGAAATTAAATTTCATTGATTTCTCAATAAGAAATCTAAACAAGCTGATGAAGGTGGTGCTAATTCAAGTAAAAAAACCGACTCCTTTTAGTCAACATTCAACCCTGTAGAGTTGATACATCCCCAAGGTCTTTCAAGATTGAGACCAGATCTCTACTGGGAGAGACTTCATCACTTGTGTTTGGATGGATTATTTGATGTTATCCTTTCGACAGAAGTAGGATAGGATTCACGAATAGATTATTGAAATATATGACCAGATTTCTCAACCCTGCAAGAAATTCTAATCAATCAAAGGTCCCACAGTGGCTCAAGAACTGGATCTTTTTTGTTTAGCTCCTTAATCTCTTTTCTTCCTCCAGCCATCCATACATTTAAGTTACAATTCTTACTAGCTAATCTTCCCTCTATTTGATAAAGGCACCTATGAAGTTTTCTGCTTAAAAAAGTTTTATATTAATAAATTAATAATGGAAAAAATGTAAGCACTAAGCAATGCAGCTGGTGACAGAAACTATTCATCATCATTGAATCCTGGATGTTGACTAAAATTCGACAGAGGCCATCAACTATGAAATCCTCTTCCTCTAATGGACTTGGACCAAATGGTTGGTTCCCAGGTGGAGTTCAAGAACACTTATCAAAGCTTAATGTAATCCACAACAATGGAAATCAAAAGTGTTGAAGTAAAATGTGCCATTACCACAAAGATGAAGCCAATGATTGCCAAGACCACTTGCAGTAGTTCATCAAAGATGCCAGCAAGTCCTTCATCCTCACCAGGACCATCCCCACCACCACGACCACCACCACCAGGCACATCTCCATAACCTCCATCATCCCCAAATTCTGCTGATTGTATTTGTTCTCTCAGAACATCCTGAACAGTCAGATCCTGTTTTAAGCCACCCATGGCTTTCTCCAATGATTTCCACAGATTAGGCTGCAACCAGGTATGAAGCCAGTCAATGAGAAAAAAAATAATTTGTCTCTAACAGATCACTATGATCACTCTCAGGTACTGAGGTCTTTGCCTCAATGGTGGAAATGTTCAAGTCGTACGAGAATATGGGATTCGATGAAAGAAAATGGGAAATTATGACCAGAATCCTGGACAGAATACAAAAAATCATCCCATTTCGCTTGTTCCTTTTGCAATAGAAAATTAAGTTTCTGGGATCATTAGTTACCTCATTCTCGTTCCCCTGTTTTCCTTTGCCACCAAACAAGCACACAGGATTGCATCTCTGGTAGGTTTTTGCAGTACATACGAGTACTCGCCGATTCGGAAGTAGATAAACTGAATGCAATGGCGAAATACAAAGACGAGAAGAAGGCAGGTAGCATGATAAAGATAAAGGAGACATACTACTTGCTTCCACATGAACTGGGCATGCACTGATCTGCATGGAGTTCATCTTTGGGCCGCAGAAATAGACTCCTGCTTCCCCAACACAATAACCAACGAAATAAAAAACCAAAACCAAACACCCAGAAATTTCTATCTTCCAAACACAAAAGCAATTTCAAATTGTGAACAAACTCCGCAGCAATCTTCGAGACGAAGGTTCAACACCCGACCGGTAATCATTCCCAAGTCGGTTTCAGCGAGAAAAAAGCCCAGGCCAGACCCCCACTTCGCCGAAAACTCTCTCTCTCTCACTCTCTTTTGGATGTGTGAGGCGCCGGCGCGTCAAAATGTCCCCTTCGAACTACAGAGGTAACAGAAAACATGGCCGGAGTTTATCTCGATATCACAGATGGAACAAACGACGCTTTAATGGCCAATCGTTGAGGCCCTGAGGGCTGGGGGCTGCAAAAAGTCAAATGGGTGCCCCTATAATTGTCTAAATGACTAGGAAATCCTTTTCTTGGAACGGGAAGTCTCGGTCTCTCAGATTTAGAGACATTACCTTCTACAGTCTACTCCTCTTCCTTCGGGAGCAACAAGGGTTTATACAGAAATATTCATTGAATGCGCCTTTCGATCTTAAACACTAACTCACCTTAATAAAGGCTCCAATTGATCAAGCTGCCCTTAAAAAGAAAGGGATTGAATTGGGTTTTTTTGTCAAATCCTAATAAAATATTAAAAATTGCCAACACATGAGAAGTGAAGAGTTACTACTATCCATGAGAAAGAATTTGTAAAAATTGATCCCATCTGAGCAAACCGCTGATTTATGAATGAAACCATGACTGTTTGTGGAAATGCCTGAACCAAGTTACATTCCCAGTATACGCCACAACTGCCGAAAGTGAGCTCATGGCCCATGGGTAAGTATGGACACATCAATCTTTCTCTCCCGTAGACTGCTTTGATAGTGTTTTTTTATTTTCAAGTGAAGGATCCCAGCACCTTCCTCCCTTAAACCAACTCTGGCTTTTTCCTGAGAAACCAAAAGGGTTTGCCACCTCAACCCTTTTGCCTTATTTTTTGTTTCCATTTTTTCTCTTGTTTACTTCCTTTCTTCTTCCATTTTTATCATCTTTACAAATTTCTAATAAAATTTCATAATATTTAAAAATACTAATTTTTTATATTAAATAAATAATAAAATAATACTACCTTTAAGATATTGTATTTACTCAAAAGGGTTTTTAATTTTTTTATATATTCTCGAATAATAGATTGTGATATGAAATCAGACCCTTTTTTTGTAAATAAAATTATTATTCACTTAAAAATATAATAAAATAAAATAATTTTTATTTAAAATTTAAGCTTATTTATTTTAAATTTGTTGTTTTTAATGATTTTTTATGTTTATTGTTTCAAAGGAACAAGAAAAAGCGTATTTCGGCAATTTATAGAAAGAGGAGGGTGAACAGTGGAGGGGTGAAACCTATTTAGTTGATCAGGATTCGCGAACCCACACCACACGCAACGAGCCAAAAAAGCCCGTAACAGCTTTTTTCTAGCCTTGGATTGCTCAGGCTTCTTCTCTCCGAGTTTTCTCACTGAGAGAGAGAAAGAGATATTTCGGCGAAGGTAGGGTGAGGATTGTGACTTTTTCTTGCGAATACTTTCTTTGGAAGGATTCCTGGTTGAGTGCTGAATCTTCGCCTCGTAGATTGTTGCGGAGTTCGTTTGCAATTTCGTTTTACTCTTTGTGCTTTTTAATTATCTTTGGTATCCTTTGTGTTTGGGGAATTTGGAGTTCTGCTGCGGCTCTCAAAGTTTTACCTGGATTTCTAGTCGGGTGAGGGTGATACTTGTTAGGGTTTTGATTTGCTTGCGGGGGTAGTGGGAGAGGAATAGATTGGTAGTTTTGGTTATCGTGGATAATTGAACATACAGAATGTTTTAGGGCCAGTTTCAGTGAATTTTATGAGTACCCCAGAAGTTCTCTCTGGTGAAATTTTTGGTTCTTTCCATCTGTGAATTTTTATTTTTCTTTTCTTTTCTTTTTTGAGGTGATTTTGGGAAATCTGATTCGTTTTAATTTCGTGGAACCCAGGTAAGTCAGTTTGTTTTATTTTTCAAGTTGAGCTTGAGATTTTGAATAGGGTGTCTGTTTAAAGCTGGAAGTTTTGGTAAACAAAGTTTCCAGAATAATTCTCCATCTGCTCCTTTCCGTTTTCGTTTTATCGAATTCAATATTCGTCTCGGAGGCGATGAAGGTTCACCCGGCTCCAAAAAAAAGAAACATTACTTTCCGATATGACATCCACTCAAGCCTCTCCGAGGCCACCGAAGGCCTTTCTTCATCTTCCTTCTCAGTCCCTGGCCGACAGAAGAAGCTCAGGCGACTCCCCCACATATTCAGCAAAGTTTTAGAACTCCCTTTTCATTCAGATACCGATGTCTCCATTGAAGAAGACCATGATTGTCTCAGGTTCATTGTATCAACTGATGATGTGGGGCATGATATCCAGGTGCAGATAATTGAGATTTACCCAGGTGTCACAAAGATTGCTGTCAGGGGGGGTAATGATGTTGAATTCTCCTTGGATGAGTTCACTCTTGATTTGTGGAGGTTTAGGCTTCCATCATCAACCAGGCCGGAGCTGGCTACAGCCGATTATGTTGATGGGGAGCTTATTGTTACAGTCCCCAAGGGCGGAGTAGAAGGGATGTGGGAAGAAGGGAACGGGGATCTCAGGGACGGTGTTGGGCATCTTGTTGTTGTACAGTAATTCCTCTTTAAATTCCCCTTGTTGTGGATCTTCCATTATGTTTCTTCTAGTTAAATAAACAACTTGCCCGTGATTCTGTGATGCCTGATTGTTAGAATTTTATTTTATGTGTTTCTTGCCTCTGTAGGACTGTTATGTTCAGCTTACATCATGAATCTCTAATATTCCTAGAAATTCAGATTGATGGGTGATTGGTTTAATAAGACAACTTAGTTCTAACTTGCTCAGATCTTTCAACTGATATCTATACCTTGATGGGTCATTGTTCAACATTTTATGAACTAATCCTATCTGTTCTAGTTAAACTCAAGTCTAGTTTTGTAGATGGCGACTTTCTCAAACTCTCCCTGTTATTACAGATTAACTATTTGCTGACCCTGTTTAACCATTTATAAGCATCAAAATATGGTTCCAATACTTCTTTGTTCAACTAATCTTTTCGATTTAAGAGAACCTTAAACTGCAGAAGGGGTCATGGTTAGGTTTTTCTTGCAAGCTTTCCATATTACCATACTCTCAGACTTTCAGTAATCAAGCATCTGTTATTGAAAACTTCTTCACTTACCCTCTATTTATTTTCCAGCAAATAGGCTGACTAGAGGAACACAAAGCTCTAATCAATGGTTGAAGCTAAATTCGTCCAACTTGCAATGTTCATTTCATTGTTAAACTCAAAAAGTTTTACAAGGTATCATGAAGTTGTAGACTATCATCTCCTCTTATGACATTCAGCTCTCCCAACGAGGCTCCCACATTATTAAGAAGAGACGTATCACCTGTCGAAAGAAATAGCATGGTCAACAGGAAAACCTCTAACCATTATAGTAGGCTTTAGAGAGAGAAAGAGAGGACACATTGAGCTGAGAGTTATTATACTGTATCAGAAAACAACTTTTTTGTCTAAAAACAGAACAATTAGTTAGTATGGAATGCATTTCAGAAAACACATTAACCTGCAGAATCTGTAGGAATTTGGCCCTTCGTCCTCCAAATTTCTTCAAGATCCACTCCACTTTTAAGCTGACGTAAAAATAAAAAATGCCGAAGTTGAGAAACCCTAAAAATGAGACAAGCATAACCACAAAAAAGAGAATTTCTTAAGCTGCCACCCATACCTTGGTCAGGATCAACTCTATCTGGTTTCTTAAGCTTTTCGCTGCTATTCGTCCAGTCCCACGCAAAATGCATAAACCAATGTTCAGAATCTTCATAAGCTCATCTCCAGACTCCAATGATTCGCTAGCTTTTAGAGACCTCGTAACATGTCCAATGAGGTCTGATTTATTATCACAACGTCTACAATAATATTCTGCATCCAATCCAATGTTGCCACCTACAGTTCCTGCCATGTAGCACCTAAGCGCACAACTAATGTGGGCAATATGGCCACATATATACATTTCACTTACCCTTGCTTCGCATCTAATGAAACTGTAACCTCCATGAACCCAATCAACAACCTTGAAACAAAGAATACAACAACAATCACGACAAAATCCTTCTTCTGTGCAACATATATTACATTCCATGGCCTCCAGAGTGGAATCTCTAGTTTGCACATAGACATGGCACAACCTATTTCCTGCTTTACAACCTATGGCCTCAAAAGTAGGATCTGAATCTTCACTCATGGAAACTATTTCATGACCCACAAACTCAGAAGTAGGATCTAGATCCTCACTTACGGGAGGAGCTATTTCATGGGAATTATTGACTTCTGAAACAAGCAATTCATTTAATCAGAACTCAAAAAGAAGCACTTATATCAATCTATCTTGTGAGATGAACCATTTCAAAAATAAAAATCAAAACAACCATTTAAAAAATAAAATGAAAATACCATTTCCCTAAAAAAATTTAAAAAAAAAAAACTTTTGAGATAAACAAGATCAAAACATGAAAGTTGATGCTCAACGTAAGGAGCAAAAAGAGGGACTAAAATTAGGAAGATAGTTCAATTGTTTTTTTTTTGGATCTTAATCATGAAAACCTGGGACCTGTGAAAATATAGGTCAACCCGGCTGAGATGCAAGTCGACCCAGTGGGTCAGAAGCCATAATCTTAATATGTGCCAAAGCATTATTTCATTTCTCAGCTAATACTGAACAGTTTTCTTATCAAACCACTTCTAAGAGCCAAAATCTCATACATCCCTCACTTCTGTTATGTCGATACTACCAACAAAAATATTTTACAGAAGAGTTAGATGAAATTGTAATCCAAAGCATGTAACAATGTTTGGTGTCAACCCACATTTTGGTAAATCAGCTGGCTTTTATTTACTTTTCTTTGTCATAATGAAATCATCATTCTCAAAAAAATATATTACAATTTTGGCTTTATATGGTGAGCCAACTTTCTCTAATGAGTTACCTACGTTCTTTAACAGATAAAGTGTTCATAGGCTGATGATCATGTTGTGGTCCCTAGTGTTGCCTTCATGGAGAAACATATGATTGATATGACAAATTTAAGTAACATAGGCACTAATGTTCAGGCAACATGGTTAATGAGTCATGTAACTGAAATCTGTTATTCAAGTTTAACTGGATCGTGTAAGCTTATATGGGTCTAATTTGTATGCATATGTTATAGAATTGGAAGCCAATTGGAATAGCCCATTGTACTCACTCTCCATTGGCGGGATGACTCAGCAACAACTCACTGTCTGCACCGCCCTCCCACTCATTGTTTCTTTTTCATGTGTTTTGCTGTTCTTACTGCCATGTCTTTTGTATTATTAAATCTTTGTACTGTGTCTCCTTCGGGAGCCTCTTAATGGAATCCACATTGTCAAATTTATAAATTTCAACAAACAAACAAAAAAAAAAAAGAAGTAGCACGTAAGAATGCAGCCAAGTGATTTCAAGACAAACTATCACTTTTCTTATAGGAGATTCTGCCACCCCCAAAGCAAGCTAGTTATTATAGAGACAACCAAAAATAGAAGGTTCACATCAGGGATATTGGGACTAGTTTTTAATTTGTCAAACAAACATAACTTGAAAAAGAAGTCACTCTTAATTTCTTAGTTGCTTAGCTACATGAGCACAGATACATAACGTCTGACAGCATGGAGGCCTTTAAAAACATTTAAATAAATAACATACAATTTACAGAACTACATATCAAATGAAGAAACAGTGAGGATCCGGGCAAAATTAACCAACATCACAACTTATGAACAGTAAATACAAAACACAGCAAGAAAAAGAAGGAAATCATAAGCGACAGAGAGAGAACGAGGAGAGACGATGATGATGATGATGATAGTGATCATGATAACAAAGAAGAAGAAAAGAGGACTTCTAGAACCAAACCTACCAGCAGTGTCAGCATCATTGGCACAAGGGATCCTCCAGCTGAATGAGGCAAAAAAAGTATCAGCATCAACGTCAGGGAATTCCCTCTCTAAGTAGGTTTTAACTGTATGCTTGCTTTTAAAACTCCGTCTTTTACCCTGATGTCCAACTAAGCGGTCAGGAAGGTAAAGATATCTATCAAGCCAATAACCTGATTTGGATTTTCTCCATCCAACCTTCCATTTCCACCTGTCTCCAACATTAGGCCAGTCCCATGGAGCATAAGGTAAACCTTCTCCAGAAGCTCCCCCAACTACAGGAGTCAGATGTTGGCCATTTTCTGATAAAGTACTATTTCCTTCTGAGCCCAGCTCCTTAATTTTGCACCCATTAGCCATTGATTGAACCTAGAGAAAAAAAAGTAACATTAGAAATAAATGAAATATTACAATAAATTGAAAAGCCAGGGAGTTTGCTTTTTTATTTTACTTGGACAAACAAGTCAGAGTATCACTCATGTTGCAAAGATCATTTTTTTTTCTTTTAATTTGCCCAGGGGTAGGAACAGTTGCTAGCAAAAACTAAATTAAACCACAACAAATACATGCAAAAGAAACAACAAAGAAAAAACACATCCCCCACAAGATACTCTGACAAGTAGTTTGCTTCCCTCGGGATATGCGACCAAATGACAGTTAGAGGATCATGGATGTCTAGAATCTCATGAAATTGAAGAAGCAGAACGATTGTGAGAGGACTACCATACAGTCTAAGGCTCAAGGAGACTCGGATCATAACCTCAGTGGAATCAGCATGCTCATCAGGAGCAGAATAAACTAACACAATTTGCCATCACTACTGCAAATAAGACCTCCCCTATGTTGTCTTGCGTATTCCCATTATTTAGCTTGATCCAAAGCAGATACCACTCATAGATCCCCACAATGCATATAGCCAAGGAAGTACCAAACATTCTCCAATTGTCCCAAATAACAGCTCCAAGCAAACGGTGAAACTTGGGGAATTTTTTAGCACAAAAAGGAATAAAATGGACAACTTTTTCAAAGACTCCACCACCAGAGTGAGGTATGCTAAAGAAACTACAGTTATTTATCACTCCCCAAATTCCCCAAGGCCAAACTTAGAAAGAATGGCTCCCCAAAACCTAAAGGTTAAAGGGCATATGGTGAATATGCGACCCATAGATTTCTTATTGAAGTTGAAAATTTCATTAATCCAATTATCTACTTGCATCTAACGAAGACTAAGTTGGTCAGACATTCAGATAGTTTTGCACACCAAACAAAATGCATGACCCTAGGGATGGAAGCAAGTACGGACATTTTCCAAGCAATGGAGCAAGAAAGCATGGGCACTGATGAGTTAGGCATGAAAAGAAGGAATAGAGAAATCACTAGAAGCATTCCATTTCCAAACAAAGTGGTCCGCTTCCCTATGTCTAATGTAGGAGCAAGAGTAGAGAAAGGCAACTACCTTCAACAGTTTCCATATCAGAGAGATTATGCCTACAGTTAAGATTCCAGCAATAATGTGCATATTTACAAGTGAAAGAAGCAAGAACCAATATCTGAGGGATTCTATAAACTTCGAAGATCCTAGGGAAAGCATCAACAAGGAGGATGTCACCTTCCAAGTGCCTAACCAAAATCCATTGAGTTCTCACACCAAGACTTGACTTGTGCTTCAACTTACAGATGGCTTTTTCAAAGATTAGAGGCATGGAAAAGAGAGTCGGGAGAATGTCAGTCGTCATCACAATAGGCATATAGAAGAGTTTACTTTTCTTTAGAGGGTGAACTTCTCCAACTAGTCCTCCATGTTTGGTGAGAAGGTTCTCCTTTACTATTGGTTCAAAGAATAAAATTACAGTTATAACATGTAGAGTGTTTAGTAAATGGAAAACTTGTTGGTTACAACATTTTATGGTGGTTGTTGACGGGATATCTTAGTACAGTTTTTCTTTTTTCTTTTTATGTCCAACAAAAACTTCAGAAATGAAATTAAATTCTCAAAACAGCTCCCATAAAATCTTCAAAAGATAATATTTTTTCATAGAGTAATTCTCTCTTAAATAAACCCAGTCTATTGTTTAGACAAGTCACTGAAATGAAGTCCCCAAATAATACTTCACAGTATTTCAATCCTCCATGTATGATCAACGACAACTTTAAAATCCAAGAAATTAGGATTATATTTTTAAAAGACGCCAATGCAAATATCATACAGGTCAAAGTAAAGTTTAGGGAATTAGAGAAAATACTGCTATATCTTGCCTTCCCGCTATTAAGTTACAGTGATGCACATGGCACCACTACCAAATACAACACGTCAAGGGTAATATCGTCGTTTTCGTGGGATAGAGCTGCTTGGTCCCTACTCTGGCGCGGGCGAAACAGTAAACATCCAGTTGTTCATGGACTCAGAAACAGTACATTTCATAGGGGAAAAAAGGACAGAAACCAAGACAGGAAATACATGAGAACAGATGATTTTCGGTGAGACATGCGCGAGAAGCGTAGGAGACTTACGTTGGTCATTCAGAAAGAATCTGCCCGGAGTTCCTTCCCTCGCAGCTCATTTTCGAAAAAAGAAAAGACAGAAAAGTCAACCTCCGCAAAACGAGACAAGCGAAGCCAGGTGGACCAGAATCTTGGCCCCGTCTCAATTGTTCATGGTTGCGATTTTCAGAACCCCACGGCTTCACAAACTCGATCAAACCAAGAAACGATTTCGCAGGTCGCGGGCGACTACAAGGCTACCGAACTCTCTGAACCAGAAACCAGAGCCCACGGAAAGCTCGCAGGACCTGGAGAAAAACTAAAAGGAAGGGATAATGAAGGCCGACCAAGCGAGCTTAGCCTATACTCCACACCCACGCGCACGATAGGAGAACTACACCACATCTAAGCGCCAACAGGAAGCCACTGGTATTTCCTAAAAATTCACGACCCGTCACATTGTTACCTGAAAGATTGGGAGCCAGTCGCAGATCTCCTAAAAGAACACTCGATAAGAGCCTATCACACCGTCCATTCAATCCAATTCCTATCTGATATTAAAAAATGAATCACGAAAAGCACAAAAACAACATCCAACACACTGAAAACAGAAAAGTGAGCCTACTAGACATGACGATGGAGAATGCGAAGCGACACCAAGTTCAAAAATAAAACACGAATGAAATCAATAAGAAATAAAATCGGAGCAGTGAATACTTACAAAGATGCAGGCAAGAACCAGATGGAAATTATCCCAAATGACGAGACTTTTTATTAGGTGTGAGATGTGACGGTAGAGAGGAAGACAACTTTCTATATCTTGGCAAGAAAATTTTAACAAAAATCTTAGATTCTTCTAATTATAATTAAACCTAATAATAAGGCTAAATTAAAAATTTTAAAAATAAAAATATTATATTATTATTTTAAAAGAATATTTATATTTTTTATTTATAATTTTTCTCATTCACATGGGGGGGGGGGGGGGGGGGGGGGCGCGCGGAGGTGATTGCTTATCATGTAAGGGTTCTTTGTCATGCTCCCTTACTGCTTGAAGAAAGATGAATCATACAAGTACTGAATGCTTACTTGTCAAGCAGCAGCACAACGGGCTAACCCTCAAATCTCCTCGGCCATGCCCCCTCTTCCACCCTGGGAGAACTGAGCTCAGAATCTTCAGAAAAATAAAGAATCCATACACAACCCACAATGACACTTTCTTTTCTCACCTTGCTCAGAATCTTTGGGCCCTCAACCTGAATTTTGGCCTGGATTTCACCTTATCGACTGTGATGGTTTAACTCTATTTCATCAGAAGTGTAATTGGCCATTTAAGAAGTTACCTAAATTCAGTGACAAAACTTTCTTCAGCGAGAATTTATGTAAATGATGATACCATTATTATAAGAATGAATAAAATGCAATAAATAGGAGTCAGAGCCTCAAGCAAATGAGGAACAGAGATTCTAAATTCATCTTAACAGGAGATCCCTTCTTTGACAATAAGAAAGTAATTTAACAAAGCCAAACCACAACCTATCTGCCATTTGCTACTTAAAAAAATCTGCTGAGATTGAGTTATTTCAACAAACAATTTACATATAAGTTTTATTCATGATGGGCATATCACCAATATGTATCGCATATCGACCGGTAAGAATTAGACTTTGCTCTACCCAATAAAGGCGTAAACAGGGGTGACATGTCAGCCAAAATGCATATCGGGAATGCCATGCACCCGTTACTGGTTGTAGTTAATAAGGATGAATGATCAAAAGCAATGGAGCAATATCTGGTGCAGCCAAATACAGAAGCAAACTACATTCCATTTCCTGTCTGTCTTAACCTGGCTGAAATCAACAATCATGTCTTTATGGTCAAACCTCCAAAAGCATACCAAAAGTCTTACCTATTGTTAAGAGAATATGACGTACTGAAGTCATTAAGTCTATACTTGTTTATTTTCTCTTTTAAGTGGCAAAGGGCCGCTCTTATAATTTCATCTAGACTCTTTAATATAAATTGGAATGAGAGGAGCTAATTCTAATTGAACCAAAGGGGGGAAGCTCCCTCTTAGCTCTCAAGTTCTCTCTCTCTCTCTTCACTCGGCTACACCTTCTCTTCTCCTTTTCTCTTCTTCTTCTTCTCATCCTTTCTTCTTCTCTTACCACTAAGCACTACAATAGATTAAACCCTAAATCTCACATGGTATTAGAGCAGGGATTCTAAGCTTAAAGTTTTAAAGCTACTCAAAATTCTCATGTAAAGCTCAAAAAATCAACCTCATGCCATAGAAGTTTTCATTGCAAAATTTCTTAAAATCAACCTACACATGATTGAGAAATCTCTTCTCCAGCCAAAATAAGTTCTATTTAATCTAGTTTTTAACCTCTCTTTACCTTAATTCATCAAGCTTTTTATTGAATTAAGCAATTTTTCTTCTTTGTGGCTGAAGTCTTGTACCAAATAAGGCCCCAAACATCTGAATGTACCAAAGAAAACAACTTAGAACTAACCTTTTCTGATCGAGAAGAAAAACTACTCTTATGATGTTTGCCTAACTCACAAGATTCACATGATAACTTAGAAACAAATTTCAAAGAAGAAACTAAATGTAGTTTTGCTCTAAGAGCAACAGACCCATCTGAATTGTGTTTTACTGCAAACACCCATCGACAGCCCATAGTTTTTTTTACTAAGGGGTAATGAAATCAAATCCCATGTTTGATTACTCCATGGCAGCTCTCCTTCCTAGATTTTCCAGAGCTTCAACACAACAAGAAGTTTGTGTTGGATTTTGTTGAAGAAAAAGTAATGTGTGGTTATAGGCCTCTTCATACTCTTGGACCCGAATGTCAAATTGTGCAGAATCCGAAAATGAAGTTGATATTGACAAGTTTCAAAGTTTGGTTGATAATCTGATTTATTTGACTATTACTAGACCAGATATTTCTTTTGTTATAAGTGTTATCAGCCAGTTCATGCATAAAACTCCATTCTCTCATTGGCAAGCTCTTGAAAGGATATTGAGGTATTTGAAAAAGAATCCAAGGTAAGGATTACTGTATAAGAACAATGGGCATTTTAAAGTTAAAAGATTTGCATATGCAAACTGAGTAGGTTCTCAAATGATAAGGAATCTATTTTTGGTTTTTGTATAATGGTTGGTGGTAACCTAGTGACTTAGCACAGTAAGGAACAGAGTGTTGTAACACGGTCTAGTGCAGAGGCCAAATGCAGGGCTATGGCAAAAAACAGTAAGTAAGATGCCATGGTTTCAATGTTTACTCACAAAGCTTGATTTTCAAATAGAGACTCATATGCAACTTCATTGTGACAATGAAGCAGCCATACCTATTGCTACAAATTCAATGTTTCATAAAAGGACAAAACACATTGAGATTATCTATCATTTTATTCGTGAAAACTTAAGATTGGAGTTATTAGTATGCATTACATTCCTTTCAAACATCAACTTGCAGACATTCCTTCCAAGCTTGGAGTGTTTGATGTCTTTGCACCACCAGCTTGAAGGAGAGTGTCAAGAGAGTATCATGTAATTAAGCCATTAAATCAATGCTTATTTGTTTTCTCCTTACGTGGCCAAGGGGCACTCTTGTAATTTCATCAAGACTCTTTAATATAAATTGGAGTTAGAGGAGCTGACCCTAATTGAACCAAGGGAGGAAGCTCTCTCTCTCTCTCTCTCTCTCTCTCTCTTCATCAGCTACACCTTCTCTTTTGCTCTTCTCCTTCTCTTTCTCTCTTCTCCTCTTACCACTAAGCACTACAATGGGTTAAACCTCAAAATTTAACACCTACATAAAAGAAAATGAACCTTCTACAAATTTGTACACAATGAACTTTCTCCTCCGTGTTTGCACACCTTTGGAACAAAGATGTCATTGCGGTGAAGAACAGGTCACTTCAGAGAAGTAGAATTGTCATTTCAAAACAAAATAAAAAAAAATAGCATGACCCCATAAAATGGGTGTCACGTTTATAACTTGGGCCTTTTGGCCCTCAAAGGTCGCTTGGGGTTTTCTAGTGTGAGGCATTGGGCTCAAGTCTCACCAAGGTGTGTACGTGTGCAATCAACATACAAAAAATATGACACATATACATAAAAGGGAATAAAGCAAGAAAGTTGTCTTCCTCCAGCAAAATTATAACCAGAAAATGGGTCAAAGATGGCTGTAGAAGTCATCTTCCATGACTCGTTATTCAAGTAGAAGTGATGCTAACTCTCCTATAATCTAAGTGGGTAAAAAGAGTACTTGTTTAATTTCCGAACTTAAATATCTTATTTTTTCAATTTTCAAAAGAAAATGTATATTATTTGCTCTTCCCAGAGGTTGATCCAGTCTCTCATTTCTAGGTCATGTCATAAAAAATTCTTGCCAAGTCACACTCTATTACTTTTCATGCTAATAGTTAGCATAAGACAGCACTATAATCATATATAACCAACTGGTCACTAATAATAAAGCATGAAGCTTCCACCTGATTAGTTAATGACTTAAAACTACTTGTCTGCTTTTAAAAACCGTATATACTGCATGCTTCATTTCCTGTGATATTTCAATAGGCTCGTAATTACATTGAAGGCACTCTCCATGCACAATCCTGAAACTGTTCCGCTACCTGCATACAGTCTTCCAAGAAAACTAAGTGGTCAATTCTGCTTACAAGAAAATCATGTAGAAATGAATACTATAATATAACAGTATCATTTTCAACCTAAAGAGAGAATTATTAGAAAAAACAAAAGGAAGTATCTACTAGAATTAGCACATTAATACATTATATATTTTGGCAATCCCATGGCTGGTAAGGAAGACGATACATGGATGATTTTAAGGATAACTTTGTTTTTTACAAGCCACTCAACTCAGACTCCCATGTCCAGTTTAGCTACCTCTTAAAACCAAGGGTTTCTCTGCCTACAGTTACCTACAAGAGGAACATGTAAAATAACAAAAATACCACTGTTGCTGACATGCAAGACAACCATGAACCAACACTGCATCACTATCCAACAGAAAAGCCAGTCTAACTCACTGGATTCCAGTTTCCATGGCATTCTCATAAAAAAGGATTTGAGTAATGTTTTCTAGTCATTCAACATTTCACAGAAGCCTCAATTTCAAGCAACATTGAGAGCCTAGTTTCGTACATGTTGGGTCCAATCAAGTCCAACCTGGGAAATGTAACTCTTGAACTAATCTTGAGCTCATGAAAATGAGGTCAGGCCACATTTCAGCTTCTGCTGTTACAGCATGTGACAGGAAGCAGGCTGACTCATAAGTAGGGGTATAAACGGATCCAGAAACATTTGGATTTGAAATTTTAGATCAATTCGAAATTATGGATCCATCGGATCTTAATCAGATATTCAGTTATCCAATTTAGTTCCAAAGCAGAACGGGAATCAAAATATCCGGATCTAGATTTTTTCCTTCTTACTGCCAAAGAGTTTTCATTCCCCAAGTTCGAAGAGTACCCATTCCCCAAATTTTTTATATTTGATTTTTTTTACTTTCATTTCCTTAGCTTACAAGCAAGAGTCCTTGAATTTCTTCTTTCAACCTAAACAGTAGGCAGTCAGAGAATCTTAACATTAGCTATCATTTCAGTTTTTATCCTCCCTTCTGTTTTTACTCTCCCTCCCTCTTTTTACTTTCCTTTAAGTGTCTCTATTCTCACTCCCTTCTCCATTCCAGCAACACCAATAGTCATTCATCTATGTTTCCTTCCCTCTCCATTCTCTCTCCCTCGTTATTTGCTGGGGTAGAGCTATTTGCTGGTCAGATCTGGGAATGGTTTACATTGCTCTGGTCTAACCTTACTCCAGCATCTCCTCTCTTGCTCTCTTTCTGTTATCAAAGGCTAGGTTGGACCTGTGTGTTGGTTAAATGATCAGGTGATCCTTTGTATCATTTGAATGGATCAAGGATTTATTTTCATTTTAGTTTTTTATTTTTGTTATTTCTGATTTTCCTTTTTCTTCAGCTTTAATCATTTTTTATTAGAGAGTTCCCAGCTTTTTTGTATTCTCATTTTTTTTTTTTTCCTAAAGGTTTTCAAATCCAGATATCATCTGAATCTAGATATTATCCAATGGATCGGATTCATATATTTCTTCAGATACTTGGATTCTAGATACCCAGATATCTGCAAATGGACCAAAAGTGGATTTACAATATCTGAACCAAATCCGGTCCATTACATCCCTAAAAGATTTTCCATTTTGACACTAAAACCGAACAATAGTACATTATCACACTAAATAATTAAACTATGTTTCTAAAGCCAGTGGCTAATAAAAGTTTAGTAGCAGTGGGTAACAGAACCTCCAATATGTAGGATTGGAAGCTTAACATATCAAAATTAGGAAACACTTAGTTCCCTACTTCTCTGCCACCAAAATTGCTGTATTCCTCATCCTTCAGTCAGCAACAGCAGAGCCTTATCTTATCCATGTTTTACTCAGGCATGCCTACAACTTTAGCACTTCAAAAATTCACAAGGTTGTTTTGATCTTCAAAAAGAAACAACCCTCTTAAGTCCTTAAATAAAACAAGATGACTTCAACTTTATCTTTGGCACCATTTATATGTAGAGCAGATTCCTGATCTTTGCCAAAAAAACTAATGTCAAGCAAAAGTGATGGTGATTTGTCAAACCACTGATTTAGGGCGTTCAGCTCCTTGATTACTCAGAAGAAGAAAAAGCCTTCTCACTCTCAGATGTGTGCTTATGCAGTATGCACACAAAGTATTTAAAGGATTGTTGATCTTCAATCATTGGAACTCTAATTTGTATGACACTTCCCCTCAAAAAACCTGAAGTAGTCTAACCATCAATGGTTCAACTTTTTGCCTCAGTATACTGGTCCTACTATGATATGGTGGCTGAAACTAGGAATTGAGCATATTTAGTAGTTTAAAGACAGGAAATAAGAAAGAGGTGTACTAAAGAAAACTCTGCAATGAAACTCTAACAATTCTAAAAATACTTTGAGAGAGCCTCTTTAACTCCGGGAAATAGGATTCACAGTTAAGTGTCATCAAACCATACAATTTGAACCATACTAGTTGCTTACCATATATATCAAAAAAGGACCAAAAGAGTTCCCTTTAACAAAAAATGGTCCTGAAGTATAGTTACTTATTTTTCTACAAATATAAGGTCATCCAATACAAGCTTTTTTTCATAAATGTAAAACTATATTTAACACCAGGACCTTAAGATATAAGAAATCTTAAGTGTCATATTCAACGAACTATTAAACCCAAACATGTGACAAACATCAGCAAACAAGAAACCCATCAACAGAGTGGAAGAGAGAGAGTTAGAGAACCTTCTCAATGCCACCATCCTCCATCTCCATGTTGAACAAAAATAACTTGCTCTCCCCGAGAATACTTTCTAGATCATCAATAACATGTGAAACTGGAAACACATGGAAAAGAGTTTAGGCTGTAAATAAAAATGAAAATTCACCAAAATACAAGAAGAATTCGCATTAGGAAGGTAAAGCTATGCATTTCAGTAAGAAGGAAACAATTTCACGGAAGGAAGCACTAGAAATTAAGAAGAAAAACAGTCGTGGCATAACCTTTGGCTTGAGCAAACCAGCACAACAAGGTCTGACACGAGCTGTACAGATTTCTGACGAGAATCACTGCCGCCCACTCATTTTCAATGGTCATCTGAAAACCATAGAGATTCCGGCAGCCAAACAAGAAACAGACTCTTGATAGAGAGTCTCGCTCTGTCCAGGACCGCCATTTCTGCAAGCCTTGGAAATTTTTCCCCGTCCTGTTCCCTGTGCGAATTAGAGAAGACAACTCTTGCTCTTCCTGTATTTATGTTGCAGAGGAGAGAATGCGCTAAAAAAAGGGCAAAATCCATTTCTGCGCGGGAAAAAAGGAACTTGCTTTTATTATAGAAAAACGAAATCACCCGAACATTTTCTGAAACTTATCCTAATACATTAATAATGTGGGAAACTAACCTCCTCCAATGAAAAACTCAATTCAGCACCTATAACAAGGATGCTTCATATCAAACACACCCCCCTCTTACCATGAATAGATCATGACAGACTTCGCCTACACAAGTGACACCGAACCGATTACTTAGTTTGCCTCAGTGCGAGGCTACCGATTTTGAAGATGAGCACAAGGTGTATCTCCGTATTACCCAACTCAACCACGCATCGTTACAGTTCCAAAATTTCCAGTTAATGCTATCGATAGGAAACCAGTAGATCGTCTTGCAGGAACAAAATTCAAACGTAAATGACGAAACGATTAATTCTATTATCTTGAAGAGTTACCGCCATAGATAGGGAATCATATGATCGTCTTCCAATAACAAAGTACAAATGGAGTGCATACCAACCAGCCAAAACGTAAATGCAGAATTGATTAATTCTATAAGAACGAAGAGTTAGCAGGGAGAACCCATCCACAGATTCTTTACACGATCCACGAGCGAAACTAAATATACCCACAACAGATCTAACCCGATTCATCATGAATCTAAAGCCACAGACTCGTAAATTTCACAAACCCCCAAAAACTCGAACCACAGAAATCCTAAACTAAGAACTGGTGAACTTGGTGACCGCCTTAGTCCCTTCAGAAACCGCATGCTTAGCGAGCTCTCCCGGAAGAACCAATCGAACAGCCGTCTGGATCTCCCTGGAGGTGATGGTCGGCTTCTTGTTATACCTTGCCAGCCTAGAAGCCTCCTGAGCAAGCTTCTCAAATATGTCGTTGATGAAACTGTTCATGATACCCATCGCCTTGCTTGAAATTCCAATATCAGGATGAACCTGCTTCAAGACCTTGAAGATGTAGATCTTGTAGGTCTCGACGCTCTTCTTCGAGCGCTTCTTCTTCTTATCGGTAGAAGAAGCATCTTTGGGAAGCTTTTTTTCGGCCTTCGGCTTCTTCTCCGCTACGGGAGCTTTCTCGGCCTTCTTCTCCTCCACCGGCTTCTTCTCCGCTGGCTTCTTCTCAGCCTTGGGCGCCATTATCAACTGACAAAGAACGAAAAATCTAAGGAAGATTAAAGGCCGAGAGAATCGGAAGCAAGCAGAGGAGAAAGAGAAAGAGAAATCGAAGAGAACCTTGGATGAGGAAAGAGCAGCCGCCGCGGAAGTTCTTATATAGATGCAGCAAGGTGTAAGGTGATTGGTCAATGAAGTTCGACGCGGATGGAGGGATATAAAGCTTTTTGGATCGTTGATATCAGGAATGAAACATAGACGGTGGAGATTAGATTAAAATAGTTCGCGGTGCAAAAGCTTTTGTACGGGGCTTGAAATGGCGCCTGGGTGCGGGCACGGGGGTCGGATCAATGACTCCGCTCTCTGAAATCAATCGTGTTAGGGTCGGCACGAGTTGGGTTAAATGTGAACCGGACTCAACTAAATTTAAGTTGGGATGGGTCGATTTTTCACCTCTTAAAACCTGCCAAGTTTATGGGTGGATAATTTTCTCCAAAACCGACTCAAAGTAATTTATTATAAAATTATTTTCGTCTATATTTTAAAAATATATATTTTATAATTTTAATAAATACTTTATATAATTATTATATTTTTAATTTTATATATAATATTTTAAATATTTATTTAACTTTTTATAATATATTTGTACTTTTTCCAATTTTTAGAATTTGATGTTAAATATTAAAAAATCAAGATTATCAGTTTGGAGAATAAAGGAACGAAAATACAGATAATGGGATTGGATAATAATGAAATATATAGGGGATGCCCTTTTTATTTATTTTTATTAATATTTGTTGATGTCGATTCAAGTATATCAACTCTATTGAGAGCAAAATTGTGTAAATAAAACCCTATTAACTCAATCGAATTCCAATAACATAACTAATTTATTGGGTTTGAATCGAGTCAACTCAGTCAACATTAAGTCAGTAGGATTTTTTGTGGTTTTTAGGCATATATTTTAATTCCAAAAAGAAAAAAACACTTTGTAAATACCTCCTCAGAGCAAAATTATCATAATATATTTCATAATTTATTTATCTGTTATTAATTTCTTAAATCGTTTGAACATAAATGATTCGTGAGACTAAACAAAAATTAATAATTACTAAAAAAAAGCATATAATCTCTTTTTATTTCAACTTCAATTAGTTAATAATGCTCATATACTATGTAAAAAATGTGGTGAAAATGTTTCTATATGGATCTTAGTGTATAATCATATGATATGATTCTTGGTAATGGGTTCTATTTAAACTATTTGAGCATAATTAACAAATAATTAATAAAATAATAATATTCACATTTAATTTATATTTAAAAATATTATAATTATTCAATATACCAATTAAAATTCAAATAAGTTGTAGTAAATATTTATTTATTTTTCGAAAGTCAAAATACACTTGATAGGATGTCACAAGTAAAAAGTTTTACCCGTGACATGCATGATTATGTGGCATGCCACATAAGCATTTTTATGTTTTTATTTATGATTTTATTAATAGGAGAGGAGGGAGGAGCATCCCTCTTTTCCTCTCTTCATGGTGTCTTTGGGAGACCCTATCCAATGATAAAATGCATGTACTAAGCCGATTCACCTCACTCATATGCGTGAATCACTCGTATGCGTATGTCTGCTCATAGACTGTCACGTATGTTGCCACATCACGGGTAAAAAGAAAGTGAGAGAGAAAATAAAATACTTGTTTGTGTCAGTGTGCGCAATGGAAAGTGTAGTGTAAAATACTTATTTTTGTTAGGGTTTAGGGTTTAATATGCACAATGTAAAGTACAGTGTAAAGTATTTATTTTTGTTAGTTTGCACATTAGAAAGTGTGGTGTAAAGTATAGATAGATTATTTATTAAATAAGATATTTTGATATATATAAATTAAAATAAATTATTTAATATTAGTTAATAAATAAAATATATTAAATATGATAATTAAACAAATGCTTACTTTTATATTATTAAAATTGTAATCAAATTTTAATTTTGTAATATCTAAATATGAAATAATTATACAAACATCGTAATAATAAAAATAAAAATAATACAAATATAACTCAATCACCTTTTTATATAAAAAATTATATTTGTACATACAAAAATACAACACAAAAAATATTTAGTGGCATTAAAACATAATAATCAATAATTTTGCCACGTCTAAATTGCTAAAACATCTCAATAATATGATTATCTTATAGATTGTACTACGGACTCTCTCTAAATACTTATTGAGTGTTCACATCATCTTCAACATCATCACTATTATCACTATCTTCATTTTCACTTTCATTGTTATCTCCACAGTGTTATCCACCAGAATCATCACTCATCTTCTTCATCTTCAAGTAAATCCATGTAATTTTCCATGCGTAAATAATTATGCAATACACAACAAACAATCACAATTTAAAAAAAAAAACGAAATAAATATACAAATATACACATAGAGTGGATGCAGAATGTATAAAATAAGTGGGCATCGTCTTCTCCAGCGAGGGGAAACTTAAAACAATCGTCCATCCAATGTCTAGTGACCAAAACACACATAAAACACTTGGTGTGGAATACATTTAATCGATGCAAAATACCGATTGCCAACCCAATCAAGATAATACGGTATCACAAAGGAATCCTATACCTCCCAATAAACAGATTAAAAATATCGCCATGCAATTTTTACCTTACTTTCTTCCAAATAGAGTTGGAGAGGTTGCAGAGAGGGGAGAAAAGTCGTCGACGGTCATCGGTGCTGCGGATGGCGAGAGGAAGAGAGTCAAGCCTCGGGGAGAGGTCGCAACTGAAATTGCTAATGGTCGTGAGAGGGGGAAGAGCCAAAGAGGTTGCAGAGAGGGGAGAGATGTCGCCGAAGGTCTTCGGTGCTGGGGATGGCGAGAAGAAGGGAGTCGAGCACCGAGAAGAAGGGAGTCGAGCGCCGAAGATAGGTCGCATAGAGGGCGATTGATATCGCCAAAGGTCAGTAGTGAGTGAGAGAAATTTTTTTTTTTTCCAAAGCCTCATTCGACATAACCTTCCTTCGTTGACAACTCGAGCCTGATGTAATTGAGAGAGGGAAAGTGAATTCAGCTGGGCACAGGGCCTTTAGTTTTGCTATAATTCCGTCATATTACAGCTTTATGTGTAGTGGTTCTATCTGAATCTCGTATCTTTATGACATGCAACTTCTTTTTTATCGCTTTCTTACCATCTATTCAATGGGGGAGACGATAGATGGCGCCATGGCTGGAAACAGAGAGAGAAGATGGTAACAGCGAAGGAGTTACGGGGGAAGGACGCCGGACTCGCAGACGGAAAACAGAGAACAAACAGGAAGAAGAAAAACAAAGTAGAGAACAGGTTCCTATGTGAGAGGGGTGAGAGGTTGTCCTTTTCAATTTGCTCGTGCTTTGCGAGGGCATCCACCTCCAGTTATTCGATCAGTTGTGTTTAATATAATAAGTATATTTAGGAAAAAAATTAAATGACACAAAAATATTATTTTAAATAAATAATAATAATAATAATTATTTATAAAATTATATAAAGGATAATTGGATGAATGAGCTATGAGGGTACACAGGAGATTATCAAGGGGGCAGAAAGGTTGTAAAACGTCGCCGGAAATCTTGCTCGTAATTACTATTTAATTACGAGAGAGCTACTTCCACTCACGCGCGCCGTGGGGGTTCACGCTATAAAACCACGGCACTTCAGTTTTCTCCTACGGCCTGAAGGATCGAAACCCTCTCCGTCGACAATTTCCTTATCCCTGTTTTCCATTCCGCGAAAGACTAAGTTCTCTTGAATTCGATTATCGTCTCCCACTTTGCAAGGCTGTGGTTGTCATCCGTGAAGACGGAGACCGAAGGTCGGCCTTCGGTATCGGCGGCCCTACTTTTCGTCTCGTTTAGGGTTATGTAATTTCTTGATAAATCTCGAGTTCTTGAGATTTGTGTTCTTTTTTTTTTTTGCGGCGAAGTGTTATCTTCTTTCGGACCTACGATTGTGGGGTTATTGGCGTTGAAGATCGGGCGGCGGCGGACGGTTTTGCTTCCGGATTGAGCGTTCGGGAAGAGATTAGCGCGGTTCTTTTGGATCCACGGTGCAAGTCGGTTCGGGGATAGATCGGGGCGAATTCTTCATCGATCGGAGTGGTGTTGTAAAAGCTGTTTACTTTTGGGCGTTGTTTGGTTTTCTGATCACATCTTCTTGTCTCCCTTGTTCGAGGGAGAAAGGCGTGAAAGATCTTCTGTACAATTTTATTAATTTTTTTTCTCTTTACGATAATATCTGGCCTTTTCAGTTTTGACCATATCCAATTTCTTCGATTTCCTTCCCCTTAGGGCAATCTGTTCTTTTGTTCTACTTCTTTTATTCATAACAGAGCAGAAAAGAAAAAAATGGCTGTGTATTATAAGTTCAAAAGTGCGAAAGATTATGACTCTGTTCATATCGACGGACATTTCATATCAGTTGCAATTTTGAAAGAAAAAATATTCGAATCCAAGCATTTGGGCAGGGGTACTGATTTTGATCTCATGGTTTCCAACGCCCAAACTAATGAAGGTCCGTTCTTAACTCTGAATTCCATCCATTCATCTTGTTGAATCTGGTTACTTTGATATACACATATCCGTATAAAAAATGAAAAGAAAATTGTAGGTCCTGTGTAGGAGTAAGCGTGGATGGGATTCGGTCTTTTCAGAGATTTTCTCTGTGATGGAAAAGCTGAGAAACAAAAAAGATGGGGATGACCTATGCCCTGATATCATTTGGGAGTGCTTCGATGTAGAATGTTGATTTGTCATTGGAATTTTTATCTCCTTGGCTCTTATCTTCACCATGCAACGCAATTTTGTTGATAAAAGTAGATTCAACTCAATTAGTTGAAAATCTACTTTTGATAGGTGAGAATTACCAGATTGTATGTGCTAAGTAAAAGGGCCAGGTGGATATCAGTTTCCAATATTGTAGTTTTGAGGACCTTCTTTTGTGGGAGATAATGTGAGGCTTCGAGCATTCAACATTGGATATATGGGTTGTGAACTGATCTTTTTGCAGTATTTCATGGACTTTTATTTTGTCATGTTCAATTTCAGAGTATGCTGATGACGCTATGTTGATTCCAAAAAATACATCTGTACTGGTTCGTCGGGTTCCAGGGCGGCCACGCATGCCCATTGTGACTGAAATAGACGAGTACAATCTCACACTTCCTGAGTTCTTGATTCTATTTATATTTGCTTTTTATCATCTAAAGTTTACATGATTCCTCTACATTTGATATGTTCCATAGTAGTCATGTCATCACATTTTTAGTTGTGGTTCTTACTTATTGCTGAAGCATCAAATTGAGAGCAGGGTAATGTCTCTTTTTCAGGCCACAAGGTCTAGTAAATAAGGTAGAGGAAACTCCACCACCTAAGAGTGTTTCTATTGCTGAAACTTCTGCTGTTAAATTTGTAAGTATAGTACCTTGAATCTGTTTCATTAGGAACAATGATGTAGTGCATGGGGAAGTTTGATTTTAGGTGTTGACCAGTGAAATTATGATGTAGTGGTGCATTTTTTATGGACTTTGCAGCCTGAAGAGTCTGAATGGGATGAGTTTGGAAATGATTTATATGCTATACCAGAGGTGCTACCTGTGCAGTCTGGTAATCTGCTACAGGATGCTCCTCCGACTAATAAGGCTGATGAAGATAGCAAGATAAAGGCATTAATTGATACTTCTGCCTTGGACTGGCAAAGGTGTGATGTTTTCTGTGTCTTAAATCCCATAAAGGACATTCTGTTCTTTCTATACTTTGTTGCTAATAAGACACTATCTGAACCTAGGGTACATTTCTCTGTATTGATATTCAGGCAATCACAGGAAGGTTTTGGTCCTGGAAGAGGTTTTGGAAGGGGTATGGGTGGTAGAATGATAGCTGGCCGTGGTTTTGGTAATCCACTTTCTTTGTCATCTTCTTGTTTGCACTTGCACAAACACAACTACACACACATAGATGGAAACATGATGCAGTTTCTGCTGTACTTATTGCTTCCATGAAGCCTGTGCAGTTTTTGCTACATGTGTTGCTTTCTCATAAGCTTCCTAAAAGTTCATAACCTTCTTGAAAGTGTTTTCTGTTTAACTCTGCTATAGTTGCTAATTTATGCAAAAGTAGATTCTCTCAATGGCAGAGTATATATGAAGCTTTAAGTTGGGTCTGTAGTATTTGCTTTTTCGCTGGACCTTTATTACATGCTTCCTCATTACAATAATCCTTGGCACTATCGGTTTCTGACATGTTCAATTTTTTTACTTGAAGGCCGTGGTGGTGGTGGTGGTTTAGAACGGAAAACACCTCCACAAGGGTACATATGTCATAGATGCAAAGTCCCTGGTATGTTTATACTTATGAAGCTAACTCTTAGGTGGACAAGTAATTTCAGTTGGTGGGTTTCATATATTTGTATATGTACTTTGCAGGCCATTTTATACAGCATTGTCCCACAAATGGGGACCCCAATTATGACATTAAAAGAGTGAAGCCGCCAACAGGCATTCCAAAGTCAATGTTGATGGCTACTCCAGATGGCTCCTATGCTTTGCCAAGTGGGGCTGTAGCCGTTTTAAAGCCTAATGAGTAAGCTGATTTTACTTCGTTTTGGTTTTAAAGTTAGGTTATGCTATTGGTTTTACAGTTAGAATTTAAGGAACGAATTATTTTCAAACAGAGCTGCTTTTGAGAAGGAAATTGATGGTTTTCCAACAACTCGATCTGTTAGTGAGCTTCCTCCAGAACTCCGCTGTCCCTTGTGTAAAGAAGTAATGAAAGATGCTGTTCTCACTGGCAAGTGTTGTTTCAACAGTTTCTGTGACAAATGTAAGTATGATGCAGTCCGACTTTTGAGGCAGATATGCACTAAAAGTTGGATTTATGCCTAAAGTTAATATTTTTTTATTTGATTATATTGGTTGGACTTGATTTTGAAGTAGATGCAATGATTAAGATTTAGTGAGGCTTTAGTTTTCAGAGTGCCATGATTTATAGTGCTTCCCTCAACATAATATCCTTTGGGAAAATGGCTTCATTTCCCTATTTCTAGTTTTTCGTGATTCATTTAGGATGGACATCATCCCGGAAATGCTTTCTTTCTCTGTTTCCAAAATTTTCTAAAAGGAGAATTGCTTAGCTAGGTGCAAGTCTATTTGCTGAGCTTATATGGTGTGGGTTTGTGATGTTTTAGTGATGACAGAATGGTGCTCTTATGTTGTGTATTAGCTTTTTGTCTCAATGGCCACGTAGTGGGGTGTCTAGTTTGTGGTCTTGGGTTCAAGTTTCACCATGGAATAGGTTCAACAATAAAAAAAATATAATCTACTTGTCTCTCATAATTGGATGGTGTTCTTGTTTATTCAAAGTTGTTACTTGCAAATTGTCGGTCTGGCGTACTTTCCTACAATCATTTGTTTAGTTTTTCTTCTTGGCGTTGTGTTATTTATTCATACATGTGTACTAAGCGGCTCACTTGGAATATGTAATGTTGATTTTATTATAATTTTGGTCAGGTATCCGGGATCATATTATCTCAAAAGCAGTGTGTGTATGTGGTGCCACAAACATACTAGCAGATGATCTCCTACCTAATAAGACCCTTCGGGAGACGATTAACCGCATCATGGAGTCAACAACTAGCAGTGCAGAAAATGCTGGAAGCCAATTACAAGTTCAAGGTTTGGATTCTTTGAAAAGCTCATACAGTATTAGCAAACATTCTATGATGGTGACTACAGTTAACAGTATATAAGACTAACTTTTCTATTTTGGGGGTAAGCCATATCAAGATGTAGTCTGAGCTATGCATGAGCAACAAGGAACTTAAAAAGACTCAAATGGATGGTTTGAAAGCAGATTCTAGCTGAAATTCTCTTATCCGAATGATGTTGGTTGACCAATTTGCACCCTAGAACAAAGTGACATGGACTATTGGTTGTTGTATGTTTTACATTGCATAGATACCTGGTCTGAAATGGCTGGGCTAATATCAAATTTCTTCTTACAGATATGGAATCTGCTCGGTTCCCACAGCCTAAGGCCCCATCCCCTATCCTTTCTGCTGGTCGTACCCTTTCTGCTGTTCTAAAGGACCAGAATTTGCCACCTCACACTGTTGAGGCTCTAGAACCAAAGGAGCCTGCAAATGAAGATAAGGTTGTTGTCAACGTAGCTCAACATTCTGTGGAGAAAAGCAAAGCAACCAAAGTCCCTGATGTGTCAGAAGCCACACTGGAGAGTGTGAAGGAGCCTACATCACAAGGAAGTGCCCCTTTGCCTGAGGAGGAAGTACAGCAGAAACTTCCTACTGGGGAGCCAGGTGCATTACTGGTCATTTGATGCCTACTTTTATTATCAGCGTCTGTGATGCATTATTTGCCGGACTGAGCATGCTTTTAGTAGTCAGGAGTGAAAAAGATCCTTTAGTGTATTTTATCACTTCGTTTTTGGTGAAGAGAGAACCGATTCACAGTTTTTTTTCTTGCAGTAAAGAAGAAGAAAAAGAAGAAATTACGGGCACCTGCTAGCAGTAAGTCATCATGTATCCTTTGTATAATAGGGGTTGTGTAGATAAAAAGGTAGTAACAAGTATTCATAGAATTTTTTATGTGTCGGTTTTTTATTCTAGGTTCCATTCATTGGTCATGTGAGGCAGGTGTGGATTTGCCGTGGAGAACTCCTCAAGATCTTGCTGCTGAAAATTATGCAATGTCCTTTGGTGCTTCAGCCTACAACCCCTACTGGTCAGGAGGCATGCAGTGGGGAACGGATGGACTCATGGGACCTTATGGTGGTGCAATGCCTTATATGGGTTACACGCCTGGTCCATTTGATCTTCCGTTTGGAGGATTCATGCCTCAAGATCCTTTTGGAGGGCAAGGGTATAATATGATGCCAGTTGTTCCTCCTCAAAGGTAAGCTAGTACTATATTTTGTAGTTACATTTTTAATCTCCGATAGGAATCAGAACCTTTGTATATGCTCATGATTTCTCTGGTAACTTAAAACATAGCCTTCTGTCATTAGGCAAAAGCCTGAATGTCTTTTTTATTCCTTTTGGTTTCCTCTCTTCTTCTTCTCCCTTGCTCTTTCTCACTGGTAATTGGGCCTTTGTTTGAATCTACATTGGTGAGGCTGGGTTTTTGAGGTCTTGGGTTTCAAGCCTGACTGGCAACTGGGGAGTTCTTAGTTGTATGATTTTCCTTTTTGCTGTATTTTTATGGTTGTGAAATGTTTGTTGTGCTGTTGCTTAATCTGATAGACCACATCTTCTCAGGGGTTTGGCCGAGTTTGGCATGGGCTCAACCCCAGTGCCTCCAGTAATGAGTAGGGAGGAATTTGAGGCCCGAAAAGCTGATCTCAGGCGAAGGCATGAAATCGAAAGACGTGGAGAAAGGTAAGCCTAGATAGCTCATGACTCCATGTTCATTTATGTACTTATTTCTTTTCAGTAAGGGTGCCTCTCCATGAATGATTCTTGTAGTTCTATCCATGTTCATTTATGTACTTATTTCTTTTCATTAAGGGTGCCTCTCCAGGTTTCTGCATATATAAATATATATATATATATATATGGCTTTTAGGAACGATGAAGATAATACTGTTCATCAGTGTTTCCTATGTGATGTGTGATCAGGATCTTTATCCCTATAACTTAAGTTTGTTAGATGGGATTATCCAGAATGTTTTCTGTACTTGGGGGGCCATCCAGACATGATGATTGAGAACCTTTTTTTTTTTTTTTTTTTGTGTTATTTTTAATTTGTTTTTTATCAATGTGGCCATGTGGATGGGATACACTTGAATGGTGCTTCCACAGTGCTTGGTTTCATTTTTCTTTTAAATCATTCTGAGAATATTCGAGGGCCTGTGCTAATAAAATATGATCTTAGATGTAGATTGACTTGATAATCTTAATCCGTAATACTAATGGACATTTGAAATCTGGCTGTTGCAGAGAATCTTCAAGAGATGAGAAGGTGTCGAGTAGGGAAATAAGCAGAAGTGGTGATGTTTCTTCCGTGAAACCAAAACCTGTATGTCTTTTTTTATTGTCTATCCAGTTATCTTCATTTATGTACTCTGCAGCAATTACAACGAACTTACCTGCAGAAAATGCCGCTCTTTTTAAAACAAAAGAGGGGCATGACACGATATTATGGGGATGTCGTAGTTGAGGCATTCTTTCGTATAGCGGGATGAGAGCCTCTCTTACGTGGTGCAATAATTTCGGTGTGAAGAAGTGCTCTGGCGTTTAATAATCTAGCGTTTGAGTAAGAGAAAGTCGTAAAAGTTTTTTTTTTTTTAAAAACGCTGCTAGAGCGAGATTGAGACTCGTATCTGTTGTTGAACCAACAGGGAACGTTTCGTTCTTTAGCTGATCATTTCGGAGGGACAAAAGAGTTAGTGGGTATTCTTCTCTTGTAGCAGTTAATGTCAACGGCCTAGCATGGAAAGTTGCCCTCACTCCTTCATCGGTCGGGGGTATCTTTATCCCCGAATCCTGAGATGATTCGGCACCGAGAGTTAACCAATTAGCTCGACCATTTTGGGAACTGAGTGGAGCACCGTTTTGCTTTGACCAATGTTCTTTACTTTTTAACGAAGTTGATTTACGTATTCTCAACTGTTAAAAAGAGTCCATTTTCGTATCTCTCGGATTTGTGTCTGCTGTGCTGATCAGTTGTGTACAATCTAGGTTTAATTTAGATTATTAATACATTAGGTAATTTTTTTGTAAAAAAAAAAAAATGTAAAAGTAGTGATTTTCGGAACAAATCTTATTTGTCCATAATTTTTAAAGTTATTTTATTTCAAAAAAAATAAAAGAGGTTGGGCGCAACTGTTGAATTGAATCAAGTGTGTTCTGGGAAGCTGTGGTCCCATCACTTTTGATGGACCAGTACCACGCAACGGGACTATGATGCATGTTCTGGTTGGTCAGCTTTGTGGGTCCGGTCATTGATCTCAATCTTTCTTTTCTTTGGTTTTTAGTTGTGGCCAATAGTGATGTCATGTTACGTTAATGGGTGGTCCCTGTTATTTTTTTTTTGCAGAGATTGATGCCTCAGACATCCGGGCCGGATCATAGGTCCGAGAAACGCCCAACCTCGGATCGGCCTCGCGAAGCCGACTTAAGCCGGTCGTCCCTTCCTCGACCCCCGAAGCGTAAGCACCAGTCGGACCACCACGAAGAAGTCCTGCCTCCGCCTTCTGGACCCGATTCGAAGTTGGATCCCACGCTGAAGGCAAGCGTCTTCGCCCGCATCAGCTTCCCCGAGAGCGGTGCCGACGGTAGCAGCAAGAAGAGGAAGACGGCAGCGGAGACGACCGGCTCCAATGGGTACAAGGAGCGGGAACCGCCGCGGTCGTTATCCAATGGGTACCATCACCGGGACGAGCACAAGTCGTCGAAGGCGGTCGTTGCGGCGGCGGTATCGACGCGGAAAAGCAGCCCGTACGAGCAAGAGTCGAGCGACGAGGACTACCATTTCAAGAGGCGGAGGCCGTCGCGGCACGAATCGGTGGAGCCGCGGGCCTCGAGGGGGTCCAGGGAGTACGAGCGTGAACGCGGTGGTAAGCATCGATGATGGGTATGGAGGTGTGGCGAATTACGTTGGTCGTGTTCCTTGTTATTGATGCCATTGGGGGCTGTCTGCGGTGTGACGAAGAAAGAAGAGAAGAGAGTAAAAGGAAAGAAGAAGATGTGTAATGGCATCAGTTTGGATGTATATTTGTCCGAACGCTTGTAATGAGAGTTTTTAATAACTAACGACGATCATTTCCCGTTTCTGCTTTCATTTCAGTGTTCTGGGCCTTGTGGCAATGGAGTATGAATCCGTTATTGTTAGACGTTGATGGCAGAACTGAATAAAATCTTGACAATTACAAATATGAAACTTTAACTTGAGAGAAATCTTGATTTAAGTCGAAATCCAACTAACTAAACTCAGGGACTTATGGAATGACCTTGATGGCGAGAACCTTAGGAATAACCACTTCAATTGGATTTCCAGACCAAGGACAGGGACCTTGAACAGATTGTTGAAGTTGGAGGAGCATCGTTAAGAAAGTTTTTGAAGGGAACAAAGAAAGCCGGCTATGTTCCTGATACAAACTTCACACTCTATGATTTGCAGGAAGAGAAAGAAACTGAGGTTTTCTATCATGGTGAAAAGCTTGCACTTGCCTTCGGATTGATGGTTATTACTCCTGGCGTTCCTATAATAAGCATAAACAAGAACCTCAGGGTCTGTGGTTATTGCTTTAGTGCCGTTAAATTATTTCTTAGATTCCATCATTTCAGAAATGATCAATGTTCTTGTGGTGATTACTGCGAGCATTTGATCTTACTTTAAACATTCTTCTGAAACTCCTCCAAAAATTTGTATTTTTAGCTGTTCTATTAATGTAATTTATTATTATTTGGCCTCATTACCATCCTTCCTCTTCTTGCTCCTTATAAAAGCTCTGGATGGAAATCTACCTGAACTTGATGCCGCTTTCACTTTCAGCATTTGCAGAAGAAATTTCCACTCCCTCCTAGTTCATTATCGGTCTGGTGATAATTGTTTCCTTTTTTTTATATATATTTTATCCCTATCAATTACTCTTCATGCACAATTTTGGAAGAAATTTCTATGGTTGCATTCTAAAACGATGGGATGAAATATATTATCACTCCCTTGTGTATCAAAAGAACAGGTAACATGGATTATTGCAAATTTGTTCTCGAGTATGTGAGTAATTAACTTTAGAAAAAACTAGGATCAGCCAAGATCATATATAAATAATGAACATTATCATATCGGCACTTCTCAACCATGGTGAAGATTTTTTGCAGGCTCCGAATGATAAATGTGAGCATTAAATTTCAAGAGAATAGTTTTGAGTGTAATGAATATCTGCTGGCCTCCATCAAGAGAAACCTCATTGCAATTGATAAATCTTAAAAGCATGATGCATTGATCACAAAAAGAAAAAGTAAAACCATGACCCGCCCAGTTAACCATTTTCACATGTAGAGTCCTTCAGGCACACCTTCCTTCTTCTTGAACATCACCTTTTCCTTGGCCTTCTTGAAGTCTACATGAGTTACCTGAACAGACAGACCAGGGTATTAGAGAGAAAGGTACTAAAAGCTAGGGTAGGCATATTCGGTTTTAGGCTTCGCATCTGAATCTAGACAAACCCAAAATGAGAAACCAAAGACATCAACGCCTTCATTTTATTTTACTTTATTTTTTATTTTTTATTTTTTTGTGTAGGGAGAGGCAAGAGAGAAGCAGGGGTAGAATAATAAACGAAAGGCCTACCAAGTAACAGAACTTGCAAATGCTTGCAGAATCGATGGAGAACTCTATGTTAGCAAATCCATGAAATTCAGGACAAGGTTCTAATGATGATGATAACAATGATGAGAACTTGGTAATAAAAAATAAGAGAGCTAATCCATCCAGATTTGTGAAAACAGAATATCTTCAGCCATCCTACTGTCATGACATTGAACTTTTACCTTCATTCGACGTTCTCGCAATGCAAGCAACCCAGCCTCAGTACAAATAGCTTTGATATCTGCCCCGGAGAACTCATCCTTAGTCATCACAAACTCTTCCAAGTTAACATCATCTGCCAAAGTCATCCTTGATGTGTGTATCTGCAGTCCACCAAACAAATGTCAAATTAATAAAACTTAGTTAAAAAAAAAAAAGAAGAAAAAAAAAAAGAAAACTGCAAATCTAAGAGAACCTGGAAAATTCTCCTTCTAGTTTTTATATCTGGGAGAGGAAATTCAATTTTTCTATCAATTCGGCCAGGCCGGAGCAAGGCAGGGTCAAGGCTTTCTATCCTGTTTGTTGCAAGAATAACTTTAACATCACCCCTTGAGTCAAAACCATCCAATTGGTTCAACAACTCCAACATGGTTCTTTGGATCTCACGCTCGCCTCCAGAATGGGCATCATACCTGAATTATGATCAGTTAATAACTTGCAATCAACAACCAGAAACAATATTCTTTAGCATAAGGTTGTTTGCCGACAAACCTCTTTGTGCCCACTGCATCTATTTCATCAATGAATACAATAGATGGAGACAGATCATCAGCCACCCTGAAAAGCTCCCTTACCAATTTTGGGCCATCACCTAGATATTTTTGAATCAACTCACTACCAACAACACGTAAGAAAGTGGCAGATGTTGAGTTCGCCACGGCCTGTAAAGAAATAAAAAGAACTTGAGTTTTAGAAAATTGCAACTTTGCTACACAAGTGGTAACATAGAAATTGATTAAAGTGCTTGTAACTGAACACAAACAGAAGCCCTTTCACCATATCTTCACCCTAGAATTCAACCCGAGCAATAAAATGAATGAACACGCAGAAGTATGGAATGAAAACTGTTAAGCAGGATTCAACCAGAGGCAATAGATAAAGCAGCAGTTCAAGCATTTAACGTAAGACAACAAAAGGGGCAATGTAGAACCACAGGGAGGTTTCTCGATTAATCCAGAATGTGCTGCTTGTATGCTCAAGCAACAATGCACCTGCAGGCAAATAGTAAACTAAACAAAAGACACCTCATTTCCCATGTTAGTCATTTATCAGAGTCCAATTCACTTTGAATGACTGTTGATAATTTTCCTTTTTTTATAGCTGTGCTAATTTTGCACAGCTGGCTGGGAAATAACACCAATCCGTGGGACTGTTGGAACAATGTTTCTTGACCGTTAAGGGAAGAATATAGCATATATTTTCTCTTCAAAATTAGCAGATTTAGAGCCAAGAAAAAAATAGGAGTTGCTAGAGAAGTTTGTAAGCTGGTTTACTGATCAAATTAAGATGTTAAAGAAGTTTATTGGAAATACAAACTTAGTTGAAGCTGATGATGATGCACACTCACTGTACCTTAAAATAAATCGTTCCAATTAAAATTCTAAAAGCATCACCTTCGCAAGTAGAGTTTTGCCAGTACCAGGCTCTCCATACAATATCACGCCCTTTGGAGGCTTGATTCCAATGTCTTCGTAAAGCTCAGGATGTGTTAAAGGAAGCTCCACTGCTTCTTTGATTTCTTGTATTTGTGCATCTAGTCCACCAATATCTGCATATGATTCCAACGGAGCCTTCTCAACCTTCATGACTGAAACCATAGGGTCCACTTCATCTTGCAGAAGCCCAACAACGGAAAGAACCTGGAGGAAACAAATAATGTCAGAAAGCGGTCACTCCACAAAAAGATAAATCTTACATCCCGTCCCAAAATTAAGCCGATTCAAACTGTAATATACAGTTTGCAGAACAGAACCAATAATCATAAATAAAACCCTACATCATAATATCCACTTCAAAACCGAAAACCCTAGATCCAAAGCACATGACGAAAAAAAAAAAGACAAATAGAAATCAAGGCACACAACACAAACCTTATTGTGCATAAGAATAGCACAACCTGGCTCAAGCTGATCCTTATCAACAAAAGACAAAATCCCCACGTAATACTCCGGACCGACGGAGGAGGACACAATAGCGTGGTTCTCATCGATAAGCTCCTCGAGGTTACCGACACTCATGGGCGAACCCCTCAGATCGTCGACCTTCGACCTGTCCTCCTCGTTCTTATCCTCTTGCGGCTTCAGCCGCTCCTGGTTAGACACAAACTCCTCTTCCATTAACAAATAATCCTTCACTCTCTCCAGTTTGAGGAGCCGGAGTTTGCACTTCGTGTGGGGGGTTACGATAGGGAGACGAGCGGCGGCTTCGGGTCCCTTCTGCTTGCGCTGCTTGCGACCGACGCGAGAAGGCGGAGCCGCCGGCTCGAACTTCTTTTCCTTCTTGTCGCCGTCGTGCTTCCGATCGCCGGGAAGGCCCTGCTTGTTGAGTCCACCGGGAGAGCCCTGACCCATTGCTGCTGCGAAGAAGAGAAAGGGAAGAGAGATCAGAGAGGGGGCCGAGGGGGCCGCGCTGAAGGAGATGGAAGGAGACAGCGAATTATTTCTTGAGAACCAAGATCCTTGCCAATCAAATTATATTGACCGGGTTACGGATCAACTAATTACAAGTCAAGTCGGGTTTGTGTCAAGAGTCGGATTTTCGGGTTACCGGGGCAGGCATCGGAGTGGTTAACCATCTGCCGAACGCTTCCTTCTAAAGCTCACTCGAGTCTCCCAGGATTACTTGTACGTTGACTAACTATTTTTTACTTTGACACGTACGATGACGAGACATGCTGGCTAACATGTAGTGACACGTAAGCCAGTCAGAATCTCTAACGTGGCTCACCGAAGCTCGATCGTCTCCCTCGGCGCCGCGTGCTAATCCTTTCTTCCACCGTGTTCCAAAGTCCAAAGTTCTTTTAAGTAATAATAACCAAATTTAACTAAGAAAAAAAATATAACAAAACACCAATTTAAGGTGGTTTACCCAACTCTGGCTACGTCCATAGGCTGTTGCAAATATTTTATTATAGAGAGGAAAAATACACAAATTTTACAACACTCTCAAATCACAACCAAAAACTTAATCCAATAACAAATATGGCCAGAGAATGATTTCACATTACTGCTATAGTATTGTGATTGCTATTGTCGGCGACGGTACTGAGCCCTTGCTATTGTAGTATTGTCACTACTACTGCCGGCAACAGTATTGAGCCCTTGCTGCTGTAATACTATCACTGCTGCTATCGGTGACGGTATTGAGCCCTGTGAGCAGCTATTCTTCCTCCTCCCTCGCCACTTGTCACCCGAGTGGCTACTTGAAGGGCAAGACTCCAAAAACCTGAAGGTAAACTACAGAGAACGATCCTAACTCCTTTTTCAAAGAGAAACAAAAAAAAAATTAAGTCTTTTTTTCCTTTTTCCTCTATACACACTCCCTCTACATTGAGGTCCCTTTTTTTTTTCTCGATTACCTAGGCAGCCATGCCTTCTCTGATAGAAGATGACTTTCGTGTCCCATCCTGGACCATTCAGTATAGTCCTACCCATGTTTTATCTAACAATCTCCCACATGAAGACTGATATCAATTTGTCTTTACACATATCAATGCAACAACTCTTTCTTGGTCTTATCATTCTTGTAGGCCAATTGAAGCTGAACATAGCTTCAGTTCATCTATAATCACCATTTTTGTTAACATATTTGCATGATTCGTGTTACCTTGGATCTTCTTCAGTGTTAACATCTTATCATCTAATAGAGATCTAATGAAGTGATAATGTAGTCCAATATGTTTGGTTCTAGAATGAAATGCAGAATTTTTTGCCAGATGTATCGCACTCTGACTATCACTGTACAAAACATTATTCTTTTGTTTGAATCCTAGCACAATTAACAATCCTTGAAGCATATCATCTCTTTACTAGCTTTTTTTATTGCTATATATTCAACCTCAGTGGTGGATAATGCAACAATATTTTGTATCTGCGACATCCAACTAACAGTTGTTGTGCCCACAGTAAACACATAATTAGTGGTGTTTCTTCAGTGATCAACTTCTCCTGCAAAATTTGCATCTACGTACCCTTGTACTTTCAATTCACCTTTACCAAAGTACAAATATTTATCTGTGGTGCCTCGTAGATAACTCCAGATCCACTTTATTGTTTTCCAGTGGGTCTCTCCTGAGTTTGACATAAACTCGTTAACAGTTCCCACTGTATGACCAATAACTGGTCTCGTACAGACCATCACATACATCAAACTACCAATGGCTAAGGCATAGGGAACCTTGTTCATAAACTCTCTCTCTTCCTCTGTCTGAGGGGATTGATCCTTGGATAGGCATAAGTGTTTGTCCAAGGGTGTGCCAACTGGCTTGGCATTGCTTGTGTTGAATCTCTGCAAAACACGATTGATGTTCTCTGTTTGAGATAACTGCAAAACTCCTCTTTTTTTATCTCTTGTGATTTACATTCCGATAATCTTTTTTGCTGGACCCAAGTCCTTTACGTCAAATTATTTTGATAATTGCCACTTCAAGCTTCTGATTTCATCCATATCTGAGCCAACTACTAATAAATCATCGACATAAAGTTGCAAAATGATTTAACTTGACTTGTACTTTTGATGTAGCAACAATGATCGACATTGCATTTTTGGAAACCTTCTTTATGCCTGAAATTGTCAAACTTTCTGTACTACTGTCTTGGGGCCTATTTCAAACCATACCAACTCTTTTTGAGTTTGCACACCATATTCTCTTTCTCCTTTTTTGAGAAACCTTCTGGTTGATGTATGTATAACTCTTCATCCAAATCTCCGTGAAGAAATGCAGTTTTCACATCCAACTGCTCTAAATAGAGATCTTTAGTTGTTAGTGTATTTATTTCCTTCCTTCTGTTGGAATTCTTTGACAACTAGTCGGGCTTTGTATATCTTAGACCATCGTGCTCCTCTTCCACCCGATACACCCATTTGTTATGAAGGGTCTTCTTCCCTACGGGTAACTCAACTAGTTCCCATGTTTGGTTAGAGATTAAAGAATTCATCTCGTCTTTCATAGCAAACTCCCACTATCTAGCATCTTCAGTCTAACATGCCTCTTCATAGCATTCAGGTTTTCCTCCATTAGTCAACAGTAGATAATTCATGTAGCTCCTGTTAGGCACATGAGGTCGAGAAAACCTTCTCAATATAAGAGCTGCAGCAGGAGACTATGATGTGTTGAACTGTTGTGCACTATTTTGTTCAACATATTCCTTTGGCTAAGGGTTTGCTATAAAATCATTTGGGCCATCATCCACATTTGCATATACTGGCTCACTTTCTACTGAGTTACTGGCGTCTGCAGTATGTCTGTCATTGTACATCACTCTTTCATTGAAAATCACATGTCTGCTACGGATTACCTTTTTGTTTTCATCATCTCATATGCGGTATCCAAACTCATCCTCGCCATAACCGATGAAGGTATATTTATTGGACTTGGGATCAAACTTATTCATGGCTTGATCACTGATGTGCACATACACCACACAACCGAAAACTTTAAGGTGTGAGAGTTTTACTTCATTTTCACTCCATACCTCTTATGGTATTTTGTACTCCAGTGGAACTGATGAACCTCAGTTGATCAAATAAGTTGTTGTGTTGACTGCTTTTGCCCAGAATTTTTTTGGTAGGTCTGACTGTATACGCATACTTCTGGCTCTCTCAATCAAGGTTCTGTTCATACGCTCAGCTACACCATTGTGTTGAGGTGTACCTGGTACGGTTTTCTCCATTCGAATCCCATGGTCATAATAGAACTTCTTAAATTTGGTGTCTTCATATTCACCCCAATTATCAGTCCTAAGCTTTTTGACCTTATGACCTTTCTCATTTTCATCCATGTCTTTCTATCTTCTGAAAGTATCAAACACTTCAAATTTGTGACTTAGAAAGTAAACTCATACCTTCCAAGAGTGATCATCGATGAATGTCACGAAGTAGTATTTTTCACCAATAGATGAAACGGTTGTTGGCCCCCAAACATCAGAATAAACGAACTCCAGTCTTTCCTTCTTTGGAGTTCTACTACTTGTATGAAAACTTACTCTCATCTACTTTCCAAGTATGCATTCCTTGCATATATCAATTTCTACTGATTGTAAACCTGATAGTTACCCCATGGAATGTATAATGTTCATTCCTTTCTCACTCTTGTGGCCAAGTCTCTGGTGCCACAGGTTGGAACTTTGGTTGTTTGCTACAACTGCAAATGAAGAACATGCCTTTGCTATCATGTGAAAAGTACCATTCTTCTTTCCTCGTGCAACCACCAATATACCCTTTGAAATCTTCCAATCATCACCATGGAAAGTCGTGGTTTAGCCTTCACTAGCTAACTGCCCTACTGAGATTAAGTTATTTCTCAGGTCAGGAATATGCCTGATATTTTTCAGCTCCCATACAAACCCATTCAACTTAATCTTCACTACACCTTTGCCAACAATGTCACAAGGTTGGTAATCACTGAGATATACCTTACCAAGGTTTTTGTATACATATTTCTCGAAGAGTTCTTTCTGGGAGGTAGCGTGGAACGATGCTCCAAAGTCTAACACCCAAAGAGCTATCAGAACAAAGTTTTATAGAGAAAACCCATTTACTCCTAAGAGGCTTGATTGTAGGGGGGCAAGGAACAATATCCCAAGTGTGATTCTCCTCAAGTGCTTCAAGTTTTGTTTGTATTGCAGGTAAAGATGGCACTTGAGATGGTTAAAATCAAACAAATCCGATAGAGTAAGTCTTTACCACTTCTACTTTTATATGAGAGCATTTTACCCAAATACTTGAACATACCAGCTTGTTCAAGATAGATACCAACAACTTTGATGCCAAAATGGAAGAAAAGGAAAGAGAGATCAATGACATCATAATCTTGGTCTGGGATGATTACTCTGAAAATTACCATTAGAGCGCCAGCTAGATAGAACCAACTGTTCGATCAAAATGAAGAAAGGGAAACTTAGGAAAAACAACCGAGACCCAAAAGATTGCAAATGCAAATTGAGCCAAAAACAACTTCAACAACACTAGCCATGTTAAGTTATCGGATGACGAACGACAGGGAAAAACAAAGCATAAATGGGATCAACGCAACCTCTTAATTAAGCTGACTCCAAAATCAGGACGATGTTTGTTTGTTATTCTACTCCACTGACTGAGTTTGTTACAACAACAAAAATTACCCTTACCCTGCTTCCACCACCACTGCCATGTACCCCGATTGCACAAATATTAGGCAACAATTTTCCTCTTGCATATAGGCTATTTTTTAATGATAAGAGTAAATCTGACATTGGGATTGTTCTCAACCCTCATCCTTTTTTGCATATAGGCTATTTTTGTAACTCCAAACACATGCATCATTTTGGAAGACATGCCATGTCAATGTTATTTTTTGTTCGTCTTTTTGAGTTGAAGCCCTCTTTCGATAATCCGAGAGAGAGGTTCTGATTATGTAACCCAAACCGTAAGGGTTATAACCCTCAAAAATTACAATTATGCCCCTCCTCTTACATATATATATACACGATAACATAGACAATGCTGAAGAAGTCGACACTTCACTCGACGTTTTTCTTTTGATTTATTCGCTGATAACTAAATCACGAACATCATTGAATTTTAACTTATTGCTTCCCAACGAGCTACTCACTGCTGTAACGGTGGCATTCCAACTTTCTGGTAGGGAAGACAAAAGTATCAATACACGTACTTCTTTATCGAATTCAATTTCAACTGAACTCAATTGGGTTGTGATTATATTGAGTTCGTTGATATGTTGAGCTATTGATGCTCCTTTCGTCATTTACAAATTAAAAATGCCTCATCAAATGCTCTTTATTTGAGGCCGACAACTTCTCATACATACTAGCGAGAGCCTTTATAAGACCGGTTGTGGTCTTCTCCGTTGTTATGTTGAAAACAACATTGCGGGATAACGTTAATCAGATACTCCAAGGGCTTTTCTGTCGAGGAGTTTTCACTTTTTCATCCTTCATAGTTTATGGTTTCACTCCTTCAAGATGTAATTTTTTTTTATACAGATAATCCTTTATCTGCATTTCCCAAAAAACCAAAGTCCGTACCATCAAACTTTTCAATTTTCACCTTCCCTTTACCTGTAGCCATTACTCCCACTCGAATTCAGTTATCTTTGGATCATACTGATTTTCTCTACAATTTTGCTTTGATACTAGTTGTTAAGTAATAACGACCAGATTTAACTAGGAAACAAATCCAACAAGACACCAATTTAACGTGGTTCGCCCAACTCTAGCTACGTCCATAGGCTACTATAGATATTCTATTATTGGGAGAAAAAATACACACGGTGTTTACAACACTCTCAAATTACAACCCATAACTCAATCCAATAACAAAGATAACCCAAGAACGACTTCATCTTGCTGCTGTAGTACTATCACAGTTTTTGTCGGTGATAGTATTGAGCCTTTGCTGTTGTAGTACTATCATTGTTGTTGCCAACAACGATATTGAGCCTTTGCTGTTGTAGTACTGTAACTGCTGCTGCCGGCTACAATACTGAACCCTTGCTACTGTAATACTATCACTGTTGTTGTTGGTGATGGTATTAAACCCTGTGAGGTGCTATTCTTCCTCCTCCCTCACCACTTGCCGCCCTAGTGGCTACTTGAAGGGCAAGACTTTGACCACCGGAAGTTAAACTACAGAGAACGATTCCAACTCCTTTTTCAAAGAGAAGCAAAAAGAATTTTAAGTCTTTTTTCCTTTTTCCTTGATTAACTAGGTAGCCATGCCTTATCTGACAGAAGATTGACTTCCATGTCCCATCTTGAACCATTCAGTTGAGTCCTGCCCATGCCTTCTCTTACAAGTAACTGGTCAGAACCTGCAACTTTTCTCTCCTCTTTCACAGGAGCCCAAAAAGAAACACGACGTCCTACTGAAAAAGAGTCAAGAACAACCACCTAAACTATCAGCCAAAGCCGTGAAGTACAACGGCTTCTTCACAATCCCCGACGAGCTTCTCGGCCAACCTTTTGCCAAAGAGCTCTAAAGAGATGCTTCCAATATGCAGACTACTGAGAAAATCGTGTTGGGACCCGCTATCGATGTTGGACTCGCCGCAACTATGCAATCTGGACCCGAGTTCAATACTCGAGCAAGTCTCGTTGACCCTGACAATAGGATGGACATTGCCGGGCAAAAGGGGTATCCATCGTCGCAACTGACTTCCCCGGCGGCCTTCGACTCATGATTGAGGCAGTTGCAGGACAAGTGATTAGTTAACCTTTTCTCTATCAACTTTAGTACTTGTCTATAATAATAATGCGTCAAATTCGTTTCCTCGTGCTTTGTTTAGGGAAAACTGTCGAGACCCAGAAGATTGCAAATGTAATTGAACCAAAAACAACTTCAACAACACTATCCATGTTTAGTTATCGGGTAAGGAACAACAGGGAAAAGGAAAACATAGAGGGGATCAACACAACCTCTTAAATAAGGTGACTACAAAATCAGGACGATGTTTGTTTGTTATTCTGCTCCATTGACTGAGTTTTTATTACAACTGCAAAAAGTACTCTGCTTCCACCACGACGACCACGTACCCTGATTCCACAAATATTAGGCAACAATCTTCTTCTTGCATATAGGCTCTTTTTTAATGATAAGAGTAAATCTGACATTGTGACTATTCTCAACCCTCTTCCTTTTTTGCATATAGGCTCTTTTTCTAGCTCCAAACACATGAATTATTTTGGAAGACATGCCATATCAATATTATTTTCTGTTCATCTTTTTGAGTCGAAACCCTCTTTCGATAATCCGAGAGAGAGGTCCCTATTAGGTAACCTAATCCATAAGGGTTATAACCCTCAGAAATTAAAATTATGCCTCTCCCCTTACATATTTATATATACAAGATAACATAGACAATGCTGAAGAAGTCGACGGTACACCTGACATTTTTCTTCTGATTTATTTGCTGAAAACTAAATCACGAACATCATTGAATTTTAACTTATTGCTTCCATACGAGCTACTCATTGCTGTAACGATGACATTCCAACTTTCTAGTAGGGAAGACAAAAGTATCAATGCATGTACTTTTTCGTCGAATTCAATTTCAACTGAACTCAACTAAGTTGTGATTGTATTGAGTTCGTTGATATTTTGATCTACTGATGCTCCTTCCGTCATTTGCGAATTGAAAAACGCCTCATTAGATGCACTTTATTTGAGGCCGACGATTTCTCGTACATACTGGCGAGAGCCTTCATAAAACCTGTTGTGGTCTACTCCTTTGTTACAACATCGCGGAATAACGTTAATCGGATAACTCCAAGGGCTTTTATGTCAAGGATTTTTCACTTTTCATCCTTCATAGTTTATGGTTTCACTCCTTCAAGTGATATGCAAATTTTTTTGATACAAATAATCATTTATCTGCATTTTCCCGAAACCAAAGTCCGCACTATCGAATTTTTCAATTTTCACCTTCCCTTCATCTGCGACCATTGCTCCCACTCGAATCCAATTATCTTTGGATCGTTACTGACTTTCTCTACAATTTTGCTCTGATACCAACATTTAACTAGGAAACAAATCTAACAAGACACCAATTTAATATGGTTTGCCCAACTCAAGCTACGTCCACAGGCTGTTGCAGATATTTTATTATAGGGAGAAAAAATACACAGGATTTTACAACACTCTAAAATCACAACCTATAACTCAATCCAATAACAAAGATGGCCAAAGAATGACTTCATCTTTGCTGTTGTAGTAATGTCACTGCTGCTGTCGACGATGGTACTGAACCCTTGCAAGTGTAGTACTATCATTGTTGTTGCCAGCTACAGTATTGAGCCCTTACTGTTGGAATATTGTCACTGCTGCTACCGGCGACGGTATTGAACCCTGTGAGCTGTTATTCTTCCTTCTCCCTCGCCACTTGCCGCCCCAGTGGCTATTTGAAAGGCAAAACTTCGAAGATCGGAAGGTAAACTACAGAGAACTATTTCGACTCTTTTTTCAAATAAAAACAAAAAGAATTTTAAGTCTTTTTTCCTTTTTCCTCGATTAACTAGGCAGCCATGTCTTTTCTGACAAAAGATTGACTTCAATGTCCCATCTTGGATGATTCAGTTGAGTCCTGCCCATGCCTTCTTTGACAATAGATTGACTTCCATGTCCCGTCTTGGACGATTCAGTTGAGTCATGCCCATGCCCATGACTTTTTCACTCATCTTTCACAAGAACCCAAAAAGAAACACAATGTCCAATTGAAAAAGAGTCAAGAATAAGCACTTAAACTATCAACCAAAACTGTGAAGTACGATGACTTTTTCACGGTCCCTGACGAGTTTCCCGACCAACCTACTGCCGAAGAGCTCTGAAAAGATGCTTCCAGTATGCAAACTACTGAGAAAATTGTACTAGGATCCGATGTCGATGTTGGACCTGCCCTAGCTATGCAATCTGGAGTCGAGTTCAACACTCGAGTCGGTCTCGTTGACCCTAACAATAGTACGGACATCGCCGGGCGAAAGGGGTCTCCATCGTCGCAATCGACATCCCCAACAACCTTCGTCTAATGACAGAGGCAGTTGCAGGACTGGTGATCAGTTAACCATTTCTCTATCAACTTCAGTACTTGTCTATAATAATAATGCGTCGAATTCGTTTCCTCGTGCTCTGTTAAGTGCAAACAGCCGAGACCCAAAAGATTGCAAATGCAATTGAGCCAAAAACAACTTCAACAACATTAGCCATGTTTAGTTATCGTGTGAGGAACGATAGGGAAAAGGAAAGCACAGAGGGGATCAATGCAACCTCTTAAATAAGCTGATTGCAAAATCTGGACAATGTTTGTTTGTTATTCTGCTCCACTGACTAAGTTTGTTACAACAACAGAAAGTATCCTGCTTCCACCACCACGACAACGAACCCCGATTGCACAAATATTTGGCAACAATTTTTCTCTTGCATATAGACTTTTTTTTAACGATAAGTGAATCTAACATTAGGACTGTTTTCAACCTCTTCCTTTTTTGCATATAGGCTCTTTTTGTTGCTCCAAATACATGGATCATTTTGGAAGACATGCCATGTCAATGTTATTTTTTATTCGTCTTTCTGAGTCGAAGCCCTCTTTCGATAATCCGAGAGAGAGGTCCTAAATAGGTAACCCAACCTGTAAGGGTTATAATCCTAAAAGATTACAATTATGCCCCTCCCCTTACATATATATATATATATATATATACACGATAACATAAACAATGGTGAAGAAGTCGACGCTTCATCCGATGTTTTTCTTTTGATTTATTCGTTGAGAACTAAATCACGAACATCATTACATTTTAACTTATTGCTTCCCGACCAGCTACTCACTGCTGTAACGGTGGCATTCCAGCTTTCTGGTAGGGAAGATAAAAGTATCAATGCATGTACTTCTTCGTCGAATTCAATTTCAATTGAACTCAACTGGGTTGTGATTGTATTGAGTTCGTTGATATGTTGAGCTACTAATACTCCTTCCGTCATTTTCAAATTGAAAAACGTCTCATCAGATGCACTTTATTTGAAGCCGATGACTTTTCGTACATACTGGTGAGAACCTTCATAAGACATGTTGTGGTTTTCTCCTTTGTTATGTTGAAAACAATATTGTGGGATAACATTAATTGGATAACTCCAAGGGCCTTTCTTTGGAGGAGTTTCCATTTTTCATCCTTCATAGTTTATGGTTTCACTCCAAATGGTAGATGTAAATTTTTCTGATATAGATAATCCTTTATTTGCATTTTCTAGAAACCAAAGTCCATATCATCGAACTTTTCAATTCACACCTTCCCTTTATCTGCGGCCATTGCTGCCACTCGAATCCAGTTATCTTTGGATCGTTACTAACTTTCTCTACAATTTTGCTCTGATACCAGTTGTTAAGTAATAACGACCAGATTTAACTAGGAAACAAATCTAACAAGACACCAATTTAACGTGGTTCACCCAACTCTAGTTATGTCCATAGGCTGCTACAAATATTTTATTATAGGGAGAAAAAATACACAAGATGTTTACAACACTCTCAAATCACAACCCATAACTCAATCCAATAACAAAAATGACCAGAGAACAACTTTATCTTGTGCTATTGCCAGCGATGGTACTGAGCCCTTGTTGTTATAGTACTATTATTGTTATTGCCAACGATGGTATTGAGCATTTGCTATTGTAGTACTGTCACTGCTGCTGCTGGCGACGGTACTGAGCCCTTGCTATTGTAATATTGTCACTGCTGTTGCCGGTGACGGTACTAAAGCTTGTGAGCTGCTATTCTTCCTCCTCCCTCGCCACTTGCCGGCCCAGTTGCTACTTGAAGTGGGAAGACTTTGAAGACCGGAAGGTAAACTAGAGAGAACGATTCTAACTCCTTTTTCAAAGAGAAGCAAAAAGATTTTTAAGTTTTTTTTCCTTTTTCCTCTATTAACTAGGCATCCATGCCTTCTCTGACAAAAGATTGACTTCCATGTCCCGTCTTGGACCATTCAGTTGAGTCCTGCCCATGTCTTCTCTCACAAGTAACTGGTTTAGAACCTGCAACTTTTTCTCTCCTCTTTCACAGGCGCCCAAAAAGAAACACGTCGTCCTGCTGAAAAAGAGCCAAAAACTACCATTTAAACTATTAGTTGAAGCTGTGAGGTATGACGACTTCTTCAAGGTCCCCGACGAGCTTCCTGGCCAACCTACTGCCGAAGAGCTCTAAAGAGATGCTTCCAATATGCAGACTACTGAGAAAATTGTGCTGGGACCCACTGTCGATGTTGGACCCGTTGCAGCTATGCAATCTGGAGCCGAGTTCAACTCTCGAGCCAATCTCGTTGACCCTGACAATAGGACAGACATTGCCGGGCAAAAAGGGGTCTGTATCGTCGCAACCGACGTCCTCGACGGCCTTCTTCTCATGATAGAGGTAGTTGTAGGATAGTGATCAGTTAACCATTTTTCTATCAACTTCAGTACTTGTCTAGAATAATAATGCGTCGAATTCGTTTCCTCGTGCTCTTTTTAGGGGGTAGGGTACTGCGCATAGCCGATACTGACGAAGGACACCCGTCGGTTCCGTCGCGGATAGCTGGAGTGAAGGTGGACGCAATCACCATGGGTAAGGCGTTGTAGGTGTCCGCGTTGTTAGTGGGAGAGAATCCGGCTGACTTGAGGGGTTGTGGCCGAGATCGAAACGGCAGAGATGTAAGCAAGGGATGGAACGTTGTGGATCCCTGAGGTGTGGCCCCCGCCGTCCGGTTTCCCACCTCCGCCAGCGCGAGAACCGCACGTTGCAAGGAGAAAACCACGCTCGCAGATCTTCTCACGGTAGGCTTAGTTATCCATATGTAGTACCCGGTTAGCCGATTACTTCAAGAACCATCGAAGCAGGGTACTGACTTGTGATACCCATAAATCAGGCTAAACGGTTACTTCAAGAAGCGTTGGAGTAGGGGTACCGATTTGTGATACCAAATATCCGACTACTTCAAGCAACAGCAGAGTCGGATATCGATTTCAGATCTGGATTTCTGGCTAACCGATTACTTGAAGAAATTGCAGTCCGATTAACTGGTTACTTTGATTTTTTCGTCGTCTACTCGTTTTCAATCTCCGTTACTCTTGACAGGTCCTGCCCTTTTAAAAAGCTTTTCCTTGGTGGGAGGACGCGACGACAAAGCTGCCGGGAGACAAGCCAGTGACCCGCTGAAGGAATCTCAAGGGCGGATCTCCGTAACATCCCTAAGTTGGGGACCTATCTCGATGGGGTGGCCGCCTCCGTGGTGGCTGCTGCGACGCTCAATAGAAACAAATAGGAAGCTTGCTGCTTCGTGTAGTTGATTCTTTCATCTTTCAAGTGTCTGTAATAAATGGGTCTTCTAGTTTTTTCTTCTCCTTGCTATTCTTCTTGTAAATCTATTCGACGTAGCTTGTTTAACATACAATTCTTGTTCAAATGTAAAACCATCTGAACTATATCGTCGTAGACGATTGATCGATCGATATGAATGAGCTTGGACTGTTTCCAAACGGTGAGAAGATACTTAGAATTTCTCATGAAAGTCTAGTAAAACCCAGTTAAGAGGATTTTCTTGTTTCATAATCAGATTCAATATACAGTTATTTTTATCGTCATATAAATCATCATATTACTCCAAGATTTTTACTTAAAATGACAAGTAGTACTTCGTTTTTGATAACTTATGTTACAGCTTTCCAAAATTTCATCATAAAAAACACGAAGAATTACCTGTATAATAACGAAAATTTAGCATAAGTCTCGTGAGTTAAAACATTTTTTTTCTGTTCAAGTAATTACTAGAAGCTCTCTGCAATAAAGAAAGGATTTATGGTTGAATTGATCAATTCATAAACAGCGAACTGTTTTAGATCAGGTTCATATTTTTCTTTCAAGGGATCTTAAGGTAATTTTTATATTTAATATTCATGTTTGTTCATTTGTCTATTTGATTATACTCACGAGGGCTCATGTGAGAATATAGGCTGTGGTTGATTTTTTTTTAAAAAAAAAGTCTAGGGTCTGATTTATGGTGGAATTGAGAATTTTGATAACTATTTTTATTTATGAAGTAGCATATCGATTTTCATGAGTCTGCTTCATATTGAAAAAACCCTTATAAAGGTTTTGTTAATCCTCTGTCTAAGGTGTTCTAAATTAGTAATGGAAGTTTAATTCTCTGTTAAAGACAAGATTCAATGGTTCCTTGGTACCTCGTACGTAGGTGATGATCATCTTCACTTTTCGGTGGCGAGTGCAGGATTTCCAGGTTGCAGTTTTCGCGATGCTTGGAAAGTCGACACATACCCTTAACGTGGCAGAGCCCCACGACGCCATGAAAGCTAAGCTTTGCCGCCGTGCCGCGTGTTCTTCGCACCCACTCTGTCGCCACGAACCTACCAGGGTCCGGTTCCTGATATATATCCCCGGCAGAGGAAACCTCTCTCCATTGCACGGGCAGAAGGGAGAATTGCAGTAGACAAATAAGAGAATTACGATGAGCCAGGAACAGTTGAGGCGAGAGGACGATCCGATCAAGTACGGCGAGGTCTTTGATGTTTCCGGTGATCTCGCGGCAGAGAAGGTAGCGCCGCGGGACGCGGCGATGATGCAGTCGGCGGAGAATCTCGTACTGGGTCAGACCAAGAAAGGGGGTCCCGCCGCTGTCATGCAGTCCGCCGCCGATTACAACGAGCAGATCAGCAAGGCGGGTCACACGGAGGCGTCGAAGATAGCCGGGGAGCGGGGAGTGACGGTAGCCGAAGCGGATACTCCGGGTGGCCTTCGTGTCGTGACGGAATCAGTGGGTGGACAAGTAGTAGGTCAGTGTGTCGAACCGATGCCGGCAGCGAGGGCGGCGACGATGGCGATTAACCAGCCGGCTATGACTTTGGAGAGCGAGACAATCACCATAGGAGAGGCGCTGGAGGCGTCGGCAATGACCCGCGGGGGCAAGCCGGTGGATCAGAGCGACGCGGCTGCGATTCAAGCTGCCGAGGTGCGTGCCACAGGGAGTAATATCATCAAAGCTGGAGGGGTCGCCGCAACAGCTCAGTCGGCCGCGACTGCGAATACAAGGACCACGCGAGACGAGGCCAAGACCACTCTGGCCGAAGTTCTTTCGGTAATTCCAGAATTTCTTCCGTCCCTTCGATTCTGAAGCACTAAACGTAAATCTGAACGGTCTAGTTACTGGGTAAATTCTTCTGCAGGATGCAACAAGGAAGCTTCCGAGAGATAAACCAGTGACCCGTCAAGACGCAGAGGGGGTAATCAGTGCTGAGCTGCGGAATAACCCGAATCTGGCTACGCATCCGGGTGGAGTGGCAGCGTCGATGGCAGCTGCTGCCAAGCTTAACGAGACAATTGAACCAAGCAACTGAAGAGTAAAACAAAGTAGAACCAGGGACTTTTGTTTCTGCTAGAATGTAGGAGCCAAGAGAGTTTTTCTAGTTTCTGATAGAACTCTAGAGAGAGCGAGAGAGCGAGAGCGTTCTGTATATTGTTCCTGCTTTATGAATGCATATATTTTGTTTGTCGGAACATCATGATTATATAATTACATGTAATACGTTACGTCCGATACCCGGTACGTTAGATCGAGTTCTGGGAGCATCAAGCTGCGGAACTCCCTCGATTCCGAATATTCGTTCGCTGCAACACTGAAGTACGGTGTTTGAGCTCGAAATCGAGGGCTGAGGGGAGACCGAGAGCGAACGACCGCTCTTTCATCGTCTGTCACGGCGTGGCCATGAAACCCCAGAACCAGAGGGCATCCTCAAATTCCAAGGGCCCGTATCACAAGCATTCTTCGACTTCCTCTGCTTCCCATCGCAAGTCCTCTGATTCAAAGCCTTCCTCCAAGCGCTCGGATGAGCCTACAACTTCGGTTCCGCCCGCTATCTCCTCCACCGTGCCTCCACCGCTCGCTCCGATTCCACTTCCGCCACCGGGTCCTGCCGCCTCCCCGTTCCCTTTGCCGGACGTGCGTCCGCCTCCCGTTCCTCCCCCTGCCTATGGCTTTCACAGTCTAGAGCGCAGGACTATTGAGTTAGCCGACGGCGGTGTTCGTTCATACTTCGCCCTCCCGCCTGACGAGTACCCGCCGGTCAGGCCCATGCTAGATGCAGCTCCCGGTGAGAAATTTCTCCCTTATGGCCCTGGGCCGGAGCGGCCATTTAATCTTCGCTTCCCTCCTGCCGTCAGGATTAGTCCCGACGGTTTCCGCCGCGACATTGATCATCGCGACCGGGGTGCTGGGGAGCATGATTACTGGGCCTCATTGGGACTTGACGGACGGGGACCGCCGGATAGCTTTCTCAAGAGAAAATACGGGGACGAAGAGAGGGAGAGGGAGAGGGAGAGGGAAAGGGAAAGGGACCCACGTGACGAGATAATGCGGCAAAGGCATCGCCTTTCGCAGGACGATCATAACGGGTTTCCGGGGGTTCCTGATGGCCACCGGTTGGATTACGTTGGTGGTGGTCCAAGCAGTCCGTTCCGCCGTGGGGATTTCCGGCCGTCAAAGCATGTCAAGATCGGGGATGATCCTTATTCTGGGCTAGGATTCCATACTGATGAACTTAATTCAAAGCATTTGGACGTTGATCCAGTAGCTCTAAAAAGGGCTTTCCTTCGCTTCACAAAGTCGCTTAATGAGAGTGCTTTTCAGCGCAAGAATTACTTGGAGGATGGCAAGTCCGGTCCTCTGCAGTGCTTCGCATGCGGCAGGTTCGATCAAATTGGGATAGATGATCTCTTTTACTTTACATCTCTCATTCGATTTTTGAGTTTTTTTTATGGTTTTTGGATTGAGAATATGAGAGTGATTAAAAAGTGGAGCCTTGCACGAAAAAATGGTTTCAGGGCAGTTAGGTATATATACAATGATTTACATTGTTTTTACAGCTTGTATAATTAATTCGTTGGAAAATTTTTGCAGTGATAATTTACATTGGAGAGTTATGTCGAGCTCATCTGTTTATACGAGGGTTTGTGTAAAAAAGGGCCAGAAAGCTTGAAGTTTTTACTTAGTAGGCATTAGGAATGACAGACAACTACTTATGCTTTTCTGGATTCGATGTTCGAGAGATTGGTTTTTGTGCTGAAATTTAACTTTTTTTTTCTGGGAGTTTTGGATAATCAGGGTTCTAAACAGAAGGTTTCATTGGAAGATATCAGTTTTGATACTTAATGTCACGAGAATCTGTTTAATTTTTAGCATGATATGGTGATTGATATTCACATCAGCTACAATGATTGAATCCTTTGAGATGGGTGGCCTTCCCTTGCACCGTGGGCAATTGATCTGCATGATAATAATGAAGCTGATTGTTTCCCTTTGCTTCTTGCAGTTTGCAATAAAATTACACCACTCAAAAAAAAAAAAAAAAAAGCTGATTGTTTGATGGGATTTTTCATACAGGCTGTGCATGTGTATGATGGTCTAGCTTTACTCCTAAAAGTGCAGAAATATGGTGATCAAACCATTTTTCTCTTAGAAGACAAGTATTGAGAGAGTGATTTGTGCTTTGCCTGCTAGTTTACTTGCATATGTTTCATCAGAGTGGGTTGTCATATCATTGATACATTGCTCTGCTTGTGAAATGTGCTGTCTCCTATTTACTCCTTTTAGTTCATAGAAAATCGAGTAGGGATATTGCTTCTTCTTAGGTGGAAAAGGGCAATAATGAACTAGACCTATTAATGTTAAAGAATGCTAGTTGTAGTGGAATTAGAGGGCAAAGCCTCACTGAGCCATTGAATTAAGACAGAAACTGACTTAAATGTCTGCTTTAGCAAATGAATCAACTATATAATTAGCCTCTTTGAAGGGCATGAACGCTGCTGGATGGCAAGACTGGGAACCTTGTCTAGAGGACAACGAGTGAGAAGGAAGATACTTTACCTTATGAAGTGATTTTTATGTCTCTATTTTAGTGGCAAAAAGTCAACAAAGTTTGGGGATTTTTTTTTTTTGTGTGTGTGTGTATCATCATCTTTTTTTGTCTCAAAGTGTTTGTGTGGATGTTGGTTGTCCCTTATTTTTTTTTGCCTAAGAATGTTGTTTGATCAGTCCATTTAGGGATTTTTATTTGATGGATGTGCACAAGAGGATGCTTCCTTGTTTCTTTTAAGTTTTTGGGATAATATTTTTTTCTGCTTGCAAATTTTTCTATGGTCATCTATACCCAAGTGTATTTTGAGATTTAAATTTTATAAGCGTCCTTCTTTGCTTGTTAACTATTTGTTCAATAGCTGGCTGTTACTTTGATAGATTTTAAAGGAGCGATGAAAGTGAACAAGGAACTTAGAGGATTTAGTTGATTAGAAAAGATGTGGGTGTATGTGAAATGTTCGCATCAATGAAGTTGTAGGTGCCTCTTTTGTACCTCTTGTAGAGATTGATTAGTTCTTCAGAGCTCTGATCTATGCCACGATATACTACTTTGACTAAGTTAAGTTGATCGTATGGGTCAAAGGAAAGTTGATTTGATCTCATAGGCTTGACATTAGGGTGAGATCCTATGGGATTCTTTTGACAATTTTCTGACTAATGCTGGAATGTTTCAGAACCATGATGATTGGTGTTCTCTCGCTCTCTCTCATTTTGAGTTTTGATGTGAACTTCAAACATCTTTAACCAGTTTGAATGAGATATTTTGTTCAGGCAAAGTCTGGGGATATACGAGCATAACATGGCTTAGGTTAATAATTATAATTATTTACCTTGATTTATTTGGCACATTTACTTGATATAGTTGGTTGCATTTGCTTGATGTACATCACATTTTCAGGCATGTGTGATGCCTGAACGACCTAGTGAATTTTTACTTTGGGTGGTGTCCAACCCTGTAATAAGTGTTGTTTTGCTTTGTACTATGATACTTTACTGTTCTTATGTCGAACAGGCAATTTCTTGTAGTATTTTAGCTTGTAGTGCATGTTGTGGTGTTTTGAGAATTCTGGTGACTAATATGGTTTTGTATTGTAATATTAAATTGCTTGCCATGTATCTTGTAGTGAGGAGCTCTTGCGGTGCAGCAATAAACTCTTTATGTCCTGTTGTTTGGTTTTGTTTGTGTTTGGGCATTCGTTCAGTTCTTGCTTATTAAGCCACTGGCCTTCAAACTGTTCGATATTTTGATTTCATTAGAATAAGCTCTCACTGTTATTTGTTTCCCAACAGCTGATGAGGAGTCTATTCTAGTCAGTTGTCAGTTATCTGGGTGCCTTTGCTTTCCTCCCCTTAGTGATCTGGTTGGAATTTGTGCCGAGTAGTGATATTGCTGTCTTGTTCTCGTCTGCTGGTTATGTCTTGTTAATATTCTCTTGCAGTTCAAATAATTGTTTAATTATGCAGAACATGATTGATTTTCTCCTTTCTTAAGCTGAGTTCTAGATGTAGGTGGATGGAGCAACATTAGTAGTCACAGGTCAAGTCTTCCTTTCTGGGCCATTTACCAATGTCTTGACTATAAATTTATTATTAAACAACAAAATTGAATAGCAAGAGAAGAAAAATTGATGATATGAATAGTGGTTCTTGGTATTGTCACTGACAAGGATTGTCCACAGTTTGTTCTATTCTAGGACTTCAATGTTTCTCAGAACTTCTTAATGTGAGACTCCCAATCTGTTTGTTATGCTCTATCTGTTTCAATTATTGCTACTATCGCGGAGGTGGATTTTTGTCTTTGTTGCAAGCACTCAGGATCTACTCCAGCACTTTCCTATGAGCCCTTTCTGGTGGAAAAGAATGTTTCTTTCATTTTTTTGAAGTTTTGAGTTCACAATTTTTAGGAAATTGAGTACTTCTGTTGGTCTTTAACTATATCTTAGCTTCACACAAAGTGCAAAGCTGATTCCTTGGAAACAAGTCCAGTTTCTTTCAACATCTTGTTTTGAGCTACTACCTCCCTTCAGTGTATTTTTAGTTTTCTATGTACTTTTTATTAATTTATTCTAGGACTTCAATGTTTCTCAGAACTGTGAGACTCACATCCGTCGGTTATACTATTTTTTTTCAGTTAGTGCAACTACCATGGAGGTGGTACTTCGGGCTTTGCTCCAGGGGCTCATGGTCTACTCTGGCACTCACTCTGAGCTGTTGCTGGAAGAAGGGAACTTCTTTCTTAGTTTTTTTGAAGAGTTAGGTTCACATTTTTTAGGAAATTGGAGACTTGTTGGGTTTAAAGATATCTTTGCCTCACACCCTTGGATGCCTCAAGCTGATTTCTTAGGAAGGAGTGTGGTTTCTTTGCAACGTATTGTTGTGGAGGAGTCTCTCCCTTTGGTTTAATTTTGGTTTTCTACGAGGTTTTATGGTTTTCTTTCTTTCTCTGAACTTCTTACCTTTTTCTTTCGTTTTTCTGTGTGATCCCTGCATTTTTTCCTTTAAAACCCCCTCTGTTTGTCTTCTCTCTTATACATATCTCTGTTTTCAAAAAGAAATCTCGAACTACATGTTTCATCTTTTTAGGTGTTAATATGTGAATTATGGTGCTTTATCATTATAACTTCTTTCCATGTGTTGGTTTCTGTTTGTAGAGGGTTGAGAAATTTCTTCCTGCTTTTATTCACTTGTTTTCATTTCTCTGTACGTGCTGGTAACTAGGTCCTTTGGCTGGTTCCTGGATTAGTCAACTTCTGTCAACTTCTTTTTAGGTGCATGTGCTGTAGTTGTTTCCTTGTCTGGTTCTTCATTTGAGTGCTCTTCTGTCACGTCATGTGCTTTGTGAGACATTAACTTTCCATTATTTATGTAATATTGTTTCTCAAGCAACAAACTTTATGGAAATTATCTGCGACACCAACTATATGGATGTTTATTCAGATTCAGTGAGTTTGAAAGCTACTAGTTGGAAAGAGCTGCTTCAGAACATCTTTGTTTGCCTCTAATGTCTAAGAAGCTCTTTTGTTTATTTATAAACATGCTTAAAATTAGTCGGTAAATTTGGCAGGTAATTAGAAATGGCAATTTATCCTCAAGACAAAATGTGAATCCACCATCTTTAGCAGCTTCCACCTCTGTTTTATCTGAGAAGACTTTCTTCTTTTGGAGGGATGCCAGTTTGACGAGGTCTGAGAACTCTGGGGACAGTATTGGGTAATGAATCTGGAAAGGGCAGGGCTGTTGTATGAGGTTTTTTGGGGCTGATGAAAATTCTATTTTGGTGAGTCTAGTTGGGATGGTGACACGAATCTTACGAGTGATCTAGTTGTATTTCCCTTTTTCTTTCCTTCTGTGTTTTTCCCTTTTGGTATCTTTTGAAATCTCAAGGTGGAGACTATATTGGCATACCATCTCTCATAGATTGTCGGACTCAGCTGGGTATAGATGGTTATTTTTTACGATGCTGGAAGCTGTGATGTAGACTTCTTGGCCTGCTAACTGATACTGTCATAGAGTTATATGAAGTGACTGATTTTCTAGTAGAATGCTTGCATGCTCATGTGGATAGCCTGTCCACACAGACTTCCCATACAATCTTCGGAAATTGTATGGTTCTTGTCTGCAGTTTCTCTTACATCTTTTCTGTTTGCTGCTTTTGTCTGATCCATTCTTATCATTTATTCATTTATGGAACTTTTTGTTATGAAAAATAAAAGTTCTACGTTTTAGGTTGTATTTTGCTACTTGGTTTTATGTGAAACAGTCAGGATTCATTGCGTTAACAATTAACATGTGAATAAACAGTTTATTCTATTTGTGTTATGAATGCGTAGAAATCAAAGCTTCTTTGTATGTTCGTGTGGGCTGAAAATTGGAAATTCAATTGTGTGCCTTGTCTGGAATCCTTCCAGTTACCTAAAATTGATGTCATAGTGCATCAGTGTACAGTGTAGGTTTTGCGAGTCAAAGAGTGTTTGAAACAGTGGTTACACCTGAACTCTTCTCAGTGGACTTTGTTAAGCTTAACTTTCTCAATAGTTTTGTGCCCACCCCAGTGTAGCCAGTTGTGGGTTTCTATTAGTAGCTTCAGGATTTCTTTTCCACGTTTTCGAGTCCATGAGGAATTAGTGAGAAGCCACGATTAATGCATTGATTTGAGAGTCTTCTACAGGAACTGAAACTTACTTCCTCTTGGGAGTCTGTTTATCGAACTTAGTACTTCAGTTTTATTTTAGCTGATTAAATTTTTGGCTGGTCTGAGATCTTTGAGCTCAAAGTTTCATTTCTTTGCTCTATGGGTATTTCTTTTTTATTGATATCATTTTTCTTACCTTTGGTTTCTATATGTTGCTCTTATTGTAAATTTATAGTGAGAATGATTTTCTTATTCCAACCAGTGAAAATAAAAAAGGATAATTTTATCGAATGAGAAAAAGGGCAAGGTGAAGCACATAGAGAAAAGCCTTCACCATTGAGAAAAGACTTTGTCAAGGACAGGTGGAATGAGTGGATGTTGTTTCTGTAAACTGGACCAGCTATCAAACTGGTGGTTTGACTAGTTCATTAACCCTGTTCCATTTGGTTCAACCTCTGGTTGGATCATAAGGTCATATTGGCAGCCAGTATATATAGGGATGGCAACAAGTTGGGACTGGGTGCTGGATTTTCAAACCCTTCTGTATCTCTCACCAACCTGTTTTTGAACTCCCATCCATGTAAACACCCCATTTTTGTCCTATACAGTCATTTAAAGTAAGCTAAGGAGTGTATCTGTAAAAAGTATGTATTTATACACACAACAGGTTGTGTTGGAGTTTTGGGCTACTCCCATCCCTGACCCGACTCCACGTGAGGTATAAAAATGAGAAACATTTCCCACCTCAAGCAGGTCCCTGCCCTATGGCCATTCCTTACTTAGATATTTAGTAAGGTAGTTAGGGGTATTCTGTTGTAGTTTTGTTGCACAAAGGTCTGTGGAGTTCTTCAGTGTTGGAAGGTACTGGTTTCTGCTCTATCGACTAGTGCCCTATGCTTACATTCCAATATTTTTTACCAGTGCCTGCTTCATCCGGTCTGGTTTTTGATTGTATAGAAACCAGGTTGGACTCTGGTCCAGCTTAAACCATTTGTGTCAGCAGTCTGATGAGTTCCAGTTCATACAACATTGGGACAGAGTCTTTTCCCAAAAACCTAAGGAAAGTGAAAATCCAGTGTGGTATGCTAATTGATTACCCAATTTGTTGTTACATTTCATATTGCGGTTTTAAATGATCTTCTTCTGTCGAACTTGTGCAAGACTGCTCATAGCCATCATTGTACTGGTATCATCTTCTTCTGAAGTTTTGGTTGGGTTAGCATGCCAGTACCTAAATTCATCTCTTGTGGAGCTGTCTGCATTATTAACCTTCAGCCTCACCGCAACTAGAATAATTTTTTGGTGCATTACATTGAGCAGGGAGACTCTTTATTCTGTGGTGGTTGTTGATGTTATGCTGTATCAGGGTTTGAGTGCCTCACTTCATGTTACTCTTGTTTATATGGATTGCCCATATTACTTAGGAATCCTTGTCAATTATTGTCATAACTGACAATCATCTTTGTCATCTTTAGTTCTTATGGTCTTTGATGTGTATCGTCCTATGTCTTCAATAAATACGCCTTTCCCTTGCACTTACCAGAAGACTCAGTGGACCATGAACAGCATTTTGATATTGTAAGTAAAGCTCCTGAATTTCAAAAAAGAAAATTTTTAATTCATCCAGGAACAACTTTTGTATTATTATTTTGTCTGATACTTGAGTCTTGTTATTGTTGGTCGTTCTGCAGTGATTAAGGTCTGGCATGCTATATTTGAAGTGCAGACATTAATATGTAAATGTCGGTTCTTCTTTGGGGTATAAATTAAAGATTCAGCTTTTCTGTTCTATTGTAGTTTTAAGAGTTGATACTACTTACTCGGCAAGCTTTCATACTGGTAATCTTTCTTGGATGGTTTAATGGTTAACATCTTATTACTCGTGACTCCATTTATCTTCTATAGTCAATTTGGCTTCTGCTGCTTCTAGTGGCTTTGTATTTGCTCTTTGCCTTGTCTTGTTTTGCCTTTCTTTCTAAACTAATATCCACCATTTAGGAAAAATAATTATACTCTGTTTTTATTGTTTTGGATATTCTACACCTCATTAAAGACAATTCCTACCAGATGATTAGATGAGAAAAGAATTTCCAGACTGGCAAAGATCAGGGATGTGAATATTTCTCTATTTTATCTAATATTCTTTTTCTCTTTTTGATGCACTTGATTTACAAAATCACAGGTCATCCAAAGATTATAAGGATGTACATGCTTTGGTCATGCATGCCTATAATTCTTCAGATGCGGATTCACGAGTCGACCACCTTGGCTTACATAAGGCCTTGTGTGTTATGAAGAGTTGGAATTACTCAAGAACACCCGACAGCTCAAAGGTGTACCAGTCATTACCCGTGGATGATGCGACAGCTATCAAAGAGGATCTTATTATATGGCCTCCAGTAGTTATTGTCCATAACACAAATTTTGGAAGGAGAAAAGATGGGAGAATGGAGGGTATGGGTAACAAGGAGATGGATATTAAGCTTAGAGGTATAATGTCTTCTTACTTTCATATCTTTTGCTTAGTCCATTTTTTAGGATGCTTATCAGATTATTGTCAATTTTTATTTTAGAATGTTTTAGTACCTTCTGCCATTTGATCCTCTGACCCGAATGCTATAGGCGCCACTTGTATGACTAATGAGTGATGGCGGGTGGAAGTTTGTTTTTTCTTATCATATTAAATTTTGCTAGTGTTCTCTGTCTTGTTATCCTTCCCTCTCCCAATTTCTGTATCTGTCGAATTGCATTTGTTCAACAATCAGGGTAGACAAAGTTGAATTTAGTGTAATTAGGAGTCAGATGAAGAAGCTTGTGGTAGCTTAATCAAATATTGGTTCCATTCAATTTTGGAAGAAGGAGACATTCAAAAAATATATTGCAAGAAAGTCACTGGACAGTATCCAGCAGCAGCAGCAGATGGTCATGATGGATTCAGTAGCTATCGAAGATAATGCATCAGGTTGGTTAAGAGTTCTGGTTTATCATGCACATGGGTTATAAACCATCCTAGTGAATTATGTTGAAGTTGCAGGTCTCGGAAGTAATGATGTACGCTAATCAGGAAGTTCCTTGAGTTGTGATCTGGTACTGTGGAAAAACTACTTTTCCTAGTGTTAAGGAATAGTCCCATATGGATTACTGAGTACAAAGATATTGAGTTTATTAGCTGGAAAAGAGGTTTCCTCAGTTAGTTAGTCATTTTGGGATGGGCCTTGGACCCAAGTTAACATGGTATCAGAGCAGGTACTCATATGTGAGCATGCACCTAAACTATCTACTTGTAGAGCCACAAAAGAGGGCCTACACCTAAACTATCCACTTGTAGACCCACAAAAGAGGGCCTACACCTAAACTGCCTACTCCTAAATTATCCACTTGTAGAGCCACAAAAGAGGGTCTACACGTGAGGGGGAGTGTTAAGGAATAGTCCCACGTGGATTACTGAGTACAAAGATATTGAGTTTATTAGTTGGAAAAGAGGTTTTCTAAGTTGGCTAGTTATTTTGGGATGGGCCTTGGACCCAAGTTAACACCTAGCCTTTGCTAATCTATTCATGAGCCCTCCTCTACACATTACATGTTAATGTGGACCATGTTACAAGTGTGTCACCTTGATCTATACAAATAATCAGGGAACATTGTGATTTGAAGGCTCTCTTAATTTTTCAGATAATAGTTGATTGTTTACTGCCTAGTGCAACGGTTTAGGCTATCTTGTTTTAGTCATTAATTTTGTGTTCACAGGGTGAACTTGATAGGCACCAATATCATTTATTATTATCCTTTTTGGATGTCCTCTGATTTTAGGGCCATTGAATATCTATTCAATTGCCATAAACAAGTTCTGCAAATATTACTTTGCAACTACTTGAATTGAGGACCCTTCGTTCACTGTCCCCTTAGTTCACATTGATTCCGTTCAGTGGGCTTCCATATTTTTTCCACAGTTCGCAAAATCTATTACACCCATTTCATGCTCCTCTTGAAGTTGGGAGTTTTTAAAGCTGTTAGTAGTTGGTGCAGCAATTCTAATGACCCTCCTTGGAGGCATTTGAATATTTCTCATGAAGCTTGTGATTTGTCCTGTAGTATTGTAATCAAACGGTCTCATGTTAATAGGTTCACTATTAGTTTAGCTGATTGTGTTGCTAAAAAGGGGTTGGTCACCAATTTCCTTTTGTTATGACGACTCCCTCCTTGTTTTGTAGCTTGCTGCTGGCCTTTGGGCCTCCTTAAATGGAGGAATATCAGTACATATCACTGGCTTTATTTAATTCCTTGAGCTACCTATTAATTTGTGACATCAGAAGTATAATGCAGGCCATTTGGCAGCATTGATTTCTCTCTGACTGGTGTTTGCAAGGTTGGTTTTGATTGGTTTTAATAGTTGACTGAATTATTGGATGATACAGGCATGCATTTGGATGTACAACACTCCCTTTTTCTCTATCTTTGTTGTTGTTGGGGGACTTATCAGTGGTATGTTGCGGGTATTTCTGTCAAAATCATGTTCTTCATGATGAGAACCATAGAGAACACTCATGTTTATAGGAAATGCTTCAGTTGATAGTTTCGTCTGGTTTCGTCTTATTGTGTAAATCAAGTCACTTGGGTTGTTAACTAAACCCCTTCGCTTTGAATCTTGTCGCTCTACTAGTTGTTATACTTGTCTTAGTTTATTTATCCATATTTTTATTTTGTCCTTTTTTTCTCTTTGTTTGCACATTCCGTGTGAAAGAACATTCCTACCATCATTTGACCCAGTTACATCTTTTTCAAACTGTTTACCTTTCTCTCCATTGTTTAAAGTATTCGTTGTATTTTTCATCATTGTTCAGTCCTATGTCAGTTGTTATTGCTCCTTAGTTATATGTCACGTCTTGGATGAAATTATAACCAATCCTTGCCTTGTCTGCTTAATATGCATTCATGAATTATTAGTTTTATCATACATTGCATCAACCTTTGCCTTTTTACTAGTTACCTATGACTACGAGTCATTGGTTTCTTCACCTCCTTTTTCCTTGATTTAAAGATAGCAAGAGAGGTAAATGGCAGGTTGGTTCAGCTTTCTCTCAATGGATGCCTAAGTTGATAATGAATCTCCCAAGTTCTATTAAACTAGAAAAAACATGTCTTGTTAAAACTGCTTAAAACTGCTTTTCAGATCTTGGTTTTGGCGGTGGTAAATCAAAGTCTATTTATGGAAAAGAAGGCCATGTAGGCATTACAATTGTAAAGTTTGCAAACAACCTGGATGGACTGAAGGAGGCTGAACGGTTAGTTGAATACTTTGAGAGGGACAACCATGGGCGCCTGGGTTGGGCTCAGGCTCAAGCTCAAGCATCTTCACAATCTGTTGAAGATGATGAGAAGAATCCATACTTGGTCAAGCTGGATGAAAATACTCGGGAGAAGAAGAGAATCCTCTATGCGTACCTGGCTACCGCTTCAGATCTAGACAAGGTTGACTTCGATATGAAAAAGAAAGCCATCATTAAAAGCAGAAAGCAACTGGATCTTTCAGATTAGTTCTGGCCAGGCTAATTTGCTTCTAGATCAGAATCTTTTTGTAGCTTTTTTGGTTCAAAAAATATTTGGAATTATGAGTCTCAACAGAGTGAAACTCGATGGTTCCTTTTCAGCAGAGCTGGCTTGTACTAAATCTCAAAATGGAAGGTTTGCTGTCCATACGATTGTGTAGTACATTGGATTCCTCCCTTGTAGACCTTCACCTCTTTTTTTCTAGGATAGTCTCTGCTTGTTTCTTTATATCCGGTTTTGAAAACTCTTGTAACAATGTCATATATTGGGTTGTCATCACTATGATGGCATTTCTCGAAACTCTCTATTTCATCAAATGGTTTTACAGATGTTCGGTGCAAGTTTCTAACCACGTTGTTGACTGATAATGTTCACCATGGTGCATCAGTTTGTGAGGACTCTGTTCTGTTACAATATTCTTATCGGTAATTGCCATATGGGTTTGCTTTACATTTTTTCCCCCCTGTTTGGTACATTGCATAAAGTTTTCCCTCAGTAAATGCTCATGTGTTGTTAATGTGATCTGATGATCAGACTTAGAACTGCTTGCAGATGTACACTAGAAATATTGTCAAACACACTTGCAGGAAATCTGTGAAATGGGTTAGCAAGCAAATCTGGTTCTCCCTTGTTATAAAAAGCATGTTGGGATTGTAGAACTGATGGATTGTCACTGTTCTCTGTGCAAGTTCTCCTTAATATCCTTATGAAAGTGTGGTGTGCAAGTTCTTCTGTATGATGAAAGGGTCCCAAATTAAGAGATATTATCCTTAGGCTCCGATGGGTGCCAATCCCTGTTCTTGAATGGAAGAAAAGAAGAAGAATAAAACAGGAAAAAAAATGGCCAGGGAATATGTTCTAAGTTGAGTAAAATGGCAGGCATCTGCTTTTCTTTTGAAGCAAAGAATTGTCACTTCACTGTATGTGTAGCATGCTCAGTAAAGATCTGGGTAGGATGCAGAAGATTTTATTGGCTTAAATGATATTGAAATAACTGCATTGTCTATCTATTGCGAAGATGAAGATTATCTGATCATACTGAACTCATCTTTTTCGTACGTAATATCTTGTTTTCAATGTAAAATACTATCATGGCTTTCCGAATTCCAATCCATAGATTGATAACGAAGATGGTGGTTCGTGATTCTCTGAAGTCCCTCGTCGTATAAACACCACCAGCGTCATTGCACCATTCTTGGCTTCTGAAAACTAGTTTTCTTCTTTCTTGACTCGTCCTACTCTAGAGCTCTGGTTACTGATTCATGGTGTATGTTTTATACTCAGTTCCTCCCAAGTAGGGTAGCCATGGCGGGTTTGAATTGGATTTTTGAAAATCTAAACTCAACTTTAAATCCAATTCTCAAATTCAGTAACTGAATCGATCGGAAATACAACCTCGTACCCGTCCGGTCCTCCTCTCGCCTAATCCACTGTTTATTTGACTTTTATTTATAATTAAAAATATAATAAATTAACATTTAAGCTGGTAACGGACGGAGCTTAGTCTATTTTGTCGCTTTGTTGCACCAACTTAGGGGTGGTGCATACATTAAGCCGGTTCACACTGGCAGCGCAAAGCAGCGATGGCACGTGCCTTCTGGTCGAGCGAGACCAGTCGCCATACGTGCAAACTCCATTTCTCTCTCGCTTTTGGAAACATGTATTCAGATACGTGGCGTCTGCCTATTTGTGTACATCTTCCTTCGCGCTTTTTCTCGCTCAACCTTTCCTCTTTCGCTCTTCTTCTCCTCCGTTCTCTCTCTCTCTCTCTCTCTCTCTCTTTCGTTCTCCTTCCTCGGCCCTGCTTAGGGTTTCTCTGCTTCTTTTCTTCTCTGATTCAACTTCACTGCGAGGGAATTAGGGGAGATGGGGTCGGTCGCGGTAGCCGTGGACCCCGTGCAGGCGAGCTTCGAGGACATGGAGAAGCAGACGGTGCTTATGACCAGCTGCACTCTCCTCTGGAAGGAACTCTCCGACCACTTCTCCTCCTTGGAGCAGAATATCCTCCAGAAGACCGAGACGCTGAAACGGAAGCTCGCGAGCCTCGATCAGGACACCAAGGACGGTCTCGAAGTGCTCCATAAGCGCGAGACTTCAATCGACGGCCACGTCGATGTCGCCATTTCTAGAGTGGAGGAGCGCAAGGAGGCCGCCCTTTTTGAGATGAAGAAGACGGAAGGTGTGGAGTCCGCGGATGCCGTCGTAAAATTGCGAGCATTTTGCACCAGGATGGATTCGGACGGGTTCTGGAGGTTTGTGACGGGGAAGAAGAAGGAGTTGGATTTGATCCGCTCAGAGATTCCGGATGCACTGGGGGACTGTGTTGATCCGGCTAAATTCGTGCTCGAGGCGATTTCGGAGGTTTTTCCGGTGGATAAGCGGGTGGAGAAAAGCGACCGTGGGAACGATTTTGGCTGGGCTTGTGTTTTGGTTCTGGAAGCACTGGTGCCGGTTCTGGCTTACCCGGTTCTCGGTGAATCTCGGCTCCTGGTTACTCCGAAGATCAAGGAGCAGGCAAGGGAGGTTGTGGCTGTCTGGAAAACGAATTTGGTTGAGCGCGGCGGCCTGGAGAATGTGAAGGCTCTTGACGGACATATATTTTTGCAGCATGTGGTAGTGTTTGGAATCGTTGAGAAGGATGACGCCGAAATGTACAGGAAGTTGGTTGTGGCCTCTGCATGGCGGAAGCAGATGCCAAAGCTTGCAATTTCTCTTGGACTGAAGGATAAAATGGCAGGTTAACCTCACTATATCCTATAGTGTCAACTAAAATTTTCATTTTTCTATAGCTTCTTAGCGGAATTCCGGAATTACCTGATAGTACAAATTTTGGGTGTTTGAACGAGTCTTGAATGGGTGTCTTACTGTATAAATAGGAAGTCTGTTGAAAGTTTTGTTCCCTGGAATACATAGCATCCGAGTGTTGGTGGATTTTGGTAAAAAAAAAAATTAGAAAAGATGTGGTTTGGTAGAGGTTTTGAAGATTACTTTCTTACTTCAGTCAAACCCAGGATTTGTTCTTCTTCGGACATGAAATTGCAAAGTCCGTGCTGCACAACATAATGTATTGTGGGAGGAAACTAGATTGATCTCTTGATCAAGCCAATATTGGCCTCAGAATTTGGGCTGAAATGTTGTCAGAACAAGTGGGATGATCTTCTTAATAAAAGGTAAAAAGTTAAATAGTAATCAAACAGCATCATTCATTGGTTCTCTTAAGGGTTCTTCATTTGTACAACTACAACTCTGCGATATTTTTAAAAGGAATTTCACTGGAAGCATCTTTTAACCAAATGAGAGTTTGTAGTGTTATTTTTCTAGTGAAAAGAGATGTTGGGTTCAAATCTCCCTAGGGGCTATGGGTGCAGTGTGGGTGTAGTCGACATTAAGGGGGCGGGGGGGGGGGGGGAGCCACTGGATAGTGGGGTTTTCGGATGAAGCGATTTCCCACATTTTGAATTTCTGAAGATTTTCATGCCTTCTTTTGCCTATAATGTGACAATATTGAACATTTGAAGTCGAGGAGGCTGTTTCATCAATAAGAAAGGTGCATGATATTACTGCCCGATCACTTGAGCCTTGCTCAGAAGACCTCATACTAGAATTCTCCATATAACCAATGAATTAAAGGATTAGGCCTCGATAGGGCTTATCTTTTTTTTTTTTTTAATTTATTGTCAAAATAAGTTTTTTACCTAATTTCCATTTAGACTACAGTGTAAGCTGAGAACCTGTGACCTGTTGGAGTTGTAGTTTTATAGATTCTATTTTTCTGTTTAGATGACAAATTATTTGAATTTACATTTACTAAGTTTTTGAGATTGTTGGGCTCTGTAATGAAATAGTAAAGAGTAAGTCTGATAAAAATTATGATAGTTATCACTGTATCTCCTGATTTCCTTATATTTATGGATGAACCTACTTTCACTCCTTTATCTACTTGTTACGGTTGACATTGAGAGGACCTCAATTCTGTTCAAGGACATGGTTCCAAACTACAGTAGAAAAAAGATGTTCCTCAGGATCTCATTGAATCATAATAGTCTTGGCAAGTTTTGATCAGGGAGTTCATTTGCTTTCTGCAAAATTTGCCTGATATTGAAGGAATCAAGTTGCAGAATGTGTTCTTCAAAAAGGAAGAATCTGCTAATGCTTCCATTTTGCTTCCTGGATTCTATTGTTACTCGAATGAAAAAAATAATTCTTGTGTTACAAATCACTTCTCATTCTTCAAACGAGTTGATAACTTTTTTTTTTTTTTTACCTTCATCACACTATTTGGACAGTGTGAAATTTCTAAGAGTAGAGGCTAATTCCTGACACTCCCAAGTGTTTAGTTTATTTGCATTTAGACATGGTTTTTAGCCTCATCATTCTGTTATTTTTCTATAGGTCCATTTTTCTTACTCTCTGTGTCCATTGCAATTAAAAATGAAGCTCACATGATTAAACACAAAGTGTTATTATGCCGGCATTATATAACACACACTATAGCAAGTATTTACTTGTGCAAGAGAAGAATTTTTCTATTTTCATTCCTTTTATATTCTTGTATGATTTTCAGGTCACTTACTATGTTTTATTGTGTGTAGATATTATTGAAGAATTAATCGGCAAGGGCCAGCAGGTGGATGCTGTGCATTTTACTTACGAGGCTAGACTAGTGGATAAGTTCCCCCCTGTGCCGCTTCTGAAAGCTTTTCTGAAGGACTCCAAGAAGGTTGCTACTTCTATCTTGGAGGATCGTAACAACACTGGCCGAGCTGTGGTAAGTCTGACCTTGTTGCTTGTTCTTGTTTCCGCTTTCTTAAGTATATTAGTGGTGTGTTTTATGTGTTAAGTACTATGAATGACAGTTGCAGATGCTTCTCAGGCCAAAATATGTAGAGTAGTCTTTGTAAAATAGATTGAGGATTTGAATTCGTTTCTATTGACGCTGTGCTAGTTGCGGTTTACTGTGAACTCTAGCCAAGTTTAGTTCTAATTTCTGATATGGGGTTTGGTTCACCATTTTGGTCTGTTTTGCAGCACTTGGCAGGTCGCAAAGAACAGTCAGCCATAAGGGCGGTCATCAAATGCATTGAAGAGTACAAGCTTGAAAATGAGTTCTCTCCAGAGGGCCTCCGGAAACGCCTTGAACAGCTTGAAAAGGTCAAGACAGAGAAGAAAAAACCAGCTGTGACTCCAGCCAACAAGCGTACCCGGGTTAGCAGTGGTGGACCAATGCCACCCGCCAAGGCAGGCCGCATGAACAATGCTTATGTTTCTTCCTTCCCAACACCAGGCCCTACATATGTTCGTTCACCTTCCAGCCACACCCAGTACCCGCCGGAGGTCTCTCCTTACTCCTACGACAGACCAGCTGGCCTCTATAGCAGCAGGAGCCCTCCATCCATGAGGGATGCCTATGGATCATACCCTGCCGCAACAGTCGGTTACCCTGCCTACGGTGGCTGTGGCTATGGCAATGGTATGGGTCCAGCATATCAGCCGGCGTACTACCGATGATTGACATTTTCACAGGAGATGAAGACGGTAACACTGATGCTGATGAAGATGATGATGACTCAAATCTCTGATATCTTAGATGGTTTGTTGTTTATAATCAGATAGTTTAATCCCTAACTACCGATGGTAGCAATGTGAGTGTGTGATATGACTATTAGTTGGGACTGGCCTTCTGTATTTCTGATCTTAATGATGCTTCATGTAGAAATCATGTCTAGTCTAATCATAATCGGCCTGCATTTCTTCATTCTACATTCTCTACGAGAAACAAAAGCTTGCTTTTCAATTGGGCGGGCGGAAGAAGGAAAAAACGGAAGCTGAAAAAACAGACTCGGAGACGAACAGGTTCCAGTAACAGGAAGCTCAATCATTTGCAGTGGTTAACTGGAGGGAGAGCAGTTCTTCTTCGGGTATGGTCCGAATCGCTGCAGACCCCGAGCTTGCAATCGTGCGGGATCGACATTCCGGTCTCCAGCGCCTTCACCAGAATCGTTTCGTCTGGTTCCACTTCCATCTCCGTCCGCTCTCCTTCGTGCTCTATCGTCACCTTATACGCCCGGGTCAGACTCGTTCCCTCCGCCGGTTGAGGGCGGAGGGAGGAGTGACAAGTCGGAGGGAGCAGAGAGACGTGTGGTGGCGTTTGGAGACGCTGCCTCGAAATGCTCGACTGAGGCCGGATAAGGTATTTAAACCAAGAAACCCGGTCCATCCATTCAGCTGGATTTTAATCTATCTCGAGTTTTTACCTATATGTGACTCAGATAAAGGACCCAACCAGCGTAACCCGGTTCAGTTGGTTGGTTCATAATGGATTTCTTACTCCATCAATCCCCAGCGTACAATGGAATGCTTAATTGAAAGATCTGAACCGTTCAAAAGGAAATTCGAATCCCCAGCGTACAATGGAATGCTCAATTGAAAGATCTGAACCGTTCAAAAGGAAATTCGATTACCAGAGTACAGTCTTGAGAAATTACAATAATGCCCTCGGAAGATTCAAAATTTTCATTGAAAACAAAGACGCCATCCCAAGGAGCAGAAGAGAAAAATCATTTATCATTTTACCCACTTTGATCGGATCCGGGCAGGGAATCGGATGTGTGATCGGGATCCTCCGACGGGACCAACGACTGCGCGTACCGAAACTGAGACCCGAATAATAATGCACATGGTAGAGATCTCCCGACAAGGCCAATTGCACCGCATCAGTCGTCACCAACCAAAACGCCTACGGCTCAACCACCTCTCCGCCGGCGACGTCCGTCACGAGCGTCCTCCGCCACCGTCAAACTAGCGAGAAGATCGGCAAATGCCCCGAGGATGAACTTGTGGGTCTGTTTCCGATTGAGGGAGAGATAACAGAGAAGCAGCTCCTGTAGGTCGTCCCAGTCCTGCCTCACGTCGAGGCCCCGGGAAACAATCATTTCTTCCATCGAACGCCGGAAGTCCATGAACGGGTCGGGCGAGATCTTGGGGACAGCGACAGAGGCGGGGGGATGCGGCGGGGGCTGATCATCTATGATGGAGTTGGAGTGACCCGGGTAAGAAAAGAAGAAGCGGCGGGAGGCGTAGGCGGAGGCGAGGTCCGGTTCGGGGTCATCGGAGTCCGGGGAAGACGTGGCTCCAGAGGAGGGAGTGAAGGTTTTGGAGAAGGCGCCGTTCTCCGACGAGTCGGAGGCGGGATCGTAGAGAGAATTGTAGTTTTTCACGAGGGCGGAGGGGGAAGATGATGAATGAGGAGAGGTAGAAAAGGGTATGGCTTTGGTGGGGAGAAGAGATGGATGGGGAGATTTCGACGGCGAGCGTCTGAGCTGTGAGAAGCAGAGATGGAGATTGTCGCGGAATTTCCTCGTCATGATCTCTTCTCTTTTTGTGTTCTCCCTCTCAAAGTCTTCGTGCTCTTCTCTCCCTCTCCTTCTGCTCTCGAGCGCTGAAATGCCTTCTTCTGCCTCTGGTTTCTGCTCTGAGTGTCGGGGATGGAGATTTTCTTCTCAAATCTTCGGAGCCAGAGAAATTCTTCTTCAGAGAGCTGGAAAAGACATCGGCAGATCAAGGTTGATATTCCTGAAGACTACAGGAATTAGTATTCCACCAGCTTAAATGTAAGTTATTAGCTTTACACCAACTTTGAAATATCATGTGCCTATTTTTGTGTTAACCGAGTTGAACCGGACGCAGTCACTCAACCGGGTCAAAAAAATATAAAACCCATAAATAAGAGAAAATCGGTTGACTCAGCCAATTTAAGTGATTTAGCAGGTTAACCAATTGAGTAGATAGGCTTTTCATCCTCTTAAAATTTATGGCTTATTTAACTGTCGATTAAGAGATCTAAAAATTAGTATTACGTTTGACAAGAGAAATGGTGGACTACCAAAGAGAGGTGGCTACAGAGATTTGAGTTCATCCAGATTTCTTATTGAGCAGCTTGCGGTAGCCGGCGGTGGGTAGTCTGTCCTCTTCACCGCCGTATTAAATGACAACGACAGAAGACGGTAACGTTTCAGTAAAGAGTCCGGACTTGGGGCTGACTTCGTAAACACTAACAGCGAAAAGCTCGTAGCATTTCGGTAACCCGCGTTACCTTTGTGAATTCGTAGTCAGCTCTAATATTTTTAAAGATATATATAACTTTTTTTAAATTACATATTTTTTAAAAGCTAAAATAATAAATATAAAATATAATATATATATATATATATTATAAAAATTTAAAAAAAAAAAAACGATTAAATAATAAATATTTACTTCCTTAGCCACCCATAAGTGGCCCGCGGGCTACAGGAGCTAATAAGTAGATTTCATGACGAAAAGCAGGAATTAAAAGTCGTCGCCTATCTGGCCTTTCATATTGGTCTATAATTTTAAGAGTCACATGAAATTGTTGACCCATTTCTAGATGTTCCTTTTTCACACTACATTGCACATAAATGTAAAGTAACGCATTGAAGGGTTCATAATGAATTTATAACCCCATTTCATATTCGTCTATAATTTTAAGGATATTTTGAGTTTATAATATTTATTTTTTAAATTGATTAGATCTAAGCTATTAGCCTAATTTGTATTATTTTTCTTATTGATATTATTTTATTTTCTCATTGTCCAAGTTTATCGATGTTATAAAATCTAATTCGATCGTAAGGTAACGAATTCAATTATAGAATTTAAGTCGACTAGGTTTTGCCATTTGTCGATTAGTGATGGTGTCATAATAATATTATATGTAAAAATAAAAATAATTTATCTTGGAGAGTTTCTTCCTCGACCTGTTTCTTGTCCTACTGGGGGAGAATGACCCTATTCTTTGGGTCATGTTGGAATATATGATGTAATTAGGGTGACACTCATGTAATTAGTTTACTTTTTCTGTTTCTTCTTCACTCTTACTAGGGTGAAGGGTATATTTATAATATTGGTAATTTTGATATCTATAAATATACCTTATGGGGGGAGGGTTTGGATCAGGTCCATAACCTCCCGTTTTCTCCCAATGGTGTCTCTCTTATTTTTCTCCATGACCTAAATCATGGAGTCTTGAAAATCAACATGGTATCAGAGCAAGTTAGTCCATTGTTCGAGTCTCGCTCTCGCCGAGTTTGTCCCGATTTTTTTGGTGAATTTGTCCACGGGTTTTCCCCGTGCGGGGGAATGTTGAAATATTTGTTTGTATCAACCGGGTCAATCCTTGTATAAGATCCGTGCGGATGCTTTCTTAACAGGTTTGAGCCTTTTAGCGCACTGGTTTCAATAGGACATCTACCATTAGAAATTGGGAGAGAGACAAGGCTCCCCCTCCCCTACTATTTGTGTATGAAGGGTAAGGATCCTTCACCCTCCCCATTGTCCGACACGCTATCTCCCTTGTCATTCGAAGGAAAGAGAGAGAAAGAAAGCTCAGTATCGAAACCTCTTTGTTGTATTTACTGGGAACTTGTCAATATTACATCTAATGTTTTGGTATAGTCTATTTTTTTGTATTTATGATTCCTCTAACCACCTAATAACTACTTATGATCCCTTTGTCATAAACATTTATCTAACAATCAATTTATTTTATTATACTTGTACATTAGTTAAATGCAACACTATTAAAGCATTTAATATATAGATTATTGATTGGGACTCATGAGAGTGAGTTAGGCACCAAAAAACCTGGGTTGGATCAAGACCCACTTAGACTCGAGGTATGCTCGAGTCAAACAGGGTACTCTGACCCGACCCAATTCGAAAAACCCAGGTTTTAGTTTTCTTTGTCGAGCAGTGTTGGGCTTTACTCGACAAAATCTTGACCTTAACTGAGCTAATTAATTAATATTTTAAAATTTATATTACACATATAAATAAAAAAAGAGAACTTATTTTTTAAAAAAATTAAGAATATTTAAAGGATAGTTTAATAAGTATATTCTAAATTTAAGGTATTTTTAATAAATTAAAATTGTAATAGAAGCTGTTTTTTATGTCACATTTTTATATTAAAAGCGTTGTCAGAGTATCACGATAATTTCGGAGAGTAAGTAGCAGAAGTGGTAGTGGGAACATCCTTCGTTTCATAAAATCCGACCCGAGTCCCTCTCGCTCGCCTGCCAGTTCTTGCCTCGCTCATTTTTTCTCCCGCCGTCGGGAAAAACACAAACTCCCTCCATCAGATCGATCCGCCGGTTAATCCGCGTGGTCGGAATCGGAATTCGGTCGTGATTCGCCGTACTGACGTCTGTTGCGGTCATCCGGACGCTTCGGTTCGTTGTCTTCAGGACGTGAATGTGTTCGTCTCCTTTACTGCACCTACCTGTTTTTGTTTTTTGTTTTTGTTTTTGTTTTTGCTTTTCTTTACGCCGACGGTTGTTCTTGGAGGTGCTTCATTGGATGCGGTTTCAGATCTGAGGATCGGAATCGCGAGCGATGCGGGGTAATCTAGGGTTTTTGGTTAGTTGGTCAGGGCATTTTCTCGGTGTCGTGCGGTTTTGGCATTGGATTTGTGGTGGTCGTCGTTGAGACCCCCCTGGAGACGCTGTTTTTGAGGTTGTTTTTGGGAGATGAAGGAAGGCAGGAGTCCGGGGAGTTTCTCGGGCCGTTTTGGAGGCGAAGGGAGCTGTTCGTCTGGGAATTTGAAGGTTTATGAGTCCAAAAAGGAGAAGAAGAGGCCGCGGTCTATCGTGAGTGACTCGGACGTGGATTCAGACTCGGACGTTGACCTGCTTTCTCGGCGGGTTGTTGACCGTAGCAGGTTATCCATCAGCTTGAAAAAGAACAGGGAGGATAATAATGAAGAGATTGGCATTCAAAGGAAGGTATCAAGTTCAGGCTCTCCAACAATCAAGGAATCAGGAGTTGGCAAGAAAGAAATTCTCGAAAACTCTGTTATATCCACATCAGCTGATAAGCGGAAAATGAAAGTTCTGAAGTTTCAGGAAGAAGGTGATAGTATTTCGGATGTAATTAAACGCTACAAATATTCTAAATATGATATAAACAGAACCACAAGTGTCAGAATTGATAGGGAAAAGGACAGGACAGTTATGAATAAGTTTAGTAAGTCTGATGAAGTCAATAAGAAAAAGACAAGAACTGAAACTAAGAAACTGGAAGAAAATGAAGAGACTGCTGGAACTAGGGGGCTTGGTCCAAAATTTGCTGTTTCAACTACAAAGAGTAGGAAAGATGAAACCAAATATGTTAGAAGCAGCTTTCAACGGAGATCTCTTTACAATTCACTTGCAAATGACAGTTCAGTTGCTGAAGGAAGTCAGCAACCTGATTGTTTTAGTGGTAGAACTTCTAAGCACGAAGATGATGATAATATTGAGCTTGTTGGTGAACCAGGAAAAAAGTTTGTGGGTAGCAGTGAGAGAAGTATCAGGGTGCAGGGAAAAAGTGGTGTTTTGAAGCTGTTGCCAAGAAATAGGGCAGTTGGTGGTCTTCAAAACACTTGCCAAACAGAAATGGAAGAAAATGGAAAGAAATCTCTATCTACTGGTAAGTGTCAGAAGGAAGAGCAGCACGAGGGAAAAAAGATAAATGCTGCAATGCTTCCCTCTGGTAAAATCCCAAGGAATCACATCAATAAATGTTTGTGGAATGGCAGAACTAAAGGTCAGCTTTTGGAATCTGAGAATGCTGATGATTCCTCAGACATGGAGTCAGGGGGCACAGACTCTGGTAGTTTTGAGACAGATTTCAGGTGTAAAAGAAAAAGTAGTCCACTACTGGTTAGGTCTCTGCTAAATAAGAGCAAGGAAGAGCCAAAGAATGGCCTTGAGAAAGCAAAGCTGAAAAAGCTGAATGTCAGGGAGAAGAAAGTAAAAGAGAGACTAGGTTCAAAGTTGAAGAATCATAAATTTTTTTTTCCCTCAAATGGAAAACGCAAAATCCATGATCTGGAAAAGGAGGAAGATGTTACATCCCCAGAGACAGAGGCTCAAAGCATAGATTTGGGTGGTTTTGAGAGAGAAATAAAAAGTAAAGGAGAAGGCAGATCAGCATTGATTAGGAAAGCAAATTCAGATAGTAGTAAAACAAAGATGAATGATAAAGAATGCTGTTCAGCACTGCTGGGTTTGCTGAAGAAGGAAAGGGGTTCACAGAAGGGTAGGCAGAGTGAAAAGCAATTTCTGCGAGATTATATTAAGAATATGCTTCTGAATGTTGGTTGGACGATTGACATGAGGCCCAGGAGGGGCAGAGCTTATAGTGATCACGTGTACATATCTCCCATGGGAACAGAATATTGGTCGATTACCAAGGCCTACCATGCTCTTGAAAAGCAATTCTACTGTAAAGGTAATGCAGATGACACAAGCACTTCATTTTCTGCAATCCCTGGAGAGGTTCTCAATATGCTGACTAGGAAGACTGTAAAAAAGAAGATCCACGAAGAAAAGGAAACGACGAAGAAGCTCAGAATTGAAAAAGCAAGGAAGGATGTGAAGCAGGGTGTCAAATTAAAGATTCGTAAAAAATGGAAAGTGGGTTCAAGTGTTCTGCCAGCGGTTAAGCATCAAAAGGTTAAGATTAGAGCAAAAAGTGCTATTGAAATATCAGAAGAAGCTGGTAAGCCAACAAGTACAATTGTGAAGGGAACTCCGAAACGAGCTGGGTCACATAACCCATCATTAACATCTGACAGTAATTTGCTTCAAGGAAGAAAAAATAAAAAACAAAGAGGATATGCTTTGTTGGTTAGGACCTCAAATAAAGGGATGGACCCAGACAATAATGGTTCTTCTCAGTATCCTGGCAAGCTGACGGTTCTTTCATGGCTTATAGATTCTGGAACAGTTCCAGAAAATGGGAAGGTTCAGTATATGAACAAGAGGCGTACTCGAGCAGTGTTGGATGGCTGGGTTACAAGAGAAGGGATCCATTGCAGTTGTTGTAGTAAAATTCTTACAGTGTCAAAATTTGAAATTCATGCTGGAAGCAAGCTTCGTCAGCCCTTCCAAAACATATTTGTCGAGACGGGAGTTTCTCTCTTGCAGTGTCAATTGGAAGCCTGGGACTTACAAGAGGTAGCAGAGCAGAAGGCCATCCATTTTGTGGAAACTGATGGTGATGATCCATATGATGATACATGTGCCGTTTGTGGGGATGGCGGAGACTTGATATGTTGTGATAGCTGTCCTTCGACTTTCCACCAAAACTGCTTAAATATAAAGGTGAGCTTCAAGTTCCCTTTGAAATTTACCCCATTATCTGTTGGTTTTGTGCTCCTTTAGCTTGCCTTTGTATTGTTTCGGTTTCTGAAATAAAATCACGCTTCATTCAAAAAATTGATCAGAACATTCTATTGGATAATGGAAACTTCTTATGCGAGTCATGTTAGTTGCTGTGATAAATGGAAGAGATTTTTCAGCTCTATTAATTTCTATTATTATTGGATCTTGAGATCCGGTAAGGAGGATGATAACTAGAAGTGTGTCATGTCATTTGATTTTGACTAACTTGAATATTTGTTACCTTGATAAGTGGAAATGCAAAATAATGAATAGATGGATGTCTCTTGTCAAATTAAAAACTGCTTTTTTTTCTCTCTTTTTCTCTGTTTCACACGCACACACAAACACAGAGGTGGCTTATGTGTATTAGGGTTTAGGGTTTAGGGGAGCTCCTGTCAGGAGTTACCTGTGAGATTTTTTAATGGTTCATACCTTGAAAACCACATTTCAAATGCGTTTAATAATCTTTTAGACCTATTAGGGTGAAGAAAATTTGAATGTTATTTGATGTAATCTAAATGCAATTAAAGAAGTGAATTAGCTATACATTTCGAATTGTACTCTCTTTACCTTTGATTACTACAAAAGCTTTTCTTATTTTTTTGAATGTTTCACATGCAGAAGATCATGTGGATTAATTGTCTTCATATAAATGTTTGCACACAAATACATGTTAGATACACACTTGTATATGAACAATGCATCAGTTAGATGGACAAGAACATTTTTACATGTTTCTTTTGAAAGGTGTTCACAGATAGTCAGGGTATTTTTAATAATGGTTTAAGCAGTGTCTTCAGTAATGAATTTGTGTTGTGAAAAATAGTAACATTCTATTTCACACACATACATTCTTGGGAAAAGTTTGACTCATTAGTACAAGAAACTTTCTTCCCCCTCTATTGCAGATGCTTCCTCCAGGTGAATGGCATTGTCCAAATTGTATATGCAGTTTTTGCGAGTTAGCTGATGTCACAGATTCTCCAATGAGCTCATGTAGTCAGTGTGAGAGAAAATGTATGTAATTTTTATCTCTCATCTGTAAGTTATGAGAATTGAAAGCAGCCAACAACTTTTTCTGATTCTTGTAGATCACCAAGTATGTGTGCCTGAAGTTGATGCCACAGCTGCTGATACTAATAATCTCAGCACGTCTTTTTGTGGGAGGAGTTGTAAAAAGGTCTATTTCTCTTCAACTCTCTCTCTCTCTCTCTCTCTCTCTCTCTCTCTCTGGAATAAAATCCTCGTCTGATATATGTTATCCAAAAAAATGTTTAAATGTTTATGGTTTATGATGGTTGGATTACGTGCCAGAGTTTTCATCAACATTCTGCAGGATCTAATTGTTGCACATCATGATGTCGATGTTGCGAAAGCATTTTAGTGTCATGGTTTTTGCTGTAATTCATTCTATTTTTAACTTTTTTCTGCATCAATAAAATGCTTGTAGCTTCTGAGAACAAGTCCGTACAAAAACCAGAATTCCCATTGTTGTATGAGGCTTGAGGAAAATCTCTCCCTCCTTATCAATATGGCACTAGTTTTATATGCACAAAAGAATGTGTATAGTCATTGGTATAATGTTATCAAGAACACCTGCATTTAAAACCAAAGACTCTCTAATGTGGATATGAAATATGTATTGGTTCCGATAGTACCTACAAAATAAATTGTCTTGTCAGTGGCTGCCCTGGTACGAATTCAACTATTGCTGATACACTATAATCTTCAATCTATAGCTCAGTGTTCTAAAGTTTCAGTTAGCTTATGTACTTTGTGGATCTCAGAGCAAGTGTCAAATGTAGTAAGATTAAACTCATTGCCTCCTTTCAGCTGCCACTTTTACTGAAAAATCTAGTGAACTGCCAAAACCTGAATTACTAAAGATATTTTATGTTTTTGAGATTCTGAATAAAGACCGTCTCTGTTATTCCTCTCAATTTGTATTATTTGTTATTAACTTCTTCTGATTTAACTTATTTACTTTCTTCTTATGAGTATTTTTCTGTTTCTGAATTTGAAGAATGACCTAAACAAAAATCTTTTCATGTTATAGCTCTTTGAGCGATTGCAACGGCTTCTTGGAGTTAAAAATGAGCTTGAAGGTGGATTTTCATGGACTCTCATTCAGAGACTTGATGAAAAATCTGAGAGATTTCCCCGTGGACTCGCTCTAAGAGCTGAGTTGAATTCCAAGCTTGCTGTTGCACTAGCAGTTATGGATGAGTGTTTCTTGCCTATAGTTGACCGGAGGAGTGGTATCAATCTGATTCATAATGTTATTTACAATTGTGGGTAAGAAAACTTTTAACCTCAGTTCACATTAGGCATACTTTTGGCACATTTGATTTATGAAGGGTAGCAGGCCCAACTAGTGGGATGGTCCCACAATGGATTAATCATGTTTCTAAACTTTCATTAATTAGAGCTTTTACAGTGTTCCTTCAGATGAAGTGCAATAAGTATAACCAAATAAATTGGTGTCTACATTTCCAGCCACTGTGATTTTTGGGAAGATTTGTCTATAGAGTGGTTCTTGGATTACCTATGTTTCTGGCTACCGTTAATGTCATATGGGGCTTTACTGTGATCAAATGAATGTCTTTCTACATTTCCAAACTGTGTGACTTGAGGAAGATGGTACACAATGGGAGCCTCTGATGTGGTGGGTTCTCAGTATTACCTGTCCTTTCCCCACCTAGGATTTTCCTCCAAAATTTCATAGATTGATTATGTCTTGTATTCCATTTGATTTTGTGTGGGTTCCAATGAAAATTGCTCCAGAGATGGCAAGATTTCTGATGGAATACTGATGAGGCCTGCTTCCTGTAGTTGACTGTAGTGCTTTAAATGCAATATTATATATGTGATTAATCTCTTCCTTTACAAAATGGTTAAAGTCTAGTTACAACTAGAAATAAACTTTTTTATCTGCGTTCTTGGACTCTCTACTCATGCTTATTCAATTGAAAGTATTGCTCCAACTAAAAAAAGTTCTTTGTGATTCTGAAATCAATATTTTATTCAATTGTTCTTTGAAAAGTGTTTTTATATTTTATTCAATTTTTACTTAGGATACAAATCACTAAAATGTATGTTCCTCCTCAAAATGTGACATTGAGAGGTAAAGGATTTTATTCTTCTAAGAAAAAGTTTTTGGTAAGAATATTCATATTGCCGTTGTTACTTATATAGAGTACGTGAGACACACTTCCCCATGTATTGGTGATGAACCTGTCTATTCAGTGGCTTCTAAGAAATATTTAATATCCTTGACCATATCTATGCGTTTTGAGATCACCTGCATTTTGCAGTTGTTTAATATGTGGATATTAAGAGAAGCATTCTTTGGCATGTTGTTAGAGTTAGGAATAGTAAAATTTCTTTTCTTTGAGACTAAGAATTGGTTGGGATTGAACTTAGAAGATCTGAAAAATTATGCCATGAAGCAGATTGGGAGAAAGCTTTTTTTTGACTATTTTAAATCTTGACTTGACAGAAGTTTCTAGGACATATGGGCAGTTCAGGTGTAAATGTTTTCATTGATGGTCATTGGTGTCTTTTTATGAATGAGAAACTAATGCGGGCCAAAACTTGAGGATCATTCAGTGGCTTTTAACTATGTTATTTTGTAGTTGATACACTCAAAGCAAAGATTTATAGTGTGCACGAATTTAAACTTTTAGCAGTGTCAAGTATTATGACTTCCGCTGATTTGATGATGTGTGATGTGTTCAAAATATTTAGAGAATTTTGAGAGCTACCAACTATGGTATCTATGTTACTCTTGCCTAGTTTCTTTTTAATTGAAACTAAGGGTGATTGGTTACATTTGAATGATTATATAACCATTTGTTTATTAATGTGGGGGTTGGGTACCCCCTCCTCTCTCTTTCTTACTCTGCATCATTTCAGTCAATAAGAAACTTAGAACCATTCTAAAAAAAACTTTTGTCTGTATGCATGCTTGAGCTTCTTCTCTACACTGAAACTTTTAACTTTTTTGAAATTTTTGAGTTTTATGTAGTGAATGATAACTTGTTCACTCGTTTTTATGCAGATCAAATTTCAACAGGCTGAACTTTAGTGGATTCTATACTATTATTTTGGAGAAGGGTGATGAATTTATCTCTGCAGCATCCATCAGGTATATCTGTTCAATTTACATTACTGGTTTGCATGTTGATATTTCTCATTTTTTATATTTCCAATGTGTGCCTGATATCAAACTAACATGAAACTTGAAAGACTGAAATCAATACTATGGTGGTGGACAAGCTTGGATCTTGGAGTTTACTTCCTTAAGAGACTGTTTTACCAACATGGACTTCTTTTACATTTGAGAATTGATTCTTTGACTCAACAACCACAGGGTAGTTTTAGTGTTAGGTCTTGAATTCAAGTTGTGTCTTTATGGAGAATACCTGTGGAGTCCTGGTGATCCTTCCTTTTTTTATGTTGTCAATTTCTCTGTGTTCAGGAAATAAAAAAATTTTGTGGGTGGGTCAGGCAGTTGGGTGTCTGCAAGTGTCCAATTGGTATTCAAACAAAAAAGAAAAAAAAAAAAAAGAAGAAGAAAATGAGCATTTTGTTTTTTGACTCTATTAAAGAACTATTCTTTGACCTTGTATTCTGCTCATTTGAGCTCTTTCTTAATAAAATTCAGCATCATTTCAAAAAAAATATAGAACTTTTTTATTACCCAAGCCTTTGATGAAACCAAATTCTAGGTTCAGAAATTTGAATTGAGAGCAGTTCCCGAAGTTCCAGGAACTACCCAAATCTCTCTTTTAAGTGAGACCTTCAATTCAAGTCTCACCAGGTCTTCAGGAACTGAGCACAAAACCAGATGCTCCTACAGGATTGCCTTCTTCCTTATAATACCAAAGCAGCTTTCAGCAGTATTTAGGACCATTTTATTTTGACTCTATTAAAAATTCAAGACATTCCATAGAGAAAGAGAACTACCCAAGCCTCTCATGAAACCAAATTCTAGGTTCAGAAATTTGAATTGAGAGCAGTTCCCGAAGTTCCAGGAACCACTTAAATCTCTCTTTTAAGTGAGACCTTCAATTCAAGTCTCACCAAGTCTTCAGGAACTGAGCACAAAACCAGAGGCTCCTATAGGATTGACTTCTTCCTTATAATACCAAAGCAGCTTTCAGCCATATTTAGGACCATTTTATGCCTGTGTGCTATTTTAAATGTTTCTTTTGAAGGCAATCCTGTAGGAGCCTCTGGTTTTGTGCTCAGTTCCTGAAGACCTGGTGAGACTTGAATTGAAGGTCTCACTTAAAAGAGAGATTTGGGTAGTTCCTGGAACTTTGGGAACTGCTCTCAATTCAAATTTCTGAACCTAGAATTTGGTTTCATGAGAGGCTTGGGTAGTTCTCTTTCTCTATGGAATGTCTTGAATTTTTAAGTCTCATCAAAATTCTAAAAAATCTTCTCTCATTTACCTGGCTCAGTTCAACCTGTAGTGGGCAATTCTCTCCCTTGCAAGTCAGTTCTTGGTGTTTCTTGATTCTTATGAGTTCTTTTCTGGTGGCCTTGTAACCATTTTTCTTTTCAGAATGTTCCTGTTGTCTTAAAAAAAAAGAAAGAAAGTAATAATGGATTTGGATTCCCTTCTTGATATGTTCAAATTTGTGTGGAATAGGATCCGTGGAACTAGGCTTGCAGAGATGCCTTTCATTGGAACCCGCAATATGTATAGGCGTCAAGGAATGTGCAGACGACTTCTGAATGCAATCGAGTTGGTCAGTTATGGGTCTTATTTGGACTCTTCTGTTGCCTTTGCTTGTGCCTAGATGATTCTTATTTTTGGAAAGTTTTCTTTTGTAGTATATCTATAATTTTGCTGCGAGTTGCATTTGTTTGTCTTCACTTATGCTACAATAACAAAAAAGATAAAATGCAAAGAAAAAAAAAACTTACTTTCTTTTTCTGTCAGTGTTCAACAGTTTGGGGGGAGGGGGGACAGCAATGATGGTTTTCAGTGTGAAGTTGTGTACAAGTTTCACCCAAAGTTGGATCTTTTGCTAATCAACCAACAATTAGAAAAGAAAATGTGTTGTGCTGCCAACATGTTTTTTAGCAAGAAGAAACAGATTCCTTTGGAAGAACTCCTAAGGGAGCAAAGAGACGAACAGTTATAAAAGAAAATAATACGAAATTAGTGGGGAGTGTGCTGAATAGTTTACTTTGAAAAGTGTTCTCTGTGTTGCTGTTAGTTTCAGAGCCCTTGATTTAGTACTATGTCTGATCGACCAAGGAAAAAAAAAGTAAAAAGAATACTGCTTACCTTACTTTCTGAAAACTGACATCATTGTTTTGTTTTTTTAATTTTTTATTATATGCAAGAAAACTGGCCACTTTTATTCTATGTCAGTTCTTTTCTTGTGTTATTGAACTGTTATGCTAAATTCTTCAGGTATTGTGTTCCCTTAACCTTGAGATACTTGTCATCCCTGCCATTGCTGAACTCATGCACACATGGACCAAAGTATTTTGCTTTGGGCCCCTTCAGGATGTGCACAAGCAAGAAATGAGGTCCTCAAACATGCTAGTGTTCCCTGGTACTGATATGCTGGAGAAATTGCTTTTGAAGCAGGATGCTTCGAAAGGTGGTGATATGATTGATGATGCAGGTATATGTCTATATTTAACTATGAGTAGTTTTATTAAAGGCACACAATTAGAGGTGGCAATCTTTAGGTAGTTTTGTCTTTAAAAAAATGTTAGGTAGGGTTAACTCATATATATGTTTGGTTAGGAAAACCATGCCAGAGGTTTGGGGTTCTGCTACCCAAAACTCAGATACATGTCATGCTGCTTATTAAAAATGGTTTGAGATGGGCCAGGTGCGTACTAAACCTGGTACTAGGGGTGACCTGAGGATTGCCACCCCAACTACTGATTAAAGCCATCAATCACCACTATCAGAAACATAGTAACCTCTAATTAGTCATGTGCTTTTTTATTTTAGTTATGAAGACCAATGAAATCAGAAGTTGTGATGTTTCAATTGCGGTGCCAAACCTGTCCCCTGAATCTTCTTCTGTGGGCCCCAATGTCCACGTGTGGAGAGAGGTGGAAAACATTGATGCTGCTATTGGAACAAGTTTAGGTGTGTCTGATGGGACCACATATGGTACATGTTCTATGGTGGACAATCCTTCTGATACTGCTCATGGATCTAATTTTCAAATTGATGATGCTGGTGTGATAGAGGTCGAGGCGTCTTGTGTCACCCCTGAGGTTATTATCCAATCTTCAGATGCAGCATCTGAGTTGGCCTGTCAAGCTTCAGGTGAGGGTATTGTATGTCAGTCTGTGGAGCTCACTTCTGAGTATCATATCCAAGCTACTGGTAACAATAAGAAAGATTGGGATGGTCTCAAATCTCCTGGGATCTCTTCTACTGGAGCCTTTATTGTTTCTTCTGACAAAGCTCATAGGATCACGCAAGTCACTGATAAAGTTTCTAGGTGTTCTGATATTGAGCTGAGCCAGTCCTATGAAGCTTCTCCAGTGAGGAAAAACAAACAAACTTCTGGAGAGGACATTTTTATTGCCCATGACTTGGCTGGCACGAATGATGGAAACACAGCTCTTGAATCTTGTTCCCCTGATGCTAAGCTAATCTGTAGAATTTCTGAGGATAAGAATTCAGATGTTTCTCCTGGAGCTAGTGTTCTGTCTCACAATGTGCATGTAGTGTAACTTGGAGCTACAGCTGTCAAAACTTAAAGCTGATGCTGCTGAAATCATTGTCTGATCTCTTAATAGCAATGCTGAATGTGAATCTGAAGATGTATGTGGAACTTCTACATACCAGAATGCGTCAAGTATCTCACTCCCTCTGATGCCTATTTCTAGGAGTGCTCTATTGATTTGTGTGGGTTCTATAGGACATGACTCTGAGTAGGTTCTAAAGTCTCAGTCTACTGGTGCAACTTTTTCTTCCAGCACTGTTCCTTATAGGAAACTTGAGGCTGAGAAATTGCATTTGTATTCCCCTGGTAAGCAACTTTTTCACTCTTGCCCATCTTTGCCAGTTGTGCCAAATCTTCAGTTTTTGGATGAAGGTGTTTTACATGCTTGATGCTGTGAAGTAGAAGTTGATACACTTGAACCAAATCGCCATGAGCATGTTGGGGCAGCTGTCTTTCATATTTCTGGGATGTGATGAAGTCAGTGGATACATCTTCTGAGGCAGGTCTTCAAGTACCTTGTGTTATTTTTTGTACTTTGAATTGCTGGACCATTCTTCAGCTCTTCATTGGATGTTCTCTTTCATGTTTTTTGTTGGCAAAGAAATCTTATGAAGCATCTTCAGTGTTCCTAGTCTCCATACTTACGAGTGATTGTGATTTCTCTCTCACTGAACCAGATCTCTATGCATTCTGTTTAATGAAGGTCTTACAGAAAACATGTTGGATGATCACCTAACATCTAGTAGCTTAATCTGAGTTGGATGTTCAAGTCACAGATTTGGTGCTGGATCATGAAATGCTGGGGTAGGCTTATTGGCCTCTGTTATGGTTCTTTTTACTCGTGATGCAGACACATGAATGACAACTCACATGGTAGAAGTGGGGTTGGAGTTGGAAGATTGGAATGGTAGTCTGTTGCTTGGGTATTGATGTCCACTGGATGCTGAGAGAAGCCAAAAATATGACGTTTGTATATAAAGTTTTTCTGCTTAAAGTCATAAAAACTGATCTGGTGGCCTTCAAGACCAAATATTTCTGATTTATGTCAGATGTTTCCCAGATCTTCTGCAACATGTGCTTTATAAACTTGGTGGATGGCAGCATTTCAATCATATGAAACCCAACTGAGCTCAACATTCGTGTAAGCATACTTCTTGTTACTGGTTCATTCTTCAATTGTCATTTTTATCTTTTGTCTTCCACCTTTTTACTTTTTGAATTACCTGTTTTGGCTTGTAATTTTTGTTATCAACCTCTAATTTGGTATCTTGGATTCTGAGGTGGGTTAGGGATGTGGATTTTCCCCCCCTCTTGACTTACATAATTACCCTATTATAGATCAGAGTCTTATGAAAGTTGAAATATCCAGTAATTTGGATGGGTCTATGCTTCTCTGGGTTTTACCTGTCACTTGATTATTAATGCAAAGAAATTCAATATTCCAAACAAATAATGGGATGAAGGCTCCTGACTCCAAATCTTTTTTCAAATCTGCAGAATGAAGAATTTATCAATTCCACATGCACTGCCTTTCCAGTACTTGCAAGAAGTTACAATGACTCCTTGGGAGTTGCTTTACAAAAAAGGATTGCTTGGAAGTTTTGAAAACTTTGACAAATCCCTACAGTTTGGTGTATTGCAGCATTGTTCAATGGCCATATCTGGTCTCTCTTGACCTGTGGTTTTGCAACTGAGCCTTATCATACCTGTTGATGTAATTGATCTCAAGAAAAATAAAAACTCATTTTGATTTTACATTTTCTGGTGGAAATGATGGATCTGTGAAATGCCCTCCTGATATGGTTTTATGAACAGTTTCAGTGTAACGATGATAATTGTTCAGTATGGTTATCTAACTGTGCTATACAAGTTACTGAATCTTGTTTGTCGCAATTATTCTGGTGGTGAAACAATACAACAATTTCTCCAGGTAAATATAATCTCTCTGTTAATCTTCTATTTTGCATGAATATTTTTTTATTGAGTGGATTTTTTATATGACTTTGACCAGGCAGTGAGACTTGATGGCTTGACTTGAATGCAGCTTTTTCCTGAAGTTCCAATTTCGTAGCTATTGTTAATTGTGTATAAAGTTTTGGCCCACTTTTATGAAAAATGCCAATCACTTTTTCAGTTTATTTGACTGCTTCGGGGAGATGAGAAAGGGGCAGGATGAGAACTGTTCATCTTTTCTTTCTTTTAAAAAGAAAAAAATCAATGTATAGCGTGTAGAATTTGTGTGAGATTAATGAGAAAACTCTAATTTTGATGCTCTCAGACAATTTTTTGTTGTTGTTGTGAGCATTATTTTATTGAATATCTGGGTTTTTACTTTATTCTTCACTAATGGCCTGGTGGCTATATTTTTAGTTTGCTGCACATTTGCAAGGAATTGGATGCGAATCTTCGATTATCAAGAGCTGCTTCCTACCTGGATATTGGATTAGGTTAGGCATTTCAGCATTGCGTCCAGTATTGAACAAGAACGCATTCTGTTTTTTTTTTTTTTTTTTTTTAGACAGATGCTGACACCACAATGTATAGCAAAAAATTATGCCTTGGTTTGTCATGAAAAAGTTTGTAATGGTTTCAACATAAGGTTAATAATTTCAGTCAAGAAGACAAGATCACTGATTTCCTTTTATCCTCTTTTTTATATTGTTTATTAAATGCCTGCAGATTTGTAGTTTGTGAAGAAATCCCTGCACGTAATTGCACGACTTTTGGATGCTTTTAATTTTTTTTTAGAAAGTGAAGAAATTTTATAAACACAAAAAGGTAACGGCCAATTTACTGCTGATGTTTCCCATGTTCATATCTGGACTCTGATGAGACGAGAGACTGGAGAATGGAGCAACGCCATCTTTTGTTGAATTCTGCTTCTTCTGCAGATCTGTTATTACGGTTCTGTGTTCATTTTTCCCGGGATTTCCAACAGAACTCCCATCAGCTAACAACCTGGTCAGGAGGGTGATCTTGGTTAAGATGAGTGACTGGTGGCTGCAATCATGATATACTCGTTGGGTATCCAAGTAGAAGATTTTAATTTAGATATTGTGCCTTTCTTAACGTTTTATCTTAGGCCCCATCCTTTCATTTAATTCTTGATGTATTCTCTGAGTTGTGACAGGTCTACCTATTGTCTACCGGCCAAGCAGTGACTTCAGTATTTCAAATTCTTCTGATTTGAGGAATCCACGTCTTGAGCTGATATGACTTCAGGTACCAGCTTTCACTGGATAAATAATTTGCATTTCTCACACAGCAGCAGACACGAGTTTTCAATACGCACATTACGTGTACTGTGGAGACTGGAAACTTTCGTCTCATGTTTTGGTGGGAAGTCACTACGACGACGTGCTTTATTTTAATGGTTTACAAATAAGAAGGGTCTGGCCTGATAAATGATGAGAAACCGAGGATTCTGAGTGGAGAAGATGGGAATGGATGCTTACACTGGCGTAATCCCCTTTGTTCATGGGGCCGTGCTCAGGCTCTACCGCATGCGTGGCTTTCAGAGGCTGAGTGTAGAGGAATCTAGTTACAGGTCTGGAGCCATTACTACCCGGAGGTTCCGAATTGCAGCTTTTGCGGTTGTTTTCTCGGCCCTTGGGAGGAAAGCGATTGTTCTCGGTGGAGGGAGATGATCATGGGAGCGATTGTTTTCGTTTCTTGTTTGATTAATTTCATTCAATTGTGAATAAACTGATCCATCTGGAAGACCAATTTGGTTTGGTTGGATGTGGTATACGCATAATTTTAAACTTTTGAGTTATTTCTGTTGCTCTATTCTGCTCTGTTATTAAACGTTTGAAGCCTTATCAAGGTCATGGATGTTATTGAATGTCAGTTTAGAAATACGTTTTCTTGGTTATTTTTTGGAAACAGTTTTTTTAGCTGGATATTCTATCAGAAAAATTATTAGATTGATTATATGTAAGAATGATTATTAATTTTTATTTATTTCCCTGTAAACACTAATACTTATATTTAATTTTCATTGAAAATTTGATTTTTTTTATATAATTTCTTAATAAGGCATGACTTTATATAAAGATTTCTTAAAAACTATGTATATTAGGAAAAGTATTTCTAATTCTTTCTTAGGATATAAATTTTTGATAAGAGGCACTAACAAAGCTTCATCCTTTTAAGCTCCGGATCCATAACCGAAACTGACTAGTAAAACATGGGGACGCCAAGGAAACTAGGGCAAGTGAAATACACTGGGTAAATGGGGCGAAAATGCGCACTGTAAGTTCAGGGGGAAAGTGAAATACAGTTGTATTTTGTTTCTCCCCGTTTCAGGCATAAAACGATGGTAAGTGAATTCAGAGGGGTCGAACTCTGAATTCACTTACCATTGCTCAATTACATCTCGGGCTCGGGCTGTCGGGAAGGAACCTCTATCGAACAAGGTTTTGGAGAAAACTCTCTTGCGACCTTCGGCGATGATTTCAATCGCCCTCTGTTGTGCGACCTTTAACTTCTCTTCTCTCTCGGCCTCCCTTTCCTCTCCCTCTCGACCTCTGTCGCAGAGCACGGGAGGCCGAACCTCTGTTGCAGAGCCTCTCGACCTCCCTCTCTTCTCCCTCTCGACATATCGTCGGAGCATCGCCGTTGCCCGTTGGCCTTTGCAGCCTCCGTCGCCGTTGCCCGCTAGTCCGCCGCTGAGGAAGATGACGCGCGCCATGAAGATGACGATGGTTTAATGTTTCCTAAGTTAAGAAAAAATTAAACCATCGTGGTAAAAAATAATAATTTATATTTTTTATTTATAAAATAATTATTTTTATTTATTTAATATATTTATTTTATAATTATTATATTGAATTAGTGATTTAATAGTCATAATTAAAATATTGTTAAAATAAAATTTGATAAATTTTTTTGGTATAATTATCCCATTTCTATAATTAATTAAACCAATGGTTTTAAATCTTGTGACAATATATTATTAATTAATAATACATACAAATATATTATGTTATTGATAAATATATATTTATTATATTATATTAATTTTTTCATTATTGCATTAAATTAGTGGTTTTTAATGTTAAAACATATCTTATGTTATTAAAAAATAATTTATTTATTTACTATATTCACTTATGTTATTTTTATTTATTTATTTTTATTAATTTATTCTAGTCTCACGTACTAAGAGGGAGTCCGCAGTACAATTTGCAAGAGCATCATATTATCGAGATGTTTTAGCAATTCAGATATGACAAAGTTATTGACTATTATGTTTTAATGCCACTAAATATTTTTTGTGTTGTACTTTTGTATGAATAGATATAATTTTTTATATTAAAAAGGTGATTGAGTTATATTTGTATTATTTTTATTTTTATTATTACGATATTTGTGTAGTACGCTATGTAGTACGGTATTTGTTTAATTATTTCATATTTAGATATTACAAAATTAAATTTTTAATAATATAAAAATAAGTATTTGTTTAATTATTATATTTAATATATTTTATTTATTAACTAATATATATTTAATTTTCTGATAGTCAGATATATCAAAATATTTTATTCAACAAATAATCTATATGTACTATACACTACAATTTCCATTGTGCACACTAACACAAACAAGTACTTTACATTCCACTTTATATTACGCACGTTCAAGAGGGGTTTAGTCCAAAATGCACTGGAATGAATTTCCCCAGCATTACTTAGTTCATTAAATTATGGCGTTAGAGTAGAAAGAATTGAATTGAAGTGATATTACACCATCTTCTTCCTCTCGTCTTTGCTCTCTCTACTCCCTCTACTTTCTCTGCTTTCTCTCGTCATCTCTTGTTTTCGCTCTCAGTTTTCTCTTGTCATCGCTTGATTTTTTTCGCTCCATCTTCTTCTTCTCTTTTACACATCTCCTCTCCATTTGTCTCTCGGCCTCACTCTTCCTTCTCCCTCTCTCTTTTCCGTCTCGGCCTCCCTCTCTTCTCAGTCTCGGCCTCCTTCCCTCCCCCCCCCCCCCCCCCCCCCCCCGCCACGATTTCCTTCGATTTGACCTATTCCGGTTTTGATATCTTTCGATTTTCTTCGATTTTCGATATTTAGGCGTCGATTTCTTCGATTGGGCTTAGATTTCTCCATTCGGCGGTGGTTTTCCCCAAATTTCATAAGGTAAACCAAAACCCTAATTTTTTTTCAACTAATTTATTATTGTATTTGATTTAATTTTAATTTATGTGCATAATTTATCTTGATTGTGGCCTAATTATGGGATTTAGGGTTAGGGTTTATGGGATTTGGGGTTCAATTTCGTCTTGATAGGGTTTAATTTCGGGATTAGAGTTGGGGTTTGGGACTTTTAGGGTTTTATGGTATAGGGTTTAGTCTTTAGGTCTGGAATTAGGGTTTATGTTTTTTTTTAAAAAAATAGGATTCTCGGTTTTTGGGGTGATAGTGTTTTAAGTGCTTAGGGTTTAATGTTTGGGGCTTTTAGGAGTTTTAAGGTCTAGGGTTTTGGGTTTTAGGGTTTGGGACTTTTGGGGCTTATTTTCATTTGTTAGGGTTTAGGATTTAAGGGGTTTAGTCCAGTTCAAACAAGGTTGAGTCGCCTACACGAGCATCCAAGCTAACGAAACCTGACACCCATCAATGACGATATACGGTTCGTAGTGACTGCGAAATCATATGGGGCTCTACCAGGGGTGTTCGATGAATTTGGACTTGATGAGTTTGTTTTTGTATTGTTCTATTCATATGCAATGAGATTAGTTTGATTAATTTTGAAATATTTTAGAACATTGTTGAATATGTTTTGAACAAATATTTTACCTTCCCTCTCACTTTCCCTATGGAAAGTAATTTTAATTGTAATCCATTTTCCCTACGTACATTGTGCACTAACCCACCCATAGAGAGAGATTGTTTGCACGTGTGTCAATTTCCACGTTTTTTATTTTTCAGAGCTAGATTTTCCCTTCGCTCGTCGTCGCACCGAAGAGGAGAAATCAAATGGAGCTGTGCGGCCCTTCGCCTGCCTTCACTGTTGCTCCCAGACGAGCGCTGAAATCTTCGGTCGGAGCGTTTCCGTCCGTTCGCTGCGTGCATCCGAATCCGCAATCTTGTCATTTGACCGTGTTGTGGGGTTCTCACCGCAGAATGGAGACTCCTAGACTTGTCTCTTGTTCGTGTATGTCCTTGGAGAATGGCTCTCTGGTTGCTACTTCAAGCACGGGTTTGTTACTCCGTTTATTTTCTGTTCTCGATCTTAAGTGTTTATCGGTTGCTGTTTTAGTAATTTTATATCCGTTGCTTTTGTTGATTATTAATTTTGTTCTAGTTTTGATTGACTGCATTTAGTTCTGACTTTATGGTAATTGTAATTTTTTGGGTGGGGCTCTGCGTTACTTCGTTTTTTACATGCATTTACTGTGATGCATATGACTGTGATGTTAAATAGAATTTCATTAAGCTATTCTGAGTCTTGATACCAAGAGGAATCGGACTATTTCCAGCTCTCCCTGGAATTGTGTGGTTCGCCAAGCGTTATATTATCTTGTCACACAATGAACGGGAACTTTATTTGATGAAACCTCTGTGGAGATGTCTGCCATGTTGCTAATATTAGAAAATAGGGTACTTGGAATTAATCAATACAAGATTTTAGGCACAATACTTTTACCTTCCTTCGATGTATTCTACGGAGAAGAACAGAACTGGACTTGTAAATGGGGATTATGATGGTGTAAGTTCAGTTGTGGTAGTGAATATACTGAGGTGAATTGTGGTACACAAATCCAAAATAAAATCAATCAGTTAACTAGGAGAGAGAGGGAGTAAAAGATAGTGGTGGTTAAAATTTTTATGCTCAGTAAAAACTAGTAAATCTTGTTTTTGAGTAACATTTTAGCAATGAGAGCTTGAGCCTGTTCCTAGGTCCGCCAACTCACATGCTGATCTCCTTGCTAAAGCTGGTGTATTCAAAGCTCCCCTTTGCTTTGGACCTTTTCTAACTATAGTAAGATTGGTTCTAGTTTGTATCCTATGTTATACTCTATGTTGTACTTTAAGTTTGCTTTGATAGTTGAAAAAACCTGATGGCCATTTTCAAGAAAAAAATAAAGAGAGCTTGGAGTGTCATCACAGCTCATTCTGAAAGATCTTTTAACTAGAATCACTATTTTATCATTTGAAAGGCGCAAACTCATGACCAACTGAGGCATTTTAATGGTGCTTTTTACTTCTCTAAAGTTCTATACATCTTATCCAGACAGAGGTCTGGAAATTTCTCTTGCTGAGGAGAATTAACTTTTTGTGTTTCCTATATAGCCCTCTTTCCAGGGAAGAGAATGACAGGGCTTAGAAATTTAATTCTATGTTTGAAAATTCATGTTATCTAACTTAATTCAGTGTTTCTAACTTAATCTCAAAGCTGCACGTTACTAGCAAAGGAACTAGTTTAATTGTTATCTTGTAGCATAGGATGCAGATGTCTATTCTAGGTATGAGCAACTTGTGGACTTCTATGGTCTCTATTCATTGACATATTATTTTTTATATTTCAAATATGACAGGTCGTGTTGGGGAGGTCAAAAGAGTTACTAAAGAAACAAATGTCCTCGTAAATTTAAATTTGGATGGGACAGGAATTGCAGAATGCAGTACTGGGATTCCTTTTCTGGATCATATGCTGGATGTAAGTAAAAAAGATGTCCAAAGTTATCATATTGCATTCTTCTACTTTCTTGATTGATCCAAAGATAACTTCTTATCATCATCATACAGTGGCAGTGGCAAAGCTTGCCCTAAGTATGTTGACATTCAAAACAAATCCACCCCAGACCAAAATAAATTCCTTTGGATGATGCTTTTTTAGGGTTAATTTTTTTTTTTTGTAATAGGCAAAGCATATGTAGTTGTAACCTGAGCAAGAAATCTGGAAACTAGCCTAAGACTCACAATTGAGTCCTATTTTCCCTCTACAATTATATCAACCTCCTCTACTTAGTAAAACTGCTCTTTGGCCTGGTTTATTTTTGAGATTTGGAAGTGAAAGCCCTTGTACTGATGAGTTCTGTAATGGATGTGGCAGCAACTTGCATCACATGGGTTATTTGATGTGTATGTGAAGGCTTCAGGTGATATCCATATCGATGATCATCACACAAATGAAGATGTTGCCCTTGCTATTGGATCAGTAATTCTCCTCTTTCAAGAGCATTAATCTCTTTATGCAATTTTTTCTGTTGACATTCAATTATTAGAACTTCATTTCATGCCTCAAATGAATTGAACTCCTCCCCGCAATGCTGGAGTATGATGACCGATTGATCCTATTTTCAAGGAAAAGTGAAGTGCTAAGACTGTAAAAGATTCATGCTACCAAACAAAGACATGGGTTATTATGTGGTTATTGTCAATTTAACTGCCATTTTTATTGTTCTTGCAGACTCTCCTTCAGGCCCTTGGTGATCGAAAAGGCATAAACCGCTTCGGGGACTTCTCGGCTCCCCTTGATGAAGCTCTTGTACATGTTTCACTGGTATAGAAATATCCAAGGATCCCAAATGATTGTCAAACATCATTTATGAAAGTTTTATTTAAAGAAATGACATGAAAGTAAAAGCTGGTCTTCTACATCTCTTTCTCGGGAGAATGCTGAAATGGAAATAGTATTCGCTGTTTTTGGGCACCTTTGATTCACGGAGTGCTTAATAATCTATGACTGAGCTGTGTTTAATATCTTTTTCAGGATTTATCAGGGAGACCGCACCTGAGTTATGATTTAAACATTCCCACTGAAAGAGTTGGAACATATGATACACAGGTAAAATTTAGATTTTTGCCTTGTAATTCTTAATAGGATACAAAATTTGTCTAGGTTTCCCGATCCTTTGGCGTTCCTTAGAAGATTTAGAGATAAGATACACAGAATCTCTCTCTCTCTCTCTCTCTCTTTTACACCCACCCACCCACTCCTAGAGTACAGTTTACTTATAATTATTCAATTATGGATCTTGCAGCTAGTGGAGCATTTTTTCCAATCTCTAGTTAATACATCTGGGATGACTCTTCACATCCGTCAGGTAATTCGGCAGTGAGTGTGCTTCCAGAATCGAGTCCATCAGTGGTGAATGCTGTAAATGTTTGCACTATTACATTTTACTTCTTACTTCAGAAACTATTACTGTTCTATTGATTGGCTTAAATTAGAAAAACAATGTTGGCAAAAATTTAGCTTTTTTTAATACTTAGTTTGGCTTGTATCAGCTTGCTGGGAAAAACTCTCACCACATTATAGAAGCCACATTTAAGGCTTTTGCAAGAGCACTTCGGCAAGCCACTGAATATGACCTACGTCGTGGCGGCTCTATACCAAGGTATTTAACAATGTCCTTTTTGTACATAATTACCAGAAGATTTGTTATGTTCTGTCCTCTTTTCCCATGCTTCAGGACATTCGACCCCTAAAAGTATCTGACTTCACTACACACTGTTGTTGTTTTCTCTTTGCAACATCTTCTCCTTTTCTGTATTTTATATTTACTGCATGATATTTTATAGAGATTCATGGAAAATTGTTAGTGAACAAGTGCTTCAACCCTAGAGTAATGAATTTTATTGGGGGAAAAAGGGTCCAGGTGTGAATGAATTTAGATTGAATGAACAAAGGAGTATGGACCTAAGTCCATCTAATCTGGGTGCACGCAATTTTTTATTTTAGCAATCAAATTTGAACTAAATGACATAAACATTCGATTTCTTCCTTAGGTTTGAACCAGTTTTTGATTTTCTTTGATTCCTCTTTGCTACAGCTCTAAAGGAGTTCTCTCACGTTCTTGATTTGTATCATGCCAAACTCTGGAGTCTTGAGGTAATGGCCAAAGCCTATTAATTTTAAACTTGGACCAATGTACCTATTATCAGATTGTTTCAATCTACCCACATATTTTCTGATGTGGGTGTACCAGGTTCAGTAAGTTCATATTGTTCTTGCTACATTGCAGCTAATATGTATGGATATCTGGATTTGTAACACTTGATTCTGTCACTGAATCGATAAGATGATTTATTATCAGTTGGTCAAAACGTTTAACTGAGTGTCCCAATAACACTTGAATCGAAGTCTGATCCGAATCAACTCGCCGAGTAGATACCATGGTTGAGTGTAAGGGAGCTCCCCCTTTTGTACTGTTTTACGATGTTGTTTACCAATAGAAAAAGGATTCGATTGAACCCAGCTGCTCCGGTTTTCATATTTATAATATTTGGTAAGTAAAATGCCACACAACGATCAAATCAGCAGCTTCAACACCCGTCAATCGTTCATCAGATCAGGTCTCAGAGACGGACTGCCTCTCCCCCATTTTGACACCTATATATATTAGGCGTAATGCTCGCCCGTCTAGCAATCATCGCCAGAGTCTCCTCCGCCGCCTTCTTCCGCCACCAAATTCGCCGGATGACGACCCACCACACCTCGCCGATCGTCCCTGGCCAGACCCGAGTGGGTTGGATAGGAACGGGCGTGATGGGTCGCTCTATGTGCGCGCATCTCATCTCCGCCGGCTACACCCTCACCGTCTTCAACAGAACTCCCTCCAAAGCCCAGGCCTTGGTCGACATGGGAGCTGCGCTAGCGTCCTCGCCGGAATCGGTCGCCGCCGTTTCCGACGTCGTCTTCTCCATCGTCGGCTACCCGTCCGACGTCCGCTCCATCGTCCTCGGCCCCGCTGGCGTCCTCCGCTCGCTGGCCCCTGGCGGCGCTTTTGTCGACATGACGACTAGTGAACCTTCCCTCGCTGTGGAAATCTACACCGCTGCATCGGCGCGCAGCTGCTTCGCCGTTGACGCTCCCGTCTCAGGCGGCGATCGCGGAGCGAAGAACGGGACTCTCACCATCTTCGCCGGTGGGGAGCGGGAGACGATCGAGCGGCTGAAGCCTCTTTTGCTGTGTATGGGGACAGTGAATTACATGGGAGGACCGGGAAAGGGGCAATTTGCGAAACTGGGGAATCAGATTGCGATCGCGACGACTATGGTGGGGCTGGTGGAAGGGATGATATACGCCCACAAGGCAGGACTGGAGGTGGCGCAGTTCCTGGAGGCGATCTCGACGGGGGCTGCCGGATCGAAGTCGCTGGACCTGTATGGGGAGAGGATCCTGAAGAGGGATTTTGAGCCAGGGTTCTATGTGAATCACTTCGTGAAGGATTTAGGGATTTGCTTGATGGAGTGCCAGAGCATGGGGGTATCCCTGCCGGGGCTGGCATTGGCGCACCAGCTCTATGTTTCGTTGAAGGCTCACGGTGAAGGAAACTTGGGCACCCAAGCTCTCATTCTTGCTCTGGAGCGGCTCAACAACACAAGCTTGGACAGTACTGGGAAGCCTTCCCAGTGAATTTGCCTCTCTTTTTCACTGCTTTCTCCAGAGGATTAATTGCAACATTTCTGTTTCTGAGCAGGAATTTGTTAGAAAGATTGTGAATAGTTACCATGTTCCACTCGGTTGGTCTCTGTTGTTGGGGAAAAGAAAAACTGAAGGTTTCTGTATTAGTTCTGGTGTGCTTCTGCTTAGTTCAGAAGAGGTTTAGCTACTTCACTGAAAGGCATTTAGTGTAAACTGTGTTCTCCAATAAACATAGCTCTGAATAGAGAAGCATTAACTAAAATTGTGTCATCCACTGATATCTACCTAAATTTCAACATGTTTCTAATTGAGAAATCCTGTATTCTGGCTTTTTTTACCCCTAAAATTAAAAATTAAGTGCGTCCATCTAGTCATATGGTACAAATTGCCCTACTCCAAGAGAAGCAAACGAACACTAGTAATGCAAGATAAACAGCATCACTGGTTTCAGCCAGAATTGGATGGACTCGAGGTTGCAGGTCGTGTTTTGACTTGATAGACCTTCTTCATCTGCTGCTTCTCATATGTACCAGGTGAGGTCGTCCCATGTCTGTGATAGCTTCGTCCATTGCCTGGCATCCGCTTGTCGATCCAGTTGGTGGGTGGCCACAGGGGAGGTGCTGCATTTTCAAGAGGCTGTTGTTGGTGACGTTGCTGTGATGATCCCATTGTGTTTGACATCCTCTGCCTATATCTTTGCCCCTTCTCGACAGTCAGCTTCGACATTCCCATGTTCAGGTTGTGGTAATCTTGTCGGGGATAATGTGACCTCTCTTGGACCTTGAAAGCTTGTCTACGGTCTCGACTTTCAAGAATAGGGGCAGATCTTGACGGGTGAAGGGCAGGTTGTGGGCTATAATGAGAATAATAGCTGGAGTCCGGAGCAAAGCTTCGTTCATACCCAGCAGGCCCAGCTGGCACATGCCTGTTCCATATGTGGTTTAGATGGTTCCGCTGTGGTGATCGAAACAAACCAGAACCATTGTTGTGTTTGGACTGCAAGGAGTTCTTCAGGAGCCGATGAGCTGCCTCTCCTAGAAGAGGACCAGATATTGCGCCAGGAACTCGGTGCCTGAAAACCAAAAATAACTTTGGTGGAATAAAACAGGGTTAACTGAGATGAAGAAGAAACAGATCTTGTTACAGATATTGAAGCAATCGCTTAGATATATAAGCCTGCTTTTGCTTCAGAGTACAAATCTATTCATTGGTGGTTACCCTGAAAACATTTTTTCTGCTAAGCCCTTTGAAATAAGTATAATGGCTCCCCATCCCCAAAAGTAAATTAGTAGGACACCCCCTCAGCCAATTTTAAGAAACTGACCAAGTGACTGCACCCACACTAAACATCAGATAAAAATGATATTTCTTGCTTCTTTCGATATCATCTTTATAATTTTGCTATTATTAACTACGTTTTCCCACTGTTTCATAAAATCAAAAGTGAGGTACCTCTCTCGGGTAACCTGACGCCGCCCACCATTATCGTCATGCCACAAAATAGGAAAAGGTTTTACATCATAAGGCTTTATAATCTGCACTTGAAAAGAGTGTGAATTGATTCAATAAGTGCACTCTCAAACATACTCCGTTTCATAGGAATGGAAAATTTAAAGGCAAACAATTTTTTCCAGAGCAATTAGAAATGTGAATGCAATAATAAGCCCAAACTACAGGGCAAGAAGATACAAGAGGCAAAGATTAACACTCATAAATACAAACATGACATTTTGTGTTTCAATCAGCTTATGAAATGTTCAGCAAGTAATGCATGTACTGACAAAACACAACCTATTCCAGCCACTCGTACAGATTTAAGTAATAAGAGATGCAAAGAGCAAAGTTTAATTATAGCCTGGGTAAATCATAGAATGCTAAAGTTTCCAATTTCAAATATTTCAGAGAGAACCAAACCCACAGATATTTCCTGGCTAACAGAATTGCCAACACACATGGATAAACAATTATTTCTATAAACTCGTTGGTTTTTTCAGATTTGTGTTTTCCACATGAGCAATAGTAACAGTCAAACAAGGTATGCATGGCGCTAGTTACAAGTATTTGCACCAAAATTAACAGCTTCTTCAGTGTCAGAGCAAAGAAAGATCACCTTTTCAGGCATGATTACTCCTTCAGGAGGCTCTGGAATATGCTGATGAGGGAAAGGATTTAGGTATGTGACATTTCTGACAGATAAATGCATTCAAAGCAACAGGTGTAAGAAGAGGAAAAAAAAAGAAAAGAAACAAGATACTGATAATGAGAGTTTTAGGAGACTTACAGGACTTGATTGTTTTCAATGTCTCTCAGACCCTTAACAGGTGAAGGAATAATTCCCCTGTGTCCATTCCTCTCACACAGCCAAAGAAATCCATTCATTCCTTCACTGCATAGAGACACAATGTGAAAACCTTCTTTCAGAAAATGTCGAAGAAAGGCATAAGAAAGCATCTGAGGTTTTTCTTTTTTTAATAACAAAAAAACTGAGCTTGGGACCAGAAAACATTAATTTAAGAAAGAAAGAATATAATAACCTGGCAATTGGGTCAATTGGGAGAATATATCTTATTGGACACTGATTGAAATGATAATAGTATGAAGTAATTTGCCAAGCTAAAGGATGTGTCCAATGAACATACAGTATGTCAAGCAGCATGCTATTTCTAATCTGCTCTTCCTCCTGAAACAAATTGGATAGGGTTATTTTTAGAGACTGAAATAACAGTACTGAGAGCACAATATTAGCATGCAAAAGGAAAAGATCTACATCCTCACTGTTAAAGTGTCCTCGAGCTTCTTAGTTTCTGCAAGCAATCGCCCCTCATCAATGAATGGCAATTTAGCAACACCCTGAGGTAATTAAATAGCCTTTTATAGTTGAAACTAGTGCCGCTGCATAATTCTATAGAATAACCCAAGCAATCCAAATATAATACATATCAAGTTGAATAAGATAATACCTGCCATGCAAATCTTTTCCCATTCATGTCTATCTCAAAATCTATGCCAATAAAGAAGCAAAATGTTGATTATGCAGCGTTAAAGTGTTGGATTCAAAGAGAACCCTGGAGTAGCTTAGGCATGGACAAAATTTACCTGATGGATAAAAATAACTTATAGGTGAAGCCGGATCAGTCATTAATGACCTATAGTGCTCAGGCAAAACATTTGAACTGTGCGAAAGAGAAATAGAATAAGAAGCTACACAGCATTACCATTAAAATCTGGGTAGCACTATGAAGCAATATTTGTAACTCAAGCATAAAAAACCTGGAAGCTGGTAGTGTTCCCATCAGTTGGTCAAAAGGTTTAAATGGCTGCCCCAAGAAAAAAGTAACTTCAAGATCTGATAAACCTTTAAGGTCTGAAGCAAATGGTGCATAATGATATGGATAAAACCTGAAAGATGCAGATAGAATTAGTAATACCATAAGAAACTTCAGAGGCATAACAAGTCATCACTTTAACTGCTACTTTGACAAAAAAAGAAAAAAGAAAAATCCTTACACACCATTGCCAAGAGCAGACCCCTTGGTAATAATATCTCGAGACCCAGCAAAGGCCTTCCACATACCTTTGCACCTGAAAAAGAAAAAAATGTCCTTAGTAATAATCGTAAATATATATATATACATATGTTTTTGACATTATTATAAATATACAGTGGATCTTTACATATGCTATCTGTCCACGTAACAAATTATATTGAGAGTTTTATATATAGAACTCACAACATCTCTCCTGACATTTTCTATCTTCTCTGGGCTATCTAACCCAAATTTCTCCATGTAGTATCTTTCTTTGTATCCTGGCTCCCCCAATTTTACCTGATGAAGAACACCGTGATTTACTTAAAATTCATTGAAAAATAAGTATAGAAATGAATTTTCCACTAAGAGAAAAACTGTGCAGTTTTTTAAGGAACTTGAACAAAGAACACAAATAAAAGTTGGTAAAGATGATACAAAGAAGCACCATTTGGCATTTCAGAGGAAACAATCAGGCTCCAAAATGACAAGAGAATAACAAGAATAAAGCATAATCCAATGAAAAGAACAAATGGATTTCTCAATTATTTCAGTAAGAAATTTCTAAGATTTTGAAAATGGCCCAAACAGTCCTCATACTATCTCTTGACATTAATGTGTACACATCAAAGTGTGAATTTGCTTTGCCATAAATGCTGAACATTATGATATAATCATGTATAACCAACCATGGCATACCCGAAAGGGAAAAGTATAAGCAAACCTTGTCGACAACTGAAGCTTGAGACTCCACAGAGTTTTCTTTCCTCATCTTAAGCTTCAGTTTCTCGTTATTCTCTATTGCCTGAAACAAATTCCAATTGTTGAGGAAGAAAATTCACTCATAATAAAGATGAAAATTGAAATCCAATAACTGCAACAACAAAAGGCAAGTGACACAACCCTTCTCACTGCCTCCAGGAAAAGCAATGTCAAATGTTGACAATATTTTATATTGATGTGAGGTAAGTTTTATTAAATACAGACTAGCTAAAATGAAACTAGAAATTACTCCAAACACAATCTGCTCCCTAACCTTTGCCTTGTTGATTTGTGTTCACAAGTGAAACAAAAGTAAGCCAATCATGGCCCACTTTTTGGTAGCAAGAAGTTACCCAGGTCAAGCAAGACTAGCTTTGGAAAGTCGGACAACAATCTGATGACAGATGGGAATTATCCAGAGTTTGCATCAACAAATCATAAAGACTTCATTCACGATCACACAATAATGGAAACCAGTTAAAAATAAAACACCTTTTTCCCTTTAATTTTTTTCTCTCTTTATTCTTTGAGCCTACTAGACCTATCAACAAAGAATTGTGAATTGAGGTACTCATGCACTACTAATATATTTGTGTGTATATATTAAATACGGATGATGAAAGAAACAAAAGAAGCACAAAATTGTAGTTCACATAAAATCACAACACATCAAACCATGGCAAACAAATTCTACTGCATGCAGAACCACAAAAAGGCTAAGTTGTTAAAAATCTCTAAAAGCTTTTATGGCTTAAGGTAGTGGCTTCCTTGGCTGTTAAAGCTTTTAGATCCTTCTTTCTTAATGAGCCAATCCAATAAACCGTTATACGAACCAACAGCTACTTCCAAACATGTTCTTCTTCCTTGAATCTTGAACTGCAGCATTGCTGACTCAACCCTGAACCATGTGCTATTGTACATCATAGCGAACTCCTTAAGTAGCTTAGGCTATACGCTTCACAAGTCCCCTGCATGGGAGCTTCTCAGGTCAGTTTGGATCAACTCAAGATCAAACTGATCATAAGTGTGACACAGCATAAGAACCGATATGACCTGACATTGACCTCAGCTTCTTAAATGTAGCAAGCAAAAACAAGTTCAAACTTGGCATTTGGTTATTTACCACATAAGAGTTCATTCTCATTGTTCATTTTATGTTCCCAACTCTTTAAAATAAAAAAAGTCCTAAATTTTCGCTTAATCACCTGCTCACTCCTAGTATGAACCTACAAATGAGTGATACTTGCTACTAATTGTACTTGTCTCAAGACACTACCATGATAATAAGCATACACAATGCCCCCTTCATCACAAAAAGCGATAAAAATTAAGAAAATAAATAAAGTCAAGATCACTTTCAAGACCAACCTCCCCTCATCGTAACTGAATGGCAACCACCTCCTATAGGCTGATTAAATTTAATATCAATGTTTTCTCACTGAAGCATGGTCCTGCAGGTGCTGGTGGACTCTTAAGAGATCAGGAAGGCTCGATCCTCACTTCCCAGCCCCCTTGGTATTTATGACTCAACAAAAGTAGAACCAGAATCCTTCTCCATGCAATTGGATTGTATGCAATAACATTTTCTGGTCTGCTTGTCAACAAGGGGTATTCAAGTTGAATGCGATCAGCTGGATGGCCAAGAAGAATACCTTGCCTGGAGACAAAAATATCTATTTGATGAAATTGCAGATCTCTCCAATCTCCTTGGACAACAGAGTGGAAGCATGTTCTTGGTTCACAAATAGTATGTCAGATTCTCTAGCTTGAGAGGGTGTCTCCCAAGAGCATTTTGTTTAGGGAGATCCTTGCCATTGTAATCTAGAGTTGAAATCTCTATAGCTTATATCATATGATTGTTCTTTCACTTGAAATAAAGCAATCACCAATACAAAAAACATGATCACCAGCAACTCCTAAAAAACCATCATATCATCATCATCATAAACATCAGCGCCTTGTCCCAATTGTAACGACTTGTTCAGATGTCCTCCTCCATTCTTTTTTTTTTTTTTAAATGATGCTGAATTTTATTAAGAAAGCTCAAACAAGCAGATTACAAGAGGGGAAGCCTTCCCAAACAATGAGAGATTGCTAGGAAGTTCCGAATTTTGCCAATTTATCAGCCAAAGAATTGGCTGATTTAGGAATGAGGTTCCAATTACAATGATTGGATGACACAATGTCAGTAATACAAACAGTGATTGGCCAGTGGCGCCAAGGATGAGAGCTATCTTTTGAACACCAGCTGATGATAGTCTTTGAATCTCCTTTGATAAGCAGCTTGCCATGAAACCGCTCTTTAAAGATTTGGAGGTTGAATAGAAGATCACTCACTTCAGCAGTATTTGAATCAGCAATACCCACCGCCCTAGCATAGGATAGAATAGGGTCTCCATTGTTGTCTCTAAAAACACCACCAGCTCCAGCCAGCCCAAGACAGCCTAAAACACTGCCATCAAAATTGAGTTTGATGAAGTTGTAAGGGGGAGGATCCCAAGTGACCATAACCGGATTTCTACAGAGGCCCGCCATATGCGCGATCAAACCCCAATTTTCCCGAAGGGAAACGCCTGATAGAAAGGTAAACTCCTTCCTAGTATGAAACCAACTCGAGATAAGGCTCACTCCCTGAGAAGCTGTATTATCCGGGGTGCTAGCCTTGGAGTTGAATCTTCGGTTATTTTGCTCGAGCCATAGGCACCAAGGGACATGCGCAAGGCATGCCAAAAAGGATTATCTTGCCCAACCTAGGAAGGCGGATCCCCATAACTATCTCATAGTTGCCGAAAAGGTCCTGATGCAACCCCATTTGGAGCCCAATCTTCTGAAATATCTTCATCCGGACTTGCCAAGAAAAATCACAATGTAAGAGAACATATTGGACTGCCTCATCGCACATACCACAAAGGGGACAAGTACGATTGGGGGCTGTGTAACCTCTTTTATGGAGGTTTCAGAGGTGAGGATTTGTTCCCTGATGGTCGTCCACATGAAGAATTTGATCTTACTAGGCGCTAAGAGCTTCCATACTAGGTTTGCCTTGTCCTCCTCCATTCTACTCCATCATTTGCTAACTTTAAGTATCCAAGGCCTCGTGGATACTACATCCAACTTCTATCCGAGTAAGTGTGAGTTGCAATTTCATCTTGGCACACTTTTTGGCCTCATGACTGTATCAACAGTTTACTCCACCAGTTGATGTCCAACTCTGAGACATTAATGTGAAAGAAGATGGTTGCATCAAATAAGTTGACAATCAGCATACAATAACTATGCACTTATACAAATCCTTCGCTACAGATGTATGCTGGGTTGTATATTGTGTCTTAGGTTCTTAGTCCATGACCCAGTAAACCGAGCCATTTCCAGGCCCCCAGCAGAACCCATGAAACTATAACCCTTTTGCCAGTCTAAGTTGCACCTTTGCTGCTTGTGTCTTACAAGGTGGACTTTTTGGCTGAAAGCAGCTGGCAGGGAAACAGGCTACTGCTGAAGTGCAAGGCACTCTACACTGTCACCAGCATGCAAACTCAAAGAGACTTGAACAACTACTAGTCATACCAAGCTGACCAAGGTTATATTTAGTAACTATGAAAATGAAAAAGCTATTAGCTCACTATCTTGAAAAAATAGAATAGAAATTAGAAGAAACTTTAAATAAATTATAGACAAATTAGTATGTCAAATCACCTGTTGAATACGAGCACGTTTCTGGAAAATCAAATCTTCATATGCAGCAGCAACTTGAATGAAGTGTTCCACTCTCCCCAATTCAACCTGAGCCATGTAAGCCATTAGAAGATCCATCTGTAATCCCAACCACTGTTAAGGACAATGACTATGTAGCATGAAAACAAGATTAGAATCTAGACAGATAGTGCTGTTCTGTGAGGGCCAGTCTCATAGCCACTCAATCACAGACATACAGATACTATTTGGCTATATGGTCTTGCTGATATGGAATTGTGATCCTTTTTATTTTTTGTTTAAAAGATGAAATGTAACCTCTTTTGAATAATGTCAAGATTTCTCTAAACAAAATAATGTCAAGATTGAAATTAAGAAGCTGACAAAAATGACCGGTATGCTTTATGATATCTGGTGATTCAGCATGTTATATGAATCTTCTTTTATTATTATCATCATTATGAGAAACATTATTATTTTTTATCACAGATCAGCAACCAAGGAGTAGTAAAGATTCAGATCCCACATGACTCAGAAAACCTATACAGAAGAAATATTACCTCACCGGCATAAGTAAGATAACCACCCATTGCAGAAAACTCCCTCTTATATATAGTCATAAGTAAAGTAATGGCACCCTGAAGCAATAAAATAACTGTTAGAGCAGCAGTTCATAAATCCAGACCTGTAACTGCTATTAAAATTCAAACAGTAGCAGCAGTTACTGTTAGAACAACAGTTCATAAATCCAGATCTGTACCTGCCATTAAAATTCAAAAGGTAGCAGTAATGGGCATCTCACATTTGACTTTTTTGTGCATGTGTGTGAGAAAGAGAGAGAGAGAGAGAGAGAGAGAGAGAGAGAGAGAGAGAGTGTTGGTAGGGGGGTGGGGGGGTGGGGGGTGTGGATGGTGGATGGTTGGGGTTTCCCTTGTGTAACATCCCTTTTAATATAACATCTGCAACATTGCATGTAACAATAACTACACGTATCTGTTAAACATTAAGGCAGATGTCTTTGGTGAAACATCTCATGTCTCACCCGAAACATTTTGGATTTCTGGGACCTAAGATGTCTCACAATTCTAAGACGCCTATTGCCAGTTACCACGAGACTTCAGGAAATTCCATGAACATTTTTTTTTTTTTGGTTTTTGTTTTTGAAATGGTACTTCCATGAACATTTTATTAACTACTTACAAGGAGCTGTTGACAATGAACTAAATAACCAGGCTCATGGAGGAGTTATAACGAACCTCTCGAATCTCCAGTGTTGGCATGTGTGGAAGGAAATCATTCCCAACAAAAAAACAAATGAAAACAAAGTCATCCATCACTCTCTCGAAGTTAATCTCAAATGGAGGGTCTGGGATCTCCAAATCATACTCTAAATACTGTCGCAATGTCCAAAGATGGAGAAACTGCCAATAAATCACAAATAGGAGATAACAGTTAACATATTTCTCCACCAATACAATAAGAACATACGAAAATTTCAGAAATAATATAACTAAAATATCCAATGAAGCAAAATAACTAATCTTGAAACTTTTTTTTTCTTTTTTGGAAAATGAGTTCTACAATGAAGTGACTCCACTCAATCAGTTTAAATCAATCAAGTTCTTATAAGCTAATTGCTAAGGCCATAGATAATAGATTAAAAACAGCACTCCACACGGTTAATAGTATAAATCAAATGCTTCATCAAGGGAAGGTCGTTGACTCCCGCACTTGCTTAAGCGAGTGGACACCCAGTGGAGAAAACTGTTGACAAGATCAGCTGGTCTTTTCCAGATCAGGATCTGGATTCATAGCTGCCTGCCCTCAGTTTTCTTTTTTTATTCTTTTTGTTTTTCTTACTCAATAGTTCTACTCATGGTTTTATAAGCATCAAACAAGAGATTATGTCTCCCGAATGCTTCTTCTTAGCTAGATGAAAATATCTCCATCCTTGGTTGTAGACTTATGTACCTCTTGCTCTCTATCTCTTCCTTGGTTCCCCTCCAAATCTCTATGGAACATTCTAGAGAGATTAGTAAATGCGTTCCTAGGGTTCTCTCTTGATAACCTTGCAACCTCATTAAAGTTCACCTGAGTGGGACTTCCAAACTCCAATCTGTCCTTTCTACCTTATCCAACAACTGCACAAACTGTATCAAAAGCTATTGCAAGGCATTTTCTTTATGGAAGTAGAGGGGATTGAGAAACTTTACACCATTCAGTCAATTGACATTTAAATCTAGATGCCGAAGTGCAATAGAAGTCTCCACATTATCAAATCTATCAATCAAGATATCTTTGCTAATTGCTAAATGAAGTATTGACTGGAAAAAAGCCTTGTTTGTAGAGAAGGCTCATCATGACAAAATGTTGATATAGTCGTCAACCTTTTACTTCCCTCATGACACCATAAATTATGCCCTCGGCTGCGAAAATCCCTTGCAAGCTTAAGAGTGACTTTGCCCATGGACCACACATTCCTACGTGAAGTCGAAATTTCACCAATCTCTTACTAGAGATATGGAATTTCCAGTCTTCCCAACAATCTTCAATGGCATTAGGCTTATCTCATCTTGATCCGAAGCTCATTTCTATGTTGGGCAACAAATAGAAGAGGAGTGTTCAAGTAACACTATGATTTCAAGGCTATAGAACACTCCTCTAAATTCTCCTTTGTTACTGGTTGTAACCTTGACACAATTCCTTCAGCAACTCCATCCCTAAATGTCTGTACACTTTCAGAACTTGTAATTCATAGGTGGCGGAATTTTCACTATTGACCAGCTTACAAAAGCTTTTGGACTATATGACTCCATCAAGGTGGAGGTGCAATCACTCTTGCAAGGGTTGAGAATCATTAACAACTTGTTTGAGCCTCTATTGGTTGAGGGAGATATGATGGTTATCATCCACAGTGGATCGTAGAGAACATCCCAACAGTTATTTGATACACCGGATAACTTGTGTAGTCAGCATATTCTAACCAGACTCCTCATAGAGCCAACTGCCTAGCAAATTCCTTTGTGAGGAGTGAGTTTCGCAAAAATCCTTATTGTGGGAACTCCTTCCCAACTTTGATTTTTGTTGTATTCTCTGTTTCTTTTTTATGAAAAACCTTGTTCACTGTTCTGCTTACTACTTGTACCGTTCCTCATGGATCCTTGCATCTCTTCTCTTTTCAATGAATTCTCACTCACTTGGTTCTATCAAAAAAATGTAAGACAACCTAGAGAGCAAAATCAAGACATAAGACAACCTCCAACAGACAAGTAAACACTATTTTAATCTATTTATTATGTATCCAGTAATTTTTTTATTGTTTTTTCAAACAAAGGTTATAAGTTTTTATTACTTCCAAAAGAATCACAAACATGGCTTATGCCAAAAAAGGCCAAGATTTCAAGTTGCCAAACAAGGCTTCCTTCTACACGTACCTTAGAGGAATTCAAAATAATAAACAAGAAAAATCCAATGACAACAATACCATATTTTAGGAAACTTAATTGAAAAATAAGAAGAGTAAACAGTATATAAAAATTTTCCAAATAATTTAAAAACTTCTATAATTAAAGTACAGAAATATTTTTTATTTGACTCATAACTAGCCTTTTTATTATTGATGACGCATGCACACACGCATCAGTTAAGCTTGAACTGAAGACCTCATACTTGAAACATCACAATGGGGCTGCTGAGCCGAAGGCCCAAACCACTTATTTAAATCTAGTTAATGACACAAAATGACAAATTCCCCCGACTCTTCGGAGTTAGTTTAACTAAATCATGTAATTCATTAGCATTTTGTACTTTTTTGGTATGTGTGATGTCCTCTTCTGAAAGGTGAGATGATGGATCATCTTTTGTCTCACTGGCCCTTAGACTAGAGGGTTTGGTCTGGCTTCTTTGCTTTTTTTGGTCTTAATTTCTGCATCCCAGCCTCCATTTCCAACCTCCTTTTGCAATGGTTTGGCCTTGCCCTGCCAAATGTGGGCAAGCTCATGCTTAAGCTTGCTTCGCCTTCATGCCTTGGATGAATTGGCTGGAGCAAAATCAAAGACACTTCCAAGGGCAGTCCTCTTCGGCAGCCAGTTCACCCTGCATCCAAAACAGCATTATTTCTTGGTGGTGCACCCTCAAGGAGTTCAAGAAATTTGACGGCAATTATTTGAAGGAAATTTCAGAGCATGTCGCCAAGCTGTCCCTTCCAAAGCACTCTCCCTTGCAGCAATTGATTCCCCCTGGGCCTACCTGCATCAAGTTCAATTTTAATGGGAGCTCTCATGGCAATCCTGGCCCAGTAGGCATAATGATAGTGCCACTCTTCTTTCGTTCTCTGGTCCTCTTGGTGTTACTGACTTGACTGTTACTGAGCTCTTGGCCTTAGTTCACAGGTTGAGGGATAAGGATTGTCCAGGGGAAGCTTCAAGGCCGCCTCATTATGGAGGGGGATTCACCTGGTGTTTATTAGTTGGTGCAGCAAGAAGTCTTCTCAGGGGCTCTTTTATTAGGCTCTTGATCTTGTTGAAGATGTAATTAATTGGAATCATGTTTTGAGATCAGTAAATTGTGTTGCTCACTCACTTGCTCAAGAGAGGTTTCCCACCAATCCCTCATTGTAAGGACCCCCTCTCCACTTCCTTGTAGCTGCTTGTCTTCGGGCTTGTTAATGAATGCACCATTTAAAAAAAAAAGTAAAAAAAAGTCCTCTTCTGAATTCACATATGAGTGTAGATGCTTTGCTAGGTGGTTTTAAAGGCGAATTTGATCGCCACTAAACTCGATCAAGGGCTTTTTAAGTTTTATTATCACGGAAATCTGCAATTTCAAGGTGATCTTAGACAAGTAAACAGATGTTCAAGCAGCACCATAAGAAATGAAACTCCATTACCAGCAATAGCCACAACACCAACTCTGTTTTTCATTATGCACAGAAACAAGACAATAATAGAAAAACAACAATCAGACCTGATATTTCTGTTTATGAATTGGAGTGTCATCTATGATCTTCTCATTTGGCTCCCCACCTTCACCTGAATTGCATTCTGCGGCCAAGTGTCCAACTTGACCACAGATAAAGCATTTTTCTTGCTGTCCTGGCAAGAGGACCACCTGTAGAGTTTGTTGTGAAATTACTAAGTCCAAGCATAAATTTAGATTTAGGTAAATATATGCAACACAATTCTGACCTCTCTTAAAATAGAGAAATGGACCTCATGTGTAGCTAAAGAAAGCATAATAAGATCTGCATCCTGCATATAGTAGAAGAGAAGGAATTCACTTATGGATAATTGATTTTGGCATGCACTAGCATCAAAATATTACTAATAAAATAGGATAGAAAAGGCCCTCAAATTCTGACTCACCAATCCATACAGACAGTGCCTTGTGTTTGGATTGAACCATGGGAGATTCCGTTGCAAACGAATGTATGACATGATCTTGTGTTCACCCTCACCAGGAACATTTGCATCAGAAAGCATAACCTTCAAATAATCACCCAATGCAGAGCCCCATGAATAAATTTAGAAGAGAGACAAGTATCCTGAAAGCAAATATTCAAATAAATAAATAAATAAATAAAATCTGCAGAGGTTTACGCCGCTAAGAGAGATTGATACAATCCAATAGAACAAAAAGATCTTATTTGTCAACATTTTACAAACCTTAGTGGATCGCCAGTCAGGTCTACCATTAAGTCTCGTGTGAACAAAATATTGAAGGGCAACAGACAATGCAGCCATGAACTGGGTTCCAGGAGTTATAACATTTGAATCAGATGTTTCGGACTTCTCCTTTGAAGACAGAATTCTTCCTTCTTCTTCAAAGTCCTTCCTCAATCTTTCTTCCTCCTCTTCCTGAGGAGCATGCAAAATATCAGAATAAAACTGGCACCTGTGAAGACCAATTTCTAACAATCCAACAAACAGACAAAAAGGAAGAATAATGTCGAAATATATTACCGCTTCTGCTGCATCTTTTGCAGCTCTGAAGCGCCGAGAGCGCTGTTGGTTCATTTTAGCCCTCGGTGCAACACCATCTGTCAAAATGTTCAAAAAGAATGTCAAAAAAAATAAAAAAATGACATTAGCACTCTAGTTGAAGTATGGCCAGAATGGAGCAGCTAAGAGAAACAAAATTAAGAATCTTAAAGGGATACAAACCAAATAAGAGCTCACCAATTGCCAAATACAGAAGCTTTCTTGGACGAACCAATGCAAAGATGTAGTCAATATAATCAAATATAGATTTAAACACTTCATCATAAGTGGCAGGTGGAGCCTGAAGAATAACAACAAACAACAATTCAGGTCCCACTTTATAATATTGCAACATGATACAATCCTCAGCTATACTTTCTAAATTTCTTAGCTACATTTATCTCTTGCCATTAACAAGGAGATAACAAAATATAAGTAAATATAAGCCTTTTTTTCATTAAAACAACAAAAAATGTACATAGCTTTCAGGTACTTAGAACCCTATGGAAACATGACTCTGGATTCACTCGGTTTACCTGGTAAACCAAACCAAATAACACAAATCTAAATTACAGACATGGAAAAAGTATGATGCAAAAGCTTCAAACTCTCCTAGCCAATTGTCAACAAGCTATCTTTCGAAAACATAACAAGTGAAATAACCGTCTCATATTTGGCTCTGAAAACTCATCAATGAACTGCTGTAGGCAGCTATTGCACAGCCATGTGACTATAACCATCTCAAGTGAGAATGTCTCATCTGTGTCACTACACCATGCAATTTTTCCTGTAAAACTACTTTGACTTTGCTGGTGGGCGTGATCCTTTTCTACTAACCCCAACACTTTCAATTAGAACACTTAGTTTCTGTCCCAAATCTCTCAAAAGATGGCTGAGGCACCTTGACATACCAATAAGTTCCTCACTGATCCGAGTATTAACCAAACACAAGTAAATACGCCAGAATTGCATTTGAACCGTGCCTCTCATATTTCCAACTCAACAACTATACTCTCCTTATTTTTTCTTTTAAACTGAATTATACCTGCGGTTTTTTGAAAAAATAACATTATAAATCTTTTCTCGTGGACTGAAAAGAAAGTATATGCAACCCGGTATAACGTAAATACGATAGAAAGAATACCAACTCGATACGTTAACCAGCCCTGTCGACCATTTTTATCTGCAAAAAATCCTATCTGTCGCTGAACTCCAAAACCAGTCACAGGTCAACCAAAACAAGCAGAGCTCATCTAAAAACTATGTCTAAACGTTGTCCAATTCCCCACCATCTCTACTAACATGAGAAGATAAACAGCAAAATACAATAGAACAAGAAAAACTGCGACAAGGCGAGGTATGAGATTCGGTGAGAGGTACCCTTCCAGAAGGATGGAAGCAGGGATGGATGATCCCATTCATGTCCAAGTACAAGTTGTCATACTCGAGACCATTTGGATTCGGTTTTGTCACATCTATTGGCAGTAGCGCACCATTTTCGCCGACGGAAGGCTCTTCTTCGACGACGTCAATGATCGCCAGAGGATACCTATCGGCGAGCCACCGGTAAAACGCTGGAACTCCCATGGCTGGAATCAAGATCTGGAAGTTGCGTGCGCCTCCTCGAGCAAACCCGGGTGAATTTCGAGAGAGTCGACACTGGAGCGAACTTCCCGCGATTAATTGCCCGTCGTTTGATATGAAGGGAGGAGTAAGTTGCAGTTGTACACACGGGCCTACCTAAGGTCGACACGTTACCGGTGACCGAAGTCGGAGTGAAATTTGGTAGTGGATAACAATTAATACCTACAACAGCATATCCGTGTTGATCCGGCTCGTGTATCCGGATCCGAATGGGACCCTGCTTAACACTCGGTTAGTGTTTATTTTATGTACTTAGTTATATAATTATATTTATTAATAAAATACTTTTATTTATTTATAATATTCATGATTTTTAATATTAAATTAAATTATTAATTTAAGAGTGATAATTAAGATATCGTAAAAGTAAGAATTTGATCAAGTATTTAGAGTAAACGTTTTTGCTTAAGTATTCTATTTTTTATAATTAATTAAATTAATATTTTTTACTTTATAATTATTATATTAATTTAGATAAAAAATATATTTTTTTATTAATAAAATACCCTATTTTTAATTTTTTATATTCATGATTTTTAATAGTATATTAAATTACTAATTTAAAAGTGATAATTTAGATATTATAAAAATAAAAATTTGATTAAGTTTTTAGATATTATAAAAGTAACCATGTTTGTTTAGATATATTATATTTTATATTTAATTAATTATAAAATTAAATAAAAACTATCTTAATAAAGTGAATATATATAAAAATATTTTATTAATAAACTCATTTTCCACTTTCTACTAAATTTTTACACAATAAAGTGTTTTATACTACACTTTCCATTGAAGACACTAATACAGGAAAATAATTCACTTTCACTTTCACTTTCACTTTCAAAGGGCACTACCCCTCCCCCTTTACGAGCATCAATTTTAAATTAATTATAAATGAATTCTGTAAATGAAAACTGAGCTCCCCCTATCTCTATTTGGTGCACTTTCGGTCATTGAATTCTGTAAATTAATTTAATATCATTCTAAATTTAGGGAGGTGGAGGTTGCTTCACTCTGTTTGGCAAGAGGCTGAAGGCCCTTCCTGGCTCCCATGATTCATGGCTCCCATGAGAAAGCGGGCTCCCCCTATCTCTATTTGGTGCTTGTCAGGATATATCTAAACGACCATGTTCTCACAAAGAAGCAGATACGCAGCAATGAGCAAACCAAAATGCCATGAAACCAAACTGGAACTACTTGCATTGAACTGATTTACTGACTGAAAATAAGAACTTGATGACTGAAGCGAGCTACTCTGGGAGCAATCAATATAATAAGCTACAAGAGTATAGGAGGAAGGATGCCCAACTTCATTCTGGGGGACAAAAGAAACATCCTCGGACTCTTACAAGGGGTTTTAAGCAGAGTTTCCGACAGATATAAAAACCATGTGGCTCAATGGTTGCTTCTACAAGTTTGCATCTGCAGTATTTAGATCATCCAAAATGCTGGATTTGATCTCTTCAGGCAATGGTGCAAATGGGCCAGCCTTTGAGTAAAAACTGGCTAGAGATCTTATTGCTTTTATCAAAGCAACATAAGATTCCTGCATGGAAACTACCATCAGCTGAAATATATTGATGACTATTTTGAACAGAAAAAAGAAAAAAAAAAAACTTGAATAGAGGATTTGGAAAATGCATGAGAAAAGAAAAACCAATTTAAACAAACACAGAACAAGCAGTAAACTATCACAAGTTATCAGGCTAAGATAAAATTTTCTCATGCCCAGTCAAGATTGATTTTGAATGAACAAATTAAAGATCAAGTTTTTTATTAGATTTCAGATTCAGTACATTTAGTCACATCAAATAGTCAGATAGCAAGTATTCCAATGCTGACTAAGCATATTTCACATAACCTCTATGTGCATCAACAAGAAACCACCGTAGTATTAACTCAATACTTTAAAGTGAATAATACATGTCAAATTTATGGTACTAAGTCTAAGAATAGCTCTGGTTCCTTGATGGCTGCTCAAAGAAAGTCTCATCATGAACAAAACAACTTAAATTCCCCCTTTTCTGTAATATCATGCAATCAAGGGAAGAGAAGATTTACCTCAGATTTAACTGCTGGTTCGCCTTTCCAACCATTTAAATATTCTCGAATAGACTCCTTTGCAGCATCGGCAGTTTTTCTAAATTTTGCAATGTCCTTAGCATCTTCCTTCAATGATTCTCGTAGTGTTTTTACTACTTCTCTTGCAGACTTCAGAAATACTTTGGGTAACACCTTTCCAGTCTTTGTTTTCTCATTAGGGTCGAAAAAGGTTTTAAATGTATCCAAAACACCCTTATCATCCTCAGCCACTTCATCTTTCTGATGTTCACCTTCTGCTTCAGTGGGTAAGGGAGCAAAGAAATTATAATTAACTGATAATACAGCAATCAATGAGGCTCCACTACATAAAAGAATTTGCCTTCTATCAGACAAACTTCCCAGATTAGTTCGACTGTAACAAGGTCTCAACTGCAACTTATCTGCTCTGTATCAGAAAAAAAAAATAATCAAGAAGCACTAGAAGTGATTCTAAAAGGACTAAGAAGGGAAAAAAGTGATGCATAACCCACTTTTGGACAAAGGCACCATGATTTTTCCAGTCAAACAGGGAGACTGATAGCCTCTCTCAAATATTGAGAAACAAGTAGTCATCCCTTCAAGAAAATTTACAGTCACAGTATGTTTCTATTTCCACTCTGCAGAAAATGGTAACAATTCCTCAGTCCTTGTGATGAAGCTTTCAATATAAAAAAAACATGAAAAGAGCTTCAAATAACTTTTCACAAAAAAGAACAAGTGTCCTAACTAGGAGTTATGATAAATCTGAATTTCACTGTAAACATGGAGGCAACAAAATCTGATATGCCAAAGCCCCAAAAGAATCAAATCGGCTCAAGTGAACCATAATACCGGCCTTAATGATACATGAATTTGACCAAGGTAACAATGCTAAAAGAGACTCCTGATAAATGCTCTGCAGAAGAAGACCACACAAGCTTCTATGCCATGCAAGACACTTCGTCATTCATATTTGGATGCATAAGCAGAAATTTGTAATCCTCCATAATGTCTTTACATGCAAGGTAGTTTCGTGTTCCTACTCAACGTGTTTACTTAATAGAAAATTTTCACCCAAAGACCTGAATAAATTTTATGTCGTATTCAGTCATAGAAATGAAGGAAGAAGCCCTTCTTGAATTCATCTCCACTCAAACAAGGAGTTTGGGTCTTCGATCGTTTGTTGATGGCACATTGGGCATCGGATTTTATCTTCTGGACAGCTCTCCTGAAGTCTCATCACAACCATTTTCCAGAACAAAACAAGAAACCCTGATTTTAATAATTTTCCGCATCACCAACAAAAGACAGTAGGCCACCCTTCTCCCTTCTCCTAGGCATACTCTTCTTTAAATCAAACACCTCTGATACTCACTACTCCAGGTCTTTGCTGAAAAATGCTTCATTTTCCAAACATCATGGAGAGGAAACAACAAGCATTCCCTTCTTCCAGCGTCACTTCGAATATATTACCCCGGAAAAACTTCCGATGCGTTTATATCGTAGATGGTAGGCAGAATCCTAGTGAAAAAACTTAAAATTTCAAACAAGTTCGACTTAATCTTCGAGGTTATTTTCTTCCGTGGTCTAACTCAATTACTTCATTCATGAAAGCGAAGCAGAACGAAACTAGAAAAGAAAAAAAATGCTTTAATAAGTTACGTGAATCTGATAGTTTACCAATTCGTCGCTGCGAAAGCTTCTCACTTGCTTTCTCCTATTCTCGTCTTCCCCGACCAAGCCAGCAATTCTCGGTCTTCTATTTTATCGGTTTATCCATTCAAAGGAAGCCACAGCCATTCACCACAAAGTGAGTGGTGTTTTCGTAGTTCTTTAATATAACATGGTGTTTTTTATTTGGATGTACTCAAGCCAGAATGGGATTTGCGGAGTCGGATCCGAATTACAAAATCCGATCCAATCACATTTTACCAACTCCGATTAGTCCTACATGCCACGACCAGATCCGAAATTAAGCCCTAGAAGCTCTCTACATTTATTTCTTCAGCGTGCAACTCTGTTCCCTATCAGTCTCCGCCGGGATCTCTCACCATCGCTGCCGCCATTCGAGCTTTTTCAGGCGTCTTCTGCCACTCAAAAGAGTGTTAGTCGTTGAACGACTAAGTTTCCTGATTCCTAATCCTCATATATACGATTACTTTTTGTGATTTGCGGCATTTATTGAAACTTTTGGGAAATCTAAATCGAAGGCAAGGGGCATTTAGTACTTTTTCTTTTTTCTTTTTCTAACTTGCTGAACTTCATTTTCTCTTGCGGTAAAGTTGCTGGGAGGGTGGAGGATTCTTCCGGCAAAATTTAGCACTCTTTGTACTTCCGCAATGCCTACAGTAAGCGTTGGGCGGGACCGGCTTTTCAGTGCTCTGGGAAGAACTTACAGTATGTGTTTTTTCGAAGTTGCTACATTACCTAGTCATGTTCTCGGCCCTTTCAGGTTTTTTATTTTGTTGTCTCTGAAACTTCAGCACAAGACGAGTTCGAGGAGCTGTGTTTCGATTTTGGAATTGAGCTTGATGATGTCGTAAGTGTCATGATACCATCTTCCGTTCAAATTGTCTGAAAACTGTGGTTGTTATGTTTTATACTTCGCTGTTTATTTAATCTGAACGTATGATGTGAACAGACGACAGAAAAAGCTGTTGTAAGGAAAGAAAAGCACTTGGAGAAAGAGGAGACTGGTGAAGATGAGGAGGTTATTTACAAAATTGAGGTTCCAGCAAATAGGTAGATCGAAGATATTTGCTCCTCCTTGTATTTAGTTTCTGGTTGTTGTGAGAGTTAAAGCGATGGCATGTTGCTTCATACTTGCCAGTGATTGGGACCTATTCAACTATTAACGTGGTTTGTGGAGTTCGACTGATTGCCTTTTTAGTTTCTGTATCTGGTTTGACTTCAGGCTTATCAATTTCCGCTGCATTGTTCAACTTAGTTGTAGAATTTGTCATGGCTATTGCCATGGATTTGCCACTGCAGTCCTTGATGAATGTTTAGTGACAACAATGATAAATGGTTTACACAAACATTTGTTTGGTGTAGTTCACCTCACATTACCATATTTATTTATGTTGTTGTATGCTGAGGTCTTCTCCATGGATTCCTTGCTGAGTGTGGCATCTTGATGTTTATGTCATTAAACAATCTGGCTCTATGCTAGCTGTTTAGGGATAGATACACTTGCATGTGCTTGCAGATTGGGGGGGTGCCTGCGGGGTGATGTCTTATACAACACTGGATCAAGGTGATCATTTCTGATTCATTGAAATGCCTGCAGATATGATTTGTTATGTCTTGAGGGGCTTGTACAGGCCCTACGCATTTTTGTTGGGAAGGACAAGATACCCACTTATGCTGTTGTTGATATCCCCCAAAAGGAGATGCTCAAAATGCATGTAAAAACTGAGGTAATAATTGGTTGTTTGAGTGTGATAATGTGAGTCTATTTTTCTTTTTCTTTTTTTTGGTTTGGAACGGATTTCTCTATGATTTGAAGATGACAAAAGATATTTATGATATTACAGACTTCCTTGATCCGTCCTTTCGTCGTGTGTGCTGTTTTAAGAGGACTGATATTTGATGAAGCAAGATACAATAGCTTCATTGATCTACAGGACAGGCTTCATCAGAACATTTGCCGGTAGCTATTGACACTTTTTGTCTGATTTTGTGTTTATTTTATTTTATTTTATCCAAATTATTTCTATGGCCTGTCTTTCCTTTGTGGATTTAACTATGAGATTCTGTTAATTGTTCTCAACTTTTTTCTGGTCTGTTTTATGAATTTGTGTCTCTTTTCAATAGGAAGAGAACATTAGTTGCTATTGGGACTCATGATTTGGACACCATTCAAGGTCCTTTTACGTATGAGGTAATCTTCTCTTCATATTGTACCAGCTGCATACTTAAAGGCTTAATGCTGTTCTAATCATTATGGTGACCCTGCTACTCCTACAAGCAATACTTATTTAGTTCCCACCAGCAATTCTGCGTCTCACTCTCTTTTCTCATGAATTGGAACATTTCATTCTTGCAACCAACATAATGTTTTTGATAAGGAGTCCAAGGGACTATCTTCAAAGTGGCTATGTAATGATTCAGAGATCCTTTCTTACATTTGATTTGGTATGATAATTTGGAAGGGTTAGATCAATATCGTGGAATGCTTATGATATTGGCCTACTGCTTTGTTTAGTTGCCTTTGTTTTATTTGATAAACATTTTCTGACTAGCTGTTTGGAGTTGCTCTGCATCTTTTTCTTTTTTTTCAAAAAAAAAGCTTTTAAAGCTTGATGGCTTAGGGAGGCAAGAAAAGCCTACAATACAAGAGGAAAGGAGCTCCTTATAACAAGAGTTTGGTGGGAGGCTCCTTCTTTAGCCAAGGAGTCAACCACAAAATTGGCTGATCTAAGAGTTTTGATATGGAGATAATGGAAAGATTTTTTGTGCCTCTAAGGCTTGTGTTGCATTGATATAGTAAGTTAGCGGGTTAGCATGTCAATTCCAGAGGCGCTTCAGATTTGAGATTCAAATTTCACTGTGCTGCCATTCAAAACGCGGAAAAGAATTATGGATCCCTGCTTTAAAAAAAATGTTGTTTCCTGCATTTTTTTCTTTCCTTTAATTTTCTTGGTTATTTTTATTTGCAATTTTATTTATGGGGTCAAGATTTTTCATTTTTCACTATTTACTGACTTGTTCTAATTTTCTTAGTGATGATTATTGTTTGAATTGTTGTATGAATAGTTCTGACTTGTACTAGTACAATGGTTAACTTGTTTCCAGGCTTTACCACCTAAGGAGATAAATTTTGTGCCGCTGAAGCAAGTAAGAGTTCAAATATGAATTTTCATTATTTCCCTTTTTTTATTTTTTTTAAATCTGTTGTTTTCTGTTTGTTTTTATTTGCCTTTTGATATATATATATATATATATATATATATATTTGAATAAAAGTCTCATCTAGTACAACTAGCAATCTTCAAGGCTCAGCAGAAGAGATGCTTGAAACAGATATATCTGTATTTTAATTTCCATCACTGTAGCATGCACATAGAATGATTTGGAGGTGATTATGGTGATCTTAGAAATCATTCTTTTTGCAGGACTTTTTCATTAAATTTAAAATATCTAATTGATATTTAGTATTGTTGTACTTATACCGATTCTTGCTCATACCTGATACTTCTTTATCACTATTATTATTATTATTATTATATTATTATTATCTTTTTTCTATCTCTATGTTGCTCAACTTGACTTTTTGGCTGCTTGGCTCTTTACAGGATAAAAGCTTCAGAGCTGATGAACTAATGGAGTTCTATAGAGTAAGTCCTGGTGCAATGTATCCATGATCCTTTCGTGCAGTGGACATGATTATTTTTTTGAGATTTTTATCTTGTGTATGAGCTTAGTGAGCTTTATCTCTATTGATATTATGAAAATATAAGTTTCATTATGGCTACTGCCTCAGAAGTCAGAATTTCAATGTTGTCTCATAAAAAAAAAAATTACTGTTTGCTTTATGGAAATCAAGAATTTAACCTTCCTTTATTTACCGTTTGCCCTCAAAATTTTTGGCAGTCAGATATGAAACTAAAGAAGTTCTTACATATAATTGAGAGCTCCCCAGTATACCCTGTTATTTATGACAGAAATAGGTACTACCTGCTCCCAGATTCTTTTTCCTTGATCGCTTTATTCAGTATTGTTTCCTTTTTTCCTTTACTTTCTGCTCATATCTTGAGCTTGGGTGGACAATAATTTCTAAAATAGATGGTTTTATTAGCCTCTCTTGTCTGATATTATTATGTGGTTTCTGCAGAACAGTTTTATCTTTGCCCCCAATTATTAATGGGGCCCATTCAGCAATAACTTTGAAGACCAAGAATGTGTTCATTGAATGCACTGCAACTGATTTGACAAAGGCAAAAATTGTTTTAAATACCGTTGTAAGTGCCAAAGAAACTTCTATTAACAAGATTTTGTATGTTGAGATCTTAACTTCTCAAGATAGTTTCTTTGGGCTCTTGTGTAGGTAACAATGTTTTCAGGATATTGTCAGAGAAGATTTGAGGTTGAACCTGTAGAAGTGGTTTATCCTGATGGCAAGGCTTACATTTATCCAGATCTATCAGTATCTAAAATGGAGGTTCCATTATCCTATGTCACAGGTTCAATTGGCGTTGACTTGGAAGCAGAACAGGTATATTTATGTTTCTCTTAGATATTATTTGTCTAATCATCCCTTCGAGATTCCTGTAATTATCTCCACTCTCTTTTATTCACTCTCACTGATGTTAGAGTTGTCGACTAAACGTTCTGTTTTGAAGCTCTGGACTTCCTATCTTATCTTTATGTTTTACGTAGCTCTAGCTTTAGAGTCGCCTAACAGCTGTTTTTGTGTTTAGTGTTTGTAATATACAAAACTTTGATATTTTAGACACCCATGTTCTCTTTGATTATAAGCAGGCAGTTTAGGATACATAATTGTTCTGAGGACATTAGCTCTGGGAAATTCCAATTTATATGCTCTTACTTAGTTTTTTTTTTTAATCTTTTCAGGTGACTAATTTATTGCATAAAATGCAATTATCTGCGGAGCAATCCCCGTCAAATGATGGAAGCACAAACATTGTTGTATCTGTACCTCCAAGTAGGAGTGACATTCTTCATGCGTGTGATGTTATGGAGGTTGAGAAAAAAACTACTCTTTTGAATGTTAGGTACCATTCGGATGATTCATAATAATTGGAACTACTGTTGTTTGAATAGGATGTGGGCATTGCATATGGGTTTAATAAAATTCCCAAAACAAAGCCAAGGTCTTCGACACAAGGCCGACAGCAACCTCTCAATCAGATAACTGATCTCATCAGGCTGGAGGTAATGTAACCAGAACCCTTATGTCAGTTCAATATTTATCTTTTATGTTTTTTAGTTTTGAGAATTTTCTTAATTCATAAGTGAATCTATGCTTGCTTTAATTTTAACATGTTTTAGTTTTTATTATATCGGTTCAATGAGTGATGATCAATTACCTAATGTGGTAATAGTAACAATTGATACTGATGCAAATTACATTCTTAAAGACCAACTTGTACTTCAGATCTGTAAGGAAGAGAAATCTAGCTAGTTTGCACTTTAACTTGAATCTGACCTTGAAAAAATAGCTATATTTCTGACTTGACTCAAAAGGAATTGAGATTACAGAAGAAAAGACAACCACTTTTTTTCAAAATTCATAACTAAGACGAGGGGGAGTTTAGGATTAGAGTATTAAATTTGACAACCTCCTATTCCCTTACAAAATCTCACAGTTGCCCGTCATTAAAGTATCCCCCTCAAATTACAAAGATGGCTAATTCCTTGGCTAGAGAAGGTGTCACACTCCAATCCCTTGTTGTAAGGGGGCTCCCCTCCTAGTCCTTTTTTTTGTTTCTGTTTGTTGTTGAATGAAATGCATTATTCTTAAAAAAAATAAAAAATTACAAAGATGGCTTTCTAACCATGGTTGTGCAACTCCTCAAGTCGACCTGGATTTTGGAGGGATGAGTTGGTTTGGGGGGTTAGGCTCATCCCTCCTATTTTCCAGCGGGTCCCCATGAATTGCCTCGAGTCCAGAGGATGACCCAACCCAATTCAGGCAACATAAGGATTTCACAATGTCTGAGTCGGTCCCAAGACTGGGTCACCGAACCCTGCTTCTAACTTGATAACTAGTGCACTTAAGAATTAAAAACTTTAAAACAGAAACAAAGACATAACTAGTTTGGTAACTAAAGACAAATGATCAAATTTCTTTTTTGTGCGGGAAATCAACTCCTTGCACTTATTGGCCTCATATAAAAGACTAAGATTTAAATATTCTCTGATTGAAATGCCACCTTCTTAGCCATTTCATGGGATCTTCTTGCCTGTATTTTTTGAAACACATCTTCTCAAATTCTTCTTTTGAGTTCTTCAAATTGTCATGTTCCGCCCTTGTTTACATTTTAAGCCCCATCACTTACTCCTTAACTAAACTTGGGACTGCATCACTAATTCTGGTCATCAACCTGTAGTTGCTGGGCTGTTTGAATTTGCTTTAACAGAATTGCCACGTTCAACTGCTTTAATCTCATATAACATATTATTGGAAAACATATGCTCTTATGAGCTTTTTTTTTTTTTTAAATGACTTATGATACTGATATGTATGGTGGTGCTCTGACTAGTTTGAGAACATTTAGGGGTGGGTAGGGGGACACTAATGTTCCTGCCATATAATGTTCACAAGTACACTAAAACAAGGATCTTTTCCAAGCCTTTATCTCTATTGAACTTGTCTTAGGTCCATAGTAAGAAGTTTCTTGGTGTATGTTATTTGCTGATGATATCGTTTTAATTGATGAATGTGAAAGCGGTGAGAGTAGGTAACTGAAAATGTGGCGACAGAGCTTGGAAGCTCGAGCATTCAAAGTGAATCAGTCCAGTAGTGAATTATGTGCAGTAATTTTATTGGACACGTTCAGGGAAATGCTAGTCCAGTGCAGATTAAGGCCAAACTATAACTGAAAGAGGTTGATTCTATAACAAGTGAGAAATTGAGGGTGTAATTCATTAGATAAATATAAATGGGCTTAAGTGGAAATTGGTGTTTGAAGTGATCTGTGGTCTGCAAAATGATGAACAAGGTTTTTACAAGAAGACCATGCTTTTCGGTGGGTTTGGGCGATGAAGCTCATAGAGATGTATGTTGATCTGCGTTTGTGAAAAAAAACTGGAAAATACTTACTCTTATCTAAGCTACCGCACATATGAGGAGGATTTTATGTGATATTTCAAATGGATGTTGGAACTTTTATTTGACTGGCTACACTCTTTTGGGTTTATGACTTTTAGGGTTTTAGTTCAACACAGTCTAGGGTGATCTCCAGATCCTCCCCCCCACTTCCACCTCAGCAAAGTTTACTCAAGAGAAATTTGAGACAAATAAAGGTCAAGCTGTAAATAATTATACTCAACAGGAACTTATTCAAATTCATGAAATCCATCACATAAGAAAAGTTGGATAAATAATGGCGATCATCTCTCTATCAATCAATCAAAACTGCATGCAGAACTTCACCTCTCTTAACCAATCTCTTATCATGGTACAAGATAATTCAATTCCCATACTAGGAGAACATTGCAGAACTTCACATCTCAAGAAAACCAAAAAGAAGAGGTCAGAACGTTCTTTCATGTTCTCCCTCTTCAAATGTTTTCTCTTTCTTCCTTTCTGTTCACTTGGCATCCAATATAGTGACCGTGAAATTGGTAAAAAATAAGTCTTGAAGATGTCTCATATTATGCTTACCTCTCTGACCATGTTGAGTTAACTCCAATATTCAGGAGAGTCTGTGAAAGAGAAAAACCCATTAGTGAATCGAAAGTCTGTCAACAGCAACCTTGTCTGCTCTGGCCTTTCAAGAAACCTCCATGTCCTAAGCAAATTGAGCTGCATATGCTTCAACTCAAAGTCACAAGGTGTATTAGCTGGAAATGGGCGACAACAACAAAATAGAAGACGATCGGGAAAGAAAATGACGAGATTTTAGTTAGGGAAACAGCAAAATTGCTAGAAAATGGGTGATTATTGAGATTTGGGGATCACTAAAAAAAATATAGAGATTTGGGGAAGCTAAAGTTAAGTGGATTTAGCGTTTTTGCTGGCAGCAGCAGGAAGAGAATGAGGAAGAAGAGAAAAGGTCAGACTTTCTCTAGAAAACCTGAATTTTCTTTTTCAAAAATACCCCAAAATAAAACATTAAACTTTTTTTTTGTGAAGATCAGTTTTGTGTGTTGTTTTTCTTCTAAAACGAAATTGCTTTTAAATTTTGTTCTTTCCTTAAAAGCCTTCATTCAAGTTAGATTATTCTATTATTTTACTTCTATAGCTATAAGTAATTGAATATTTGAGGGTATATCGGGGTATTTATCCCTATGGGAAACCCATCCTTGGCCCAAAACTTGGCGTGGTATTTTCCCCACCCCGCCCCAACCCATGGGATGAAAGGAAACCCTGTCCCCGGGTTCCTGGGGTGGGGTTGGGTCTGCTTCCCCATGAAACCCAACCCAATGCCTCACCCCTATTTATGGCAAAATTAACTACAAGCTGAAATAGCTGCACTCTTTCTTGAATAAATTGTCAAAGTTTCCTATATTTTGCTCAAGGTTATTATCGTAACTTATGCATTTGTTTAGTTGTGTCAAGACTTTGAGGCTTGAAAAAATTAAGAGTGCTTCTGAATAAAATGCTATAGGCTGGTTTCTTTTAAGGATCTGTTACATGTATGATTCCCCTTGAATTTTCTTCATAACAGTAGTTAGTATTTAACTTAATGTATATTCATCTCTCCGGTAGGTCTGCACTCTCCTGCCATAATCTTCGTTGGCTGTCAGTAGGAATGTCTCTTCAATAATGCATGACTTGTCTTGCCATGTTAGGAGCTTTTTTGGTTTTGTTGTACAGTTTTCGGATAATTATTTACAATGAGGCTGTTGAAGACTATGTTCTTTCAGTATATGATTTATTGATCATTCATTGTATTGTGAATGCTTAATTGTCTAATTCTGTCTTTAGCATATTGCTTATTTACTTTCTTTTCGCTAAACTTTTTTGCTTGTTGCCTTCTTATCTGGCACCTAATTAATACTTGATATGTCCTTGTAGATTGCAATGACTGGGTTCACAGAGGTTTTAACATGGATCTTGTGCTCATATAAAGAGAATTTCTCAATGCTAAATCGGAAGGATGACAACAAGACCGTAGTCATCATTGGGAATCCTCGTTCATCAGATTTTGAGGTCTGGTTAGTCTTCAATTTATTACAAAAGAAAATAAGCAAGATCTCTGCTTATATTGTTGTCTGTAGGCTGCCCATATTGCTTCAGCTCGGATGTTTGTTGCTTCTTGAGACCTTTTTATGTGATGCTTCTTAGAATATGATTGAGTTTGATCTTCTCTGAGGAAATTGGAAAGCACTCTGTTTCCTTGTCTTTGATTGTTTTTCATGTGTAACCTGAGACAATTTTTGGGTGAGTATTTCTAACTCAAGTATTATTGCTTTTTGGCCTTCTAATGTGATCCTAATTAAGAATCTAAATGTTAACCCATATAACTTGTTTCATGTTAAGCGGATTATAGATTGAAGGTCCAGTTTCTCAAATGCTTGATCTTTATTTACATAATAGAAACAATGCAGTGTTTTTTCTTTTTAAATTTTTTTTCTTCCTTTGTCATTGTGGTTGTTGATTCCTTAGGTTTTGAAGTGAATCCAAGAGACCTTCATGAGCACTAATCAGCAGTAGCATCTGAATGTGGTTTTCGGTATTGTTAGGGACACATAAATGTGCATCACTACTGACAGTAGTGATCAGCAGTGGCATCTGACTGTTGAATTTTTTTTATGTTTAATGTTTGTTTTTTCAGCTGAAGTTGTAAATTGCCTCACTACCATGGTCTTTTTTCCTCACTCTACTTCATTTTTTAGCTTCATTTGATTGTTGGGTTTCTCCAGGTTGTTCGAACAAGTCTCATGCCTGGTATATTAAAAACTGTTGGGCACAACAAAGATCATCCAAGGCCCATAAAGGTAATGGATTTTTTCATGTTGATGTTATATTGTACTTTCAGTGGTTCTTTACTCGTATGTAAGTTTGTAGTGTTTGTTTAATGTATCTATCTTGTTGTAATGCTTTCCATGCTAAATAGTGGGTGACATCTAATTAAATCTGTGGTTTATAGATATTTGAAATTGGTGATGTTGTGGTGTTGGATCCAACTAAAGATGTGGGAGCTGTTAATCAACGCCGACTTGCTGCATTGTATTGCAATGCTAACTCAGGATTTGAGGTAGGAAGGCTTACATGAAGATACTGATGTCATCATTAGGGTCTTGGCCCAACTATACTGGCATTGACTGCATAAGTCAATCTCCATTCTTCTGTATTTTTTGCTAGCTCCATTGGAGGGTTGGCCATCTGCAAGTCATTTCTCATCACTTCTATCCATGCCATTTTAGGGTCTTTTTCGGGTAATGACAAACCCTTTGACGAGAGTACTTGTAAGTCTTGGTAAAACATGTCTAAGGCATTTTAGAAAATAAAACCATATATCATTTTTGCAAATGATATTGCCGTATACCATTAAAAAGGCATCTTAGATAATAAACCATAGTTCACAAATAATTCCCGTATTACAATGCAAGAAAAAATTTCTTATTTCAAGAATGATCCTCTTACTTGACTAATAGAATATTTTTTTCAGAACATTTGACCTAAGATGCAAAATTGGTCAAAGCAGCATCTGAGATGTGTGGATGCTGGTGAAGTTTTTTGTTCTAAAGCTTCCTGTTTTGACCTAAAATTTTAAAATTGCAGGTTATTCATGGCCTAGTGGACAGAATCATGGAAGTTGTTAAGATTCCTTTTGTTCAAATGGGAGATAATAATGGTTATTATATCAAGCCATCGCAAGTAAGGATTAATTTCTTAGCTCTTAATTCTTGTGCAAGTTTGACCATATTGTGGAGTATATTTTATTTTTTTAGTTTTGTCTTCAAATTTTTGTTACAGGAACCAGAATTTTTCCCTGGTAGGCAAGCTAGTATAGTTTGTAGAGGAAAGCAGATTGGTACCTTCGGCATTGTGCATCCAGAGGTAGATCAACTGTTAAAACTTTTTTATATTCATCCTCTATTGGTAATTGTCTTGTTTTTACTTGTGTGTTTATCTTGTATCTGTTTTTGTTAGTGATTATAACAAAACTACTCATTCTAATCTGTATATTCTCATTTTGGTTTCAGGTATTAGAGAAATTTGACATTCCTGATCCGTGCTCCCTCGTTGAACTCAATATTGAGCCCTTCATGTAATGCCAAATAGTTGATTTCTAATTTTCCTTTTTCTCTGTTATTTTGAGAACGGAAGCACCTTCCTCGAAGGACTAAGGGTTCATCTTACAGAAATAATAAACTCATTACTATCGGATATTGTCTATCACTATCCACTGCAAAGACAAAGCTTACGTAGTCATAACATAGATGATAAGGTTTCACTTCCGTGTGAACCGCTCAAACCAATTTCTACGGAATAGAATCCAAAGAAAAATCTGCCACAATATTCAATTCCCTGATCGCAGTTCTATTAATGAAGAGTACAGAGAGGAAGAGGGATTGAGGCAAGAAGGGAGCATGGCCAGAGGGTGCAAGAAAGAAAGGAGTGAAAGTGAAATCAAAGTCAAGGAACCAGGTTCAATTCAAAGCTTTCACATTCATCCTAATGTCATCATTGATCTCTCTCATTGTCGAACTCAAGCGTTGAACCCATCAGCCGCCTACAAACGGTACTTTCCTCCCGAGCTGATTAATCAAAGAAGATCTGATTGGGAACTATGAAAAGTACTCCAGTTGATCCTTTCAAACCCCAGAATTTTTTTAAAGAGAGTTGTTGATGAACGTGAAACATTGAAAGTCGCATTCATTTAATTAAAGATTTTGCTTGGAAAGAAACGGAGAGATCTACTTCGAACAACGGATTCAGGCAAAGAAAAGGACAAAAGCCAAGATTGCTGACATGAAGCTGAAGATTTTTTCACTTTGAAGAAAACAGGAAACCACCAGGTATTGGTACTGTTCTAACTTCCTTGCCATAGGGTCACTGAAATCCAAATTTCGTCGTAGAAGAGATTGCGTTTTTTATTTTATTAGATAAATATCGGACGTCATGACGTTGTCTTCCCTCATCGCATCTTTTGTTGCGATTTCAGGTTATTTTAATTGAGACAATCATCTACCCTATGATCCTTTTGTTCTTATCTCTTTGTGTTTTTTTTTTTCTCGTATTTCATATTTCTGTCTTTTTCCTTTGATTACCTTCTCAGCTCAGATTAATTCTCAAATGAGCCTCAAACTTGCCATTGTGTTTCAATTTAGTATATTTCATTCATTACAAGAATATAAAGCTAAGTGTTTATTTTATGAAAGTCTAAGTCAAGGGTTCTCTTATTGGTATTGGTATTATATATGGTTTTCTATGATACAATATGAAAAGTTATTTGGTGCTAAAAAATTATCTTGACTGTTTGCTCATAATCAACGGTTATTTTAACCGTTTGATCAACGGCTATCTCAGTAGTCCAATTATGATCAGATGGTTGAGATAACTATTTAGTATGTTTTAAACCAAATAATTTTTCGTATTCGATCACCCTTAATATGCGGAAATGTAAATATTAAAAATTAACTTATTATTACATAAGATATTGGATGTATGGGTAAATCTTGTTTAATTTTTATAATTTTTATTATTTTTATTATTTATCAATCTAATAATCGGAATCGAATGCTCACATATGAATTTTGGGTGTTTCTTAAAAGCGTAAGGCGGTTTTATTATCCTTTAGGTCAAGAACTAAACCCACTCTCACGATAAGTGAGTCGGAGAATTATAAATTATCATTTAATTTCCCTGATTTGTAGTTAGTTTAATGATATTTTAATTAAAAAATTAAATTTTAAATTTTAAAATTTGTTTTAGGCCTATTTGTTTAATATATTTAAATTACTAAAACTTTAAAAATTGAATTTATAAAAGTTAAAAGAGTTTTTTTGTGTTCTTTCTTCAAAAATTTATATTATAACTATAAAATGTAAAAAATGCAGGGAAAAGTAAAATAGAAGTAAAAATAAAGAAAAAGTTCCATTTGTTGAAATCTTGAACTTTAAGACCGACTCAAAAACTGTCATTGAGAATTAAAAAGAAAGATGAAAGATCATCGTTTACGAGAATGATGTGTGAATTAAAAGTTTTAGAGTAACATAAGCATCAAGGAATGATTATAAATTTGAGAAAAATGAAAATTGTAGATATTGCTGAACATTGTCTCGTGACTCTCGTCCATGCTGCAAGCCAGAAATGACAAAACTACAAAAGAATAATCATGTTCGTCAACCCAGTCGCTTCAACTGCCCACAACCGGAAGTCGCCGACCTGCTTCTTGTTTCTCGAGGAGATTACCGAGCACTCGTTTTATTAACAGTTCTCCGAGGCTGTCTCTAAAGAAGTTCAGGGGCCAAAGAACGAAGTCTCGCTTCTCGTTTTTTGTGGGCATTGTGAAGAACCTGCTCTTTTACAGTCCTCCGAGGCTCTCTCTAAAGAAGTTCAGAGGCCAAAGGACGAAGTCTCGATTCTCGTTTTTCGTGGGCATTGAAGAACCTGCTCTCGCACTTGTTGGAGCCGATAAGGTTCGGTTTTTCTTCGGTTCTTTTCATTTCAGCTTGCGTGATCAAGACGTGCTTCCCAGTTCGAATCTTGGGTGGTAAACTTTCTGCTCTCTTGGGTCTGTTCCTGGAGTTTGCTTTAGCAGCCTCCCATTTGTTGCAAGTCTGTAAGAGAATAGCTTGTTTGAGACCTTTGAACTCCATTTGTCTGTTTTTTTCTTTTAGAAGAAGTGTCCTGGTTTATTTTTTAAGTTGTTGGAAGAAGGATGCCTGTAGGCTTTCAAAATAATCTTCTGAATTTCATGGTTTTCATAGCCGATCAGTTTATGTTTTATCAGTCTTTGCTGTGAATGCGGGTACCATTTGTTGTTTTGTGTGCATTCTTGTCTTTCTTTAGTTAATCAACATGCTCTGCACTTCCACTGTTCAGGTTGGAGAAGTTTGAGGATCGAAGACTCCCTAAACTTCTTCATATTTAGCCAAAAAAAAAAAAAAGAAGCTCCTACCGGTTCTTTCTCCCTTCCCAAATATACTGTCGATGAGAGATTTTAAGTTTTCCTAGAGTTTGGATATACATTTAGCTGACCAACAAATTTCGTTGCTAACTTTCTTTTTTATATTTATTATACTTCTCTGGTGAAGGTAAAGGACGATTTTTAATCCTTCTCTTCTTTTCTAATTGTTGCTTTGCATATGGTTTATGTAGTTTGAAGATGGGGGAAAAATATAAGGGCATAGCAAAGGATGTCACTGAAGTAAGTCTCTTTGTTCATACTCTGTCTTTCCCTTTCACTGTCTTATTTCATTTTTGACTGCTCATGAGTTATGCTTCTGGCAGCTAATCGGTAAGACTCCCATGGTATACCTCAACAATGTTGTGGATGGCTGTGTAGCCAGAGTAGTTGCCAAGCTGGAAATGATGCAAGCCTGCTCCAGTGTGAAGGACAGGTATTTTAACTTTTCTTTAAGAGATTTTGTTGGTTTTTCAAATAAATAAGGAGAAGCGGTATTTTTTGTTTGTCTAGAGAAATTTCATGTGGTAGTCTGCCTTTAGTAAAACTTGAATATTCTTACCCCAAATATATGAATAAGCACCCTAGCACAAGTTTAGCCAGGCCTGTGGCAGTTGCTATGGGCCAAGTTTTAACCTTTGTCTTATTTGTACGCTAAGTTGCTGAAGATGTGTAGTGTTACTAAAATATTCTTTATCTTTTAGCCACTTAGTCGCTTGTCAGTCCAGATGTTCCCTTGGATTGAGGGGATTTTTCTTAGTATCTGGCCAAGTGTATGCAAAGTTCAGAGAATTTGCAATTATGTTGCAGCTAACCTATCTATACTGGTGGTGGTAAATTGTATAGTGAGAAGATGTAAGAAACAATTAATGGAAATAAATGGGACTAATAACTCCCACTAAGAAGTCTGACTTCCTTTGCTTCCTTACCTGCTCAAAATATAGAAGAAAACCTGAAATTTACTGGTGTTACAGTCGGTTCTCTACTGCTAGAGTTTGATGTTTTTACTTTGATAAGATGCTCTCTTGATATTATGCCACTGCATTGAAATTGGCAGGATTGGTTATAGTATGATCATTGATGCAGAGGAACAAGGTCTCATTACACCTGGCAAGGTCTGTTGATTTTACATTATCAACATAACATTCAATGTTTAAGTCCTTTTCATACTTTTTTCAAACAAAAAAAAAAGGCCAAATCTTTTCTTTAGTAAAGCTGTTCTGTATACAGAGTGATTCTTTTAACACATTATCTCCACTTCTAATGTTTCCATGTAAAATTTTTGTAGAGAAAATAAAATTTGAAAATTATCAGCTTAAAATTGTATATGCAATTGTTCTTTCTCCTTTCAGATGGACATACACTGTCATGTTCTGTAAGTTCTGGGTTATCTGTTGCAATAAATTTACTGCATTTATTCATAATTCTCTTAGAAAATGAAAAACTGGATTATACTTTCAAATTGTTGTCCATATAAAAGAATAAAATTTTGGATTTTTTTGTGTTATTTATTAGGAAGCTATACATTCATTTCAGAAAAAAAGGAAGTTGCAGATTGTCTTAATTCACATAATCTAGACAAAGATGTGTTTCACAGTGATTGCATTTATCATTTGAAATATTTTGGCTCATACTTTCTTAAACTGATACTTACATCTTTTTGGGTGGTGTTCTGTTTATTTTTGAAGAGTGTGCTTGTTGAGCTAACTGCGGGAAACACTGGCATAGGGCTGGCTTTCATGGCTGCTGCTAAGGGTTATAGACTGGTGACCATCATGCCTCACACAGCGAGTCTTGAGAGAAGGATAATTCTCCGAGCATTTGGAGCGGAGTTGATACTGGTAGATCCATCTATAGGCTTCACAAGTGCGATTGAGAAAGCTCAGGAAATTGCGTCCAAGATACCAAATGCTTATTTCGTTAAACAATTTGAAAATCCGTCCAATACAAAGGTTTCTTTTCCACTTGAATTTGGAACAGTCAACAAATTTACTATATAGCTAGCATGGTGGAAAAGGAAATGAGGACACACCCTTTTTTCTTCTTATTGTGTAGATTCATTATGAAACCACTGGTCCTGAGATTTGGAAAGATTCATGTGGAAAAGTTGACGCCCTTGTTTCTGGAATTGGAACTGGTGGTACAATAACTGGGGCAGGGAAATTTCTTAAAGAGCAAAACCCTGACATCAAGGTCAGTTAAATTTAGAAATGCTATTATGGTTGCTAATTGTTGTTTCTTATGTAGGCTTGTTCCTGGAAAGTTTTTCTTCCTCTTATCATTTAATACATATTATAACTTGTTTCTTATGTGATGAAATATGTAATTTTCCTTTTCTTTTAGCTGTGTGGAGTTGAACCTGTTGAGAGTGCTGTTTTATCTGGTGGAGAGCCTGGTAAGATATTGACACTGCTTCTTTAATATTCAATTTTGATAGTGGTACTTCTTTTGGTTTCATAACAGTTTGTTAAGCACATTTAGAGTTTTTGAGCAGATAATAGGTGGTTCGGGACTTAAGTGCCTCATTGAGCACATCAGAATCCAGTTTCATCCAAAAAAAAATGAGCTGTTTCAATTGTTTTATGACTACTACAGTATTTTCCATCTTCAAGATTTATCTGTGCACTGTCTTCTTTTTAAATTTTTATGTAATTTCTGGTTACCTATACTGTTATGACTTACAACACAATATCCTCGGTTGGCCCACTAAAGAACATCATAACCTTGGACATGTCGGTATTTTAAATTGAGGAATCACCTACCTGCTGCAGGCCCCCATAAGATCCAAGGTATTGGTGCTGGTATTATTCCTGCAATTTTGGACGTCAACCTTCTCGATGAAGTTATTCAAGTGAGTACTCTCACCAGGCATTTTCATTACCTAATACATCGTGTTTGCTGTAAAGTGGAGTTATTTGCAGTAGTTATGGTACTAGTAGAAAACAAGAAACAACCTGAAGCTGAATCATGTAATATGACAATCTGAAATAATCCTAAATAAAAAAGAAATAAGTCTGTTCCTTGTTTCCCCCTTATCTCTTACTATGGTAGTTTATGTTGTTCTATTGTCTTATATTTCTCAGGTGTCAAGTGATGAAGCTATTGCAATGGCAAAACTTCTTGCATTGAAAGAAGGATTGCTGGTGAGCTGTCAGTCTTTGCTATATTAAGAAGAAGCTTCTTACCTTGTACTTATTTACGCACATTTCTTCCTCTGCCACGTATACAATTTTTGTCTTTTTTTTTATGGAAGGAATTTGGTTGCAGGTTGGGATATCTTCTGGAGCAGCTGCAGCAGCTGCCATTAAGATTGCAAGGAGGCCAGAAAATGCGGGAAAGCTCATTGTTGTATGTTTCCATTCATTTAATTTTTCTGTTTTTTTTTTTTGTATGTTTTATTTGATTTTTCTTTTAGATTGATTTATCTATCTCTTAAATCATCTAAGTGGTGGCAAACTATCTTTGAACTTGTGCTAATCACAATTCACTAGGACACCAATAATTCCTGTAGGACATTTATTTAGCTGGTTTCTGTCCCAAAAATGCTAATGAGGAGCCTCTTTATCTTTCAGCATGAACTGTTAAAGTCAAGGACTCGTGCAGCCTTCTTTTTTTGAGTTAGTCACTTTTCATTGACAGTCAGATTAACTGTCAACTATCTCGTTTGTGGTTCATCTGGTATTTTCTGGAGTTTCAAAAAGTTTAGTCAGTTTGTTGCTAGACCTAATTAAGCTATCCATCTTAGCAGAGTATGTTTAGAATGGTTGAACTATTTGCTCTATAAGAGTTTAATTGAGAGTTGATACCCAGATTAAACTAGAGCTTGCTAACTAGAATAAAGTAGGCTCCCTGGAACACCATAAATCAAATAAAAACTGAAACATGTTGTTGAAGCTATAGTGGCTGGAATTATCTGTTGGATGATAGATTCTAATCTAGGCTCCCTGGAACACCATATATCAAATCAAAACAGAAACATCTTGTTGAAGCTATAGTGGTTGGAATTATCTTTTGGATGATAGATTCCAATCCAACTGTATTCTTTCAAAAATGAAAACAGAAACAACATCAGATGCCATCATTCTGTCTCGATTCACTTTTTCTTGCACTTTTTTTTTTTCATTTGCAAGACTTGTAACTAGATGTTACCTTACTAGACCGACTACAATCTCTTCGTGCAGGCAATTTTCCCTAGTTGCGGCGAGCGTTATCTGTCAACTGTTCTGTTTGAATCCATCAAGCAAGAAGTAGAAAACATGGCTATTGAGCACTGAATGTGTCACAAATAAGGCTGTTAAGGGATATCTACCCACCACCATGAGAACTTAAAATAATTTACTTTCAAGTTGATGTCGACGAGAAAAGTTCAAATGATAGACAGCTATGTCTTTAAAGGCTTCTGTCAATTGGGACCTTTTCTCACATGAAAAATATGAGGTATGTCTAAGGAGTGTCAAATTCACAGTTTAAATTGTTATAAGACAAGATTAAGATTAGTTTTTCTAATTGTGGCCTATCTTGAGGGGGCATGATAATGGATTATAATATTCCCTTTGCGTTCATTGTATTTGTCTCATGTTGTAATTATTTTTTACGTAAAATTTATCAAATACCACCTTTAATTAATTAAAATATTATAGTTCAATTCTACATCTAAACTCAATTTGGTGGAGTTACATTCAAAATGTCCATTCAAAACTTGGATACTTTGAATCGCCAAATTCAATTTAGCTCCACTCGATCTAATTTAACTCTTTCAGATTTTATTTTTGGATCCGCTAGATTCATTCTTATCAGAACAACCCCAACGAAAAAACTTTTAAAAAAGAAAAAAATTACAGTCCCTAGCATCAGATGGTTGCTCTTAAATCGAGCCGACACGTACGGCGCAATATTCTCCTCTGACGGTCGTGATAGCTCCTTATTTTCCACGCAGATTGCCATCTATTAAAAATACAAATTTACAGCGAAAAAACAAAAAACGTGACGAGGAATTAAATTTTTAAAAATATTTGAACTTTCTTCGTTCGAGGGTATTTGTATAGTCTCCCATTTTGGATTTTCGTGCTTGACTTCGGCTTTCTGCGGAAGAGAGTTGCAAGGTTCGAATTTCCTGTTTAGCATCAGTTTTGCTTTGGTAATCCTTTGCTTTTATTGACTTGTTAGAGATTTTCATCTTATTTGAGGCATTTCGTGTAGTGTATTTTTGTTTTGTTAGGTGCGTGTTGTTTGGTGAAGTATTGGATTTAGTTTTGATCTGTTGTAGAGTAAGGAATTTCGATTTGTGTGAAGTTTGCGCTCGATTTCTTATGTGGATTGCTAGTAATTGGCGGTCCTGATGTTTGTTTGTTTATTGACGCGAAATTAAGTTCTGATGTACGTTGAGAGGATTCTGTATGTGTTTGGGTGTGTACTCACCGAAGATTTCTTCGGATGAATGGCTTCTGCTTTAGTAGGTTACTATGATTTTTTTTTATAGAATTATTTTAAATTTTTGGTTTGAAGTTTGTGTATCTGCTTCTTTTTTTGTTTTGTTTTGTATCTCTTTGTAAAATATTTAACAATTACTTGCGCAGATAGTGTAGGGACTTTTAAATGCATCTTCGTTTTTCGATATGCTGCCGTTACAACGTTGTCAAAATGTGATTAGTTTTTTCAGGACTGCGAAGAATAAATTATTCTTTCATATTTGCAGTATTGTCGTTAAATTTTTGTAATGATTGCTTTACCACTGACTTGCAGGAACTGAAAGATGGCGGGAGCGCATCCTGGAATTGCTTCAGATGTTACCGAAGTGAGTTTGTAAATACCTCGTCTGTTTTTTTATTGAACTTTGTCTTTTCCCATTTTTTGGCTGGATCTTCACCTGTTTACAAATTCTGCTTGTTCCATGACAGTTGATCGGTAGAACGCCCATGGTATACCTCAACAATGTTGTAGATGGCTGCGTAGCCAAAATTGCTGCTAAATTGGAAATGATGGAGCCCTGCTCCAGTGTCAAGGACAGGTAATATTTCCATTTCTGTTTTTTGAATATAGATGTAGAAATGGAGGATAATAAGATTTTGAGATTTTAGAAATCATGTTGAGGTTGGTCCTGGAGTGTTCTTCATGTTCTTGACACATACTGTATAGATTAAGTTACTGAAATTATTATATTGACACTTTAATTTTGTGAGATATTGCTAAGAGATGACATCGTTAGCTCTATGTGTCAGCATCTATATGATCTTTTGAACATCTGAACTGATTGATCACATTGCATTGTTTTCTTTCAAACTGGCAGGATTGGGTACAGTATGATCACTGATGCGGAGGAGAAAGGTCTTATAACACCTGGCAAGGTTTTTTTAAATGATGTTTCTGTTTTTGTCATGATTTTCCCGCTTATTATTTTGTATATAGGGGATACTTACTAGAATTTCAATTAGTTTTTATGTATTTCTTTTTTATAAATGTATATGCTTATCCTTTAATTAGGTGCATGCTAAACATACATTCAGCCATCCCTTCTCTTCTTGTTTAGCATAATATAGGTTAAATCTGCTAGTACATACTAGTAGTGGCTGGTCCTCTCCAATCACATAAAAAAGAGGACTAATTTCTTCATTTAGATGGGTTTCATTTATCTTGTTCTAGTAATTGGAGGGGACCTGCCTATTGCTAGTACTTGTATTTACTAATCTGATTGTATTTATTGTGAAATTGTGTCACTTGCTTTTTCTCTTCTTCTCCGAGCCATTGGTCATCTTTGTGCAGTCTCAAAATAGCATTGTCTCAGTTCTAAACCCTCTTATTAATGGTAACGGTGTGATAGATAATCTTTCTTCATTTATCGCTACCTTCATACTGTAAAATAATTGCCTTTTGGTTGGTTGTTCTCTGGAGGTCTCAATGCAGCAAAAGGTCTATCTCAAATCAGACTGCTGATAATATTTGAGTTTCATAGGTTGAGCTTTCGAAATTTGTTCTATGATTTCTTACTATTTGGCTGCATATTTGGTCCTCTCTCAGACTCCGCCTGACCTCATGCTAATAGCACCCTCATATTCATTCCTGAAGCTAAAATTATTCTAGATGAAATTGATGGAGCATATTCATGGTATTTTTACAGTAATTCCTTAAAAAGCCATACGTAAGTCTGATACACCAGATACTGGACCACAAACTATCTGTAGATTTTAGTCATTTTTATTTTTTTATTCTTTTATAATCTAATATAATCTTTTACATTTGCCTGTAAAAATTTGTTCAGGAATTATTTGTTATCAATCGTGGTGCTTCTTGACCTCACCTTGTTGTATCTGTTGTGTGGTTTGTGCTTGTTTTTGAAGAGTGTTCTGATTGAGCCCACTAGTGGAAACACGGGCATTGGATTGGCTTTCATGGCTGCTGCTAAGGGTTATAGACTCATCATCACCATGCCAGCTTCTATGAGTCTCGAAAGAAGGATCATCCTCCGAGCTTTTGGAGCTGAATTGGTCCTCACAGACCCCGCTAGAGGCATGAAAGGTGCTGTTCAGAAGGCTGAGGAGATTTTGGCCAAGACACCAAATGCTTATATTCTTCAGCAGTTTGAAAACCCGGCCAACCCAAAGGTACACTTTCACCTCGGACTTTGTGAAAATGTTCATCAATCTTTAGATTCTATGGCCTGGTTAACTTGCTCTTTGTGTAGGTTCATTATGAGACTACTGGACCAGAGATGTGGAAAGACTCAGATGGCAAGATCGATGCGCTTGTTTCAGGGATAGGAACTGGTGGTACAATAACTGGTGCAGGAAAGTTCCTCAAAGAGCAAAATCCTGACATCAAGGTGAGTTTCTAATACAAATTGGACATAGATAAGGAAGTTTTCTAATTTGTCTCCTGGCGTATATTTTTGTCAAAGGTGGGATGGAGGTATTCATTCTCTTCTAATTCTGCTTTTGACCGTGGTTGTTATTTTATCTCTACTTTTCTCTTTTAGCTATACGGAGTCGAACCAGTTGAAAGTGCTGTTCTATCTGGAGGAAAGCCTGGTAATTGCCAATTCTTTTATCTGCTTATTGCAGTTTTCTTAGAGATTTGTTGTGTAAGTGTAGGCATTATTAAGAATGCTTGAGATGCTTCATGGCTCAAATAATACATAAAGATTTCTTTTCAAGCATTCTGATTATATTTCTATTGGCGAGAATGTTTCCCTTCACGTGTATCTTTCGCTTATTAAAATCTAGATTAGGATCAAAAGTTAAGCTATTTCCTCCGATTATGAGTAGTTCACACTTACTGTTTAGATTTGATTCCCATGAAATTCCATGTTTTTCCTTAAATATTATGACTTCAAAATGCTTGGGAAAATAGGTCCGCACAAGATCCAAGGTATTGGAGCTGGTTTCATTCCAGGAGTTTTGGAAGTCAATATTATTGATGAAGTCGTCCAAGTAAGCTTCAAGAACTCCCTTCAATAGAACTGTCAGTTAACTTGTGAAAATACATGTGATTTGTTTGGTCATCTTAGATTCATCCCTCATTCCTCTTACATTTGAAAATTATTGACGAAAACTGAAGTAGAAAAGTGTAAATTTTGGTTTATGATAGAGGAAAATAATGTGCTATGCTCTTAGCTAGATCTTTGTTGGTTAGGGGAACAGGGGGGTATGTGTGGATAGTGTTTACTGAGAAAATCAGGGCAAAATCTTAAAGAAGGGAAGTAATTGGAATTGCTCCTCATCTAAGAAAGACAAAGACCACTAAAAACACGCTTAAGTAATTTTTCAATAATTTTTATGTGGAGTTTGCTAATTGACAAAGCTTAGTGGAGATTGTGATAAGTGTTAAGAGAATAGCTTATGTAGGTATGAACCACAAAGATGTGTATTTTGAAGCAATCTACTGAAAACAAATTAGTTATGTAGGATGCATTTTTTTTCACTAGTTATTCTGGTTTTACTTTTCATCTGAAGTTGGTCTATTTGCTCACTTTACAGGTCTCAAGCGAAGAAGCAATTGAGACTGCAAAGCTTCTTGCCCTAAAAGAGGGGTTGCTGGTATGCTGCCTGTCCTCTTGTATATGCAGATCTTGTCGAAACTATAATTTTTTTTTAATGATGGAAACTAATTTCAGGTGGGAATATCATCTGGAGCAGCAACTGCAGCTGCAATTAAGATTGCTAAGAGATCAGAAAATGCAGGGAAGCTTATTGTTGTAAGTTTCTCCTTCTCCCAATTTACTCTTATGGTCCTCTTTATCTGTGTTATCAATTGCAAGCATCGAAATCTTTCAGTTTTTACACCTATTGTCCTTAATCACGTTCAATCTCAATGACTTTAAATCCTTTCTCAGGTCAGTTTTCATCTTCCTTGCCCTAGATTTATTTCTCCTTGATCCTCTTTCTGCAGGTGGTTTTCCCCAGTTTTGGAGAACGTTATCTGTCCTCTGTTCTGTTTCAGTCCGTGAAGCACGAAGCAGAAAACATGGTATTCGAGCCTTGAAAAAATCAAAACTAATCTTTCTAGTTCACAGTAGACTTTTCTGCTTATAATATGTCTTGCCATGGCTCTGTGTGTGTAAGTCATGGTTGAAATAAAAGGTACTATTTATATCTGATTTCTCCGTCCGAACTTTCTGTATTTCAAGTCGTTTAGATTTGCAGTCTAAATTACGTTTGGATTCTTAAAATTCTCTCCGGTAGATAATCATTAATTATGATTGATTGAACGGTTAAAATAGTTGTTGATCATGATCTGACGGCTGAGATGGTATATTTTTTGTATATTTTACATAATTAATTAATTAATTTTATAAATAATAAAATAAATAAAAATAAGATGGGCCGGGTTGGGGTAAGTTGGGTTGGTTCTCGCCGGTGCCCAAAGGTTCAAATTTTAGACCGTATTTATACGGACAGATACGGCGTAACAGCAGTGGGAATAGAATACGCTCCTAGCGTTTGTCTCTTCTCGTCAAGGGCCGGCGTTTCTCGACGCCTCGTTCTCGCGGATCGGAGTAAGAGAAGACACAGAAGCGGAGACATAGAATCCCTAACCATGGTTTGTAGATGGATCTCTCTTCTGCAGATTGTGTGGTCCATTATGCTAGTTTGATTTGACTAAATTTTCTCTCTTGGGGTGCAGTCTCTGGTGGCCAACGAGGACTTTCAGCACATTTTACGTGTTCTGAACACTAATGTCGATGGGAAGCAGAAGATTATGTTCGCCCTTACTTCTATTAAGGGTATCGGCCGCCGTTTGGCTAATATCGTCTGCAAGAAAGCCGATGTCGATATGAACAAGAGGTTTGTGTATTCTCTTGCTGGCCTTCTTTTTCACTTTTAAATTTTATAGGAAAAAAAAAAACAACGAATACCAAAATTTTATTCTTCTCGCGCTGGGTTGCTGTGTAATTTTGAAGTTCACTGTTTCGTAGCTTTAGTCTGGTTCTGTTTCATATTGCTGTCGATTTGGTCTTAAGTTTGGCTGGTTTCTTCAGATGGTTTTGGTTTTGGTTTTGGTTTTGGTTTCTGGTATTTCATGAGTATTTGCATGCGTTGGGCCTTTTAAGTCTTCTGATACCATTTTTTGTAGAGCTTTGATGAGCAATGAAATGATTAGATAACTAGTTTCTCCTTTCTTTCCCTTGTTTGTAGAGCTTCTGGAATGTTGAGATTTTCATTAAGACTTTAGCCTTCTTACTGTTTCGTTCTTAATCATCGTGGAAGTGGTTCTGGAGCTTTAAACTCTGTTCTATTCTACTGTTATGATCTGATTCGCATCTTATGTTCTCCCATACCCATATTCTCAGGGCTGGTGAACTTTCTGCGGCTGAGCTCGAGAGTCTCATTGTTATTGTTGCAAATCCTCGTCAGTTCAAAATCCCTGACTGGTTTTTGAACAGGCAGAAGGATTACAAAGATGGTAGATACTCTCAGGTTGTCTCAAATGCCTTGGACATGAAACTGAGGGATGACCTAGAACGGTTGAAGAAGATCAGGTATCCCTTCCCCACCATTTTCTCGAAATAGAACTCTATTCTAGGACTGGGTTCTGATTAGAATTGCTAGGCAATTCGATTAAAGGGTATTATTATCTGCAGCTGTGTTATACGGTAATCTTAATTATGTTAATTGATTTTGTTCTAGGAATCATCGTGGTCTTCGACATTACTGGGGCCTGCGAGTGCGTGGGCAGCACACAAAGACCACTGGCCGACGGGGCAAGACTGTTGGTGTCTCCAAGAAGCGATGAGTGATCCTGTATATCGTTGTTTTGGGTTTTTTTCCCAATTTTTGAGAGCTTGATTATGGCTTCTGTAAGTGGGGATAGAGGAGTTCTGATTCTGTCTTAGGTTTACATATTCTTCAATTGTGGACCTCTTCTTTAGTGACTACGCTTTTTTGTGAGAACTCATCGGAGAATAAGAACTTGGGGTAAGCTGTTCTTTTCAAATCGGAAAGAGGACAACTTTCTTCTAGTTCTCTAATTGCATTCAGCAAGATTCCACAAGTCTAATAACCACTATCATACTAAACGGAAAACAGTAAAATCACCACCCAGTGCGAGTGAGCAAATGAACAGAAAAACTAGCCCCGCTTGCAGGCACACGAATTATCGGTACAAGGTTCATCTTCTGGCATCTTCATTGGAAAAAAATTGATTATATTCTGGGCGTAAGGCTTCCATGGTCAGTAAAACTCAACTAAAGAAAATTCAAAAACTAAAAAGAATGACAAAATTGCTCCCATCAATTAATTATCTCATGCTCAAATCTACGAGGAAGAAAAGGAAGTGAACAATAAAAATGGCATACATCATGCTTAACCAGATCACTTCTTCTTGCCTGCCTTGGCGGCATCTCCAGCCTTTGTCTGTGACAGAACAGTAACGACGAGTATTAACCATGAGCATAAAGAATGAGATAATGAGGAACAGATTTTGCATCTTCTTACCTTCTTAACTCCCCTGATTTTCTTGGTACGGTTCTTTCTTTCCTTGAGCTGCTTCCTAGACTTCTCCACTTTGGTAGCAAGACCATTCTGCACAAACGTTAAATGATGGTCAGAACTATGAAGAGAATGGCCATCCTTCCCTTTTCCAGTTCAACATTTTCCAATCATACATTTTTTCTGTTCTTTCATTTATTAATAGTTGTAGTGAAACACTTATGAGCTCTGTACAAACACAATTTGGTGAACACCGATACTGCAATAAAAAGTTAAAAGGTCTCGAGTAAGCATAGTATCTATTATGCATATAGCTTATTCTTCTGTTTCTACAAAAGCATCAACAGTAGTAAAATAGATATCTATGGGCCATTTGCACTGGCATTACTACAATTAAATAGAAGTCAATCTATTGTTTCATATGCGAGATTTCGAAAACACCCCAAAGACAACAAAATAACATAGTTTAAACCAGACCAATGTTTTCCATAATGAAGTGAAGTAGCATTACAAACATGGGCGCATATACTTCAAAAACTGATTTAATAATAAACATAAACTCTATAGTTTATTTTAAAAATAAAAGATCAGATATCCTCCATAGACACTCATGAAGACAGATAAAAATCATAGAATAAGAAACTGGGTGCCACATCATCAGTAACAGTATAGCCAAAATCTAAGTCCTTGTCATAGTAAATTAAGGTGCAGATAATGGAAACCTATTCCCTCCTGAATCCTTCTTCCTTTAGCACACTAAAAAACACAAGTTACCACTGATAATTAAGGGTAGACGCATTTCAATTTGGAGCTCCATAAGCAATCGGTGAAAAAACATAATCAATTCTCATAGCCTAACCAATACATAAATAATAATCAGAAATTCAATGCCACATTGAGTGAAGCATACATTTCAACAAAAAGAACATATGTGAAGCATTCTAAAGCAAAAATGAAACTATAAGGCATTGAGAGGATATGATCATAGGCATTCTAATAATTAAATGCAATTACAAGAAATAGAGAGGATAAGAACATAGGCATTCTATAACTAAATGCAACTACAAGATAAAGTAAGTAAAAGAACATTGGGAAATTAAACATGCAACCACTGGAAACATCTTACCCTGATAAGCCTATACTTGGGTTCATACTTCTTTGCATTCTCCAAGGTGTCGTAAATTAGTCCAAAACCAGTTGATTTACCCCCACCAAAATGTGTCCTGAATTTAAAGACGAAGATAGTATTTGAATCTTTGACTTCATACATTCTTGACAACTTTTCTTTCAACTCCACCTTCATAATAAAGAAACGACAAAAACAGAATTAAGTGACATGAACAAACTCAAAAAGTGAAAAATAGAAAATGAAAACAGAAATAGTTTTGCACGTGATAGAGACAGTATGAAATACCTTAGACACATTAGCTCTCCCAGGGTGAAGCACGTCGATAACCTGAGTAGAAAGTATAAAAGTTTAAAAAGACTAACCATACTCCCTGAAAATTTAAACTAGACTTCCACAGATGACAAGCAGATATTAGAAACAAAATAACTCACAAACTGCTTCCTTGAGAGGAGCCGGTTTGTCATGAACTTCCTGGTGCGGATAGTAACTGCTTTGTCTGCCATGTTTTCCCAGGCCCTGGTTGCTGAAAAGGATCACAGAAAACATTCCATAAACCAGGTGAAACCACAGCGAAATGTACTGATTATTATTTGGAGGTCAGTTTCACAGAAGTCCTAGACTCATGGAATTTCCAATAACAGGAAACTAAATCAAGATTTGGCCTCAGGTTTATGGATACAGTCAACCTCAATGAATGCAGAATAACTAGTCTTTCAAGCTCCACATGAACTTCCTATTCCAGTCTAGTAAAAGGAAATATATATATCAAAGACAGTTCCTAAAAACTAGGGTAAACAACTGCAACCAACTTAGTAGGGACCATATCTTTCTCTTTAAGCTCAACACATAATAAGGTGTAAACGTGGACCTCCAGACTGTGCTCCTTGAAATGCGGGCTCGCACCACTGTGAAGCGGGGAGAAAAGTGTGAAGTAACCAGACAAATGCTTTCAATAGATGAACAAGACTAAATTAATTCCAATCAAACAAAAATAAAAAATAATAAAAAATACTAAATATGAACCACAGAACACCGGTCCACCACACCACAGCTGAAACATGCCAGCACTCCAGAAAACTTACCTAGCAAGCAGTATTAGCAAAACCAAACGTAGGATCCCCACTGTTCCCTAATTATCTACAATGAGATTCACACCAATTACAAGAAGACCACCGCCGGCACCGATTAGTGACATCGTATCATAACGAAGAAATTCGAACAACTTTAACGGACAAATCCTCAGAGACATAAACTTCTCTAAGGACAACGAATTAAAAAAAAAACACCAGAAAAAAGTAGAACAACCATTAACATTCATGAGAGTCAGGATAGAAACCAAGCTCAATCATAAGAAAAGGCGATATCATGTTCTTGATTGCATCCCAAATAGCGTACCTTCTTCTTATTCTTCTTCTGGAAAAGAAGAGAGGATTCAGTTCTGTCCAACCGCGTCAGCCGATAACGGAGCTCATCGAGCCTTAGCGGTTTTATATGTCCCTGAAGCAAGGCGTGCCCTAGAACCCTTTTACTTGGTGAGGTTTTGCAGATCCGTATCCGATTACGGATGTTGCAAGCCCACTTGCCCAAATTTGAGTAAGATTAACAAGCCCACTTAACTTTGCCCCATTTCATCGAGGTACCGGGTAATCCAATTCCTTCGGCCCATTTGCTTCCTTTGAGAAAATATGATTTAACGTTTAAACCCTAAATACTTGATTTCATTTACCTATATCCTATGTCTTTATTAACGTTATGTGATGTTTGTTATATGCTTCTCATATCTAATTGTGTCACACTTATTCTTATGAACAAATAAAGCAGGGAATATGGCATAGTAGTAGAATCCCATTCTGTTCTCCCTCCCGATCTATTAAGTGCGGAAAGCTATAGGACCTGGCGTGCCCAGCTCTGATATCATGACAACAGTTAGCTAATACAACCTAACAAACCGATTTGTTAAGTGCAAAAAGCTACCGACTACAAAAATGAACGGAACCACTCTGACAGAAAACACCTACCAATCTGTAAAGATTCGGTTTTTTCTTTAAAGGAATCAAACATGGTTACGATTTTTTTACTGGTGCATTTTTATTTATTTGCTCTTGAGACGACTAATATTCAAATTTCGGAAGATTTGTTCTCATAATTTACTTAGTTTATGCCTTTGGGTGTTTTATAGGGGAAAATATTTACAAAATTTTCTCTTATTCAATTATTTTTGGTGTAATATTCACCTAATTATGTTTTATTGTATTAAAAATTATAATATTAAATCATGATAAATTTTATAAAACAAATAAATTATTCTAATAGATAAAATAAAAAAATTATTATTTATTTTGATAAATATAAATCATGTAAAAAAATTACATGGAAAAACATATTTTATTTTTAAAAATCTAAATTGTGATATTAATAACACTAAATATATATAAAAAAGACTATATTTGATTGTAAAATGTGTTAATATGTATTCGTGTAGAATCGATCGATAATCGAATGAAAATAAACATTGGATTCAAACAAGTTAATGCATTATTAAGTAATATTATATTTATATTAATTGAAAATAAATTTGATCTATGAATATGTTTTCTTAATTTTGATGGGTTAATAATGAATTGGATGTGCCACTTCCACGATACTTTGCCTACTACTCTTTCTACCTTAAAACGTTGGATTCGGATCCAAGAAAATCCGGAGCCGGATGTTGTTATTAAACGGGCAATCAGTCTATCGGATCCTGGGTCGTCTCCTTCCTTCTTTCCCGGTACTTTTAACACAAAATGAGAAAATGGCACCTTCCATGGAAACCGACGCAGACTCCATCGTCCCGCCTCAGCGCGGAGGCCCCTTGAAAAGAGAAGAACTTCAAAAAAGAAAAAATTCCTGACGTCGCTCCTCTGTCGTCGCTCCAATGGCGAGAAGGAATCTGAACGGTGATCAGAGGGAGTGAGAACTTATCGACGTGGACTTCGTGTCGGATCCACAATTCGAGCAGAGGATTCGAGGAGGCTGGAGTGTTAGGTCTCCACGTCCGATTATTCTGTGTCTCGTGCGAGGTAATGGATGTTGTCGAGATGGTAGGACGTGAATCCCTGAAATCGCATCATATTCTTCTGACGAATGTGGAATTTCTTTTTCCTATTTATTCGCAGTTCTGCTCCTTCGGAGCCGATATTTCAGGATACTTAGTACGAATTTCTTCACTGTATAAAAGTTGCTGTTTCTGGAGGCACGACAGCGGTTTGTTCGACCGATCGGTACACTGGGGATTCGTTGCTTCTGGTTTGCTGTTTCTTTTGTTTTGTGTTCCTTACTCGAATTTTTGTTTTTCCATGAGAGATTGAAGCTTTCGCGTCTTGTTTGCTAGTCCTGAATTTTTTGTAACTTTATTTTTTCTCCCTGAAATTCAGCATTGTGAGGTCATACTAATGAATGAAAGCTTTCAATAATCTGACTCTGTATCCTAAACCAGAGCTTCTCTTTTAGAGCTTAAAAACCTGAAATTTGTTTTGCTTAAGGTCCTCTTCTATCTGCCTTTGACTTCCGGCTTCGTAGTTCGTTCGCGGGAGAAGTAAACTCCCGAGTGGGCGTTACTACAACGCCACAAGTTGTCGTGCTTCGCAAATTGTTACGACGCCAAGGTAGCCCTGACCTAAATTTCGTTTCTTTCTGCCGTCAAACATCGTTTTTTTTTTTGCAGTCGTACCGTGCCACACGGTCAAACTTCCCTTTTGTGCACATCAGTGCTAGGTTGAAACCCGATCCATTTTTTTCCCTTTTCTTTTCCAGTCGAAGAACCCTCTTCGTCCCCGGCTCGTTACCGCCGGCGAAACCAGTGCGTCCGAGGTATGTTTAGATCTCTGTCGAACCTGGTCATTCCGTTGTTCACGATAAAACACAGACACATTAACTTTCAGTCGCGAAAAAGGAAGACAGCTTACTTTTATAAAAAAATTGGCTTTTCACCTTATCTGATAATAAAACAAATAATAAGAATGTCTACGGTTTTCGGCTGCTTGCTGACAGAGAAATTTTTCCGTCGCCTGGCGAAAGGTAGAAAAAATCTCGCTCTTGGCATGTGCTGGATGCCGGTTGAATGTTGGCAAGGATGTCCACCACCCACTGTTTAACAAGCTTGTAGGCTAGACAACGCACGTGGTTGTCTTCCTCCGCGATTGTCTTGGTGTCATGGGAAGACGTTTCTTGGCTTTTTATTGCAGTGGACGGGGGATATTACCTCAGCTGGATCATACATTCAGAGAAATATTGTTTCCGCATTTAAGTCAAAATTTTGAAGTGTTCCAAGTCCTTGTCTACATTCAATTATCTTTATACGTTTTATAATTTGCTTTTCTGTGGGTTTAGCGGTAATGTGACAGCCAGCGGCCTGTCAGTTGTTATTTTTCGCTTTGGGTGATGACCAGTAGAGGAATTTATAAACCCTCGTATCTTACAGTTACATCTGTTTTCTGTCTAGAGTTTTTGCAGCTGTTCCATCGATCATGAATGCTTTGACTGCAACTAGTAGGAACTTCAAGCTGGCTGCTCGGCTTCTGGGTCTGGACTCGAAGCTGGAAAAGAGCCTTCTGATTCCTTTTAGAGAGATCAAGGTAATTCGAAGTCAACCTCTCTCCCTCCTTTCTTTTCCTTGATGGTTTCGGAATCTGCATACTTGTATTTGTTGTTCTGTCGGACCTGGTTCCGGAAAGCTCGCAGCTTATTCGTTGGATGTTTCTTGTTATTGGAATTTGCGATACGCATTGAAAACTTTTGAGGCATTTTCCTCAGTGTCTGGGTTTCCTTCTCTCGTTTGCCATACCTTCCAACAGTTTTGCACTTTTTCTGCGGGTGAACTATTTTACAGGTGGAATGTACTATTCCGAAAGACGATGGTACCTTGGCTTCTTATGTTGGATTCCGGGTGCAGCATGACAATGCAAGAGGCCCAATGAAGGGAGGGATTCGTTACCACCCTGAGGTTAGTCATGCTCCTCGTCCCGTTGAGTTCTAAAGGAACTTTCTCTTTGCACATTTTTTCCTCAAAAAATGAAGTAAATTATTCGGATTATAGTGTTGTTCTACTTATACATATCATATGCTGTACTCAGTATGAGAAAATGGTTTGACTGTACGACCAAGCCTTGGTCCTCAGAATTCCTTTCTAAAAATAACTGAAAGATGGCAGCCTTGAATGTCGCAGCTCAGTGAACTGTGAAAAGTTTCTTGTATAACTCATGGGACCAGGACCCGGTTGTGCAAGAAGCTGTTCGTCTCCAAGTTCTATATGACTTTTCTTGATTTCTTACTTAATGGGAAAGGGGAAGGAAAAAGTGATCTGAAATCAAGTTCCATGCCCTATTTCTGCATCATGAAAAGTTGCTATACAAAATTCAGGTGGACCCAGATGAAGTCAATGCATTGGCACAATTAATGACATGGAAGACTGCAGTTGCAAATATCCCATATGGAGGGGCAAAAGGAGGAATAGGCTGTTGTCCAGGGGATTTAAGCATCTCTGAGCTTGAACGACTCACTCGAGTTTTCACGCAAAAGATTCATGATCTTATTGGTGTCCATACTGATGTTCCTGCACCTGACATGGGGACAAATCCACAGGTTGGTTTCGAGACAAAAATTATATTTCTTCATTTGCTGCAGTGAAATTTTGAACCTTAATTGTTCTTGCATAATCGTTGTCTGTATTTTAGTTTATTGGCCTTCTCCACCACATCACACTCTTTAATTGGATGTGTTTCTTCCTTAATTTAGACAAATTTGACACGATTCTTGTAGTTCTTAGGGTATATATGTAATTTAATTGAATGGTAGCTGTTGGTTCTCTTTGCATAAGGTGTTCCACACTCTGTTCCACACTCTGTATGCTGGTAATGTGGTGGATTGCTAACCAATATTTGAATGATTCTTGGAAAGACTAAATCGTTAAAGAGGTTGACAAAGCAAATTTGGAATCTTATTGATATCTGATTTCTGTTTATTGGATCATATGGCAGACTATGGCTTGGATACTGGATGAGTACTCAAAATTTCACGGCTACTCACCTGCAGTGGTGACAGGAAAACCAATTGTAAGTATTAAACCTTCCGGAAGTTCCACATTCTGCAGATGTCTTTGCTAAAATTGGTCGAATTGTAAAAATACTGGAGATGGCCAGTCAAGTGGTATAAGATACCATGTTCCCCTGAAAATTATTCTTTCATCATTCTGAAGGTTGGCTGGATTGCTCAAATTTCTTTAGAAGTCTTTTAAGTTTATGATCAAACTTATGCTACCACAATTTGTTCAAATTTAATAGTAATTGTTTGCTGAACTTTATTGATTCCTATTCGGTACTTAAAGCAATTTCTAGCTTGTTATGTTAATTACCCACCACCTAAAAAATCTTTGTAGTTTACTGTTTTTGTCTATCTTCTACCTTTTCTTTGTCAAATTTTGCAAGTTAACATTTTCCAAGTTACAGTGCAACTCTAGTAAATGACTGATTTTAAAACTGGCCTGTTCCAGGATCTTGGTGGGTCTCTGGGCAGAGATGCAGCTACTGGAAGGGGAGTCCTTTTTGCCACAGAGGCCTTGTTGGCAGAGTATGGAAAGAGCATTGCTGGCCAGCGATTTGTTATCCAGGTTTGTCTTTTCATTCTTTATAGTGATTATACTTTTCTTCATATTTTGTGGCAATTAGGTGTTGATCAACTATGGCAGCTATATATGTGTCATGTGGCACATAACACGGTAATTAATGTATGTTGTTCTCTTGTTTGTCTTTCTTTCGCACAAACCAGGGATTTGGAAATGTAGGTTCTTGGGCAGCACAACTTATCAGTGAACAAGGTGGAAAGATTGTTGCAATTAGTGACATTACTGGGGCCTTGAAGAACAGCGAAGGTCTTGATATACCCAGACTAAGCAAACATTCCATTGAGAATTGTGGGATAAAAGGTTTTGATGGAGGAGACTATATTGATCCTAAGGACTTATTGGCTGAAGACTGTGATGTTCTTATCCCAGCAGCCCTTGGTGGGGTGATCCACAGGTTCTTTCCCTCCTACTAATCTCAAGTTGAAATAGAATCTGATACAAGTAGCATGTTTATGCGTAAGTCCTCGATCTATCTTTATGCAGCTTCATTATTGACTTCTATGACTTATTTGAAGAGCTGATTTTTTTTCCCCTGCAAATAGAACTTCTGAAATATTCTTTATATACAAGTAACATATTTAACTATAAATATCACATAATCTCTAAAAATATACAAAATAACAAAATGAGTTTCAATATGGACAAGACTGGATCCTCTATTCACATAAAGGGATAGAGTTATTTCCTCTGCGCCCTTCTCTGACGAGTCGTAATAAGTAATAACAAAAATACCAGTCAGTTCAGTGCATAATTCAACTGCGGCAGTTTGACTTTCTAAGAGGTACTCTAGAGTGGTAGCAACTTTTGGAAACAGGGGCATATCCAAAATGGCAATGAAACAGGTTTTTGCCAAATCTTACACTTAACTATATATGCTTTACATCTGCACTACCATGAGCCAAATGTCATTTGTTTCTGACAATGCGAATGCCAGTGAGTGTTAAAGGAAAATGGAGTACTGGGCACTATTTTAATGACAGTCACAGAAGAGTATGGCTGAAAATCATTTAAATAGCCAAATGGTTCTATAACATCAGAAACTTGCATAGTTTGACAAGGCCTTATATTTTTTCTTTCCTTGGAAAATTTACTACTTCTATCTTTTGTTGTAGGGAAAATGCAAATGATATAAAGGCCAAATTCATTATCGAAGCAGCCAATCACCCAACCGATCCAGAGGCAGATGAGGTGACAATTGATCTCCTAACCCTAAAGCATTAATAAACAAAGTAGTATGCTTATAAATTTAGATTTATTCTCAATGTGCAGATTTTAGCCAAGAAAGGTGTAAAAATTCTCCCTGATATTTTTGCAAATTCAGGAGGAGTTACAGTAAGCTATTTTGAATGGGTTCAGGTAAATCCCATCGTAGTTCTTCTTCTGTCACGATACTCCTACTGGTGCCAGAGTTTGTTTATTTTGATCTTCAAATTCATCCCTTTGTGCTCATCATGTACAGTTCTAACAAAACATGTATCAGTAAGAACGAATTCTTCTTGACTATATCGTATTACATTGATCTACAGAATATCCAAGGCTTCATGTGGGATGAGGAGAAAGTGAACAATGAGCTGAAGTCATACATGACCAAGGGCTTTAAAGCCATGAAGGAAATGTGCAATACCCACCATTGTGATCTGCGTATGGGGGCTTTCACACTTGGAGTGAACCGAGTTGCACGAGCAACCGTTCTCAGGGGGTGGGAAGCCTGAGATGATAAAGAACCATTCTAGTTTCATTTTGTTTCCTTTCCTATTTTCAGTTCCTGAAATAATTTGCATGGCATCATTCCAGAGAATTCCTCCTTAACATCAGTTTACCTATCCAGCCCCTGTTTGTTCAAGTACTTGGGTGTGGAAGGATATGGAAGAGTAGACCAATGATGAGAAATGAATCTACCCATTTTGAGGTATCATTTCGGAACCCTTAAAACTTCATGTATTGGCTGATATATAATGAATATGATCTGTTTCAATAAAAAACTAATTTTTATGTCCTTCAATTTAAATTCGATGGTTAAAATGGTTGGATAAAATGATGTTCATAACAGGCACTATCGGTCTAAACAAAAAATTTCAGTCTTCTCAAGCGAGCCACCCAGTCTTTATTTTTCCCGTTCCATCAGAGTCTGCTTCCCATTTACAGTTCTCAAGAAAATGAGCCAACCTTAGGACAAATTCTTTTCATTTGTATCTTCTCCAAATCTCCTTTTTCTCCTAGTGTTATGCTCACATCAATTACGAAGTATCAACCTGTTCATTCGGTTATCAGGACCTTTTGCTATCTCGTCCACACTAGACAGACATGCCATTCCTGCAAAATCATTAGATTTTCAGAAGAATATAAATTCGATCTTGGCATTTTGATAACCCCATTGTGGACGAGCTATTTAATGCGTCGTAGCTTTTTACAAACCACCCTGCAAGATTTACCAACTGAGAAAAGAAAACATTGAAAGATCTGCAAGAGCCTCAGAGAAGGCGTAATTTGCTTCACCCTACAAGAACGGCCGCTCTCCAAATGAAAGTTAGATTCTGGTCTCATCCATTCTGAACAACACTCAATAAATACAGGCTTAGAATTAGTCATCATAGCAAACTACAAACTACAGCACGTAACCATCATCCTACAGAAGAAAATTTCTTAATTAGAGCGCAGAAAAGCTCTTTTGGGTTGTAAATTGATTATAAGCAGCCTCAAATTACTAGTGATCCTATGATCTGCCCCGACCTCTGAAACCACCACGACCTCCACCTCTGGGAGGCCCTCCTCTGCCTCCCCTGGGTGCACCTCGACCACGAAATCCACCACCACGCCCACCACGAGCACCTCCTCTTCCTCCCCCACGGCCTCCTCTTGTTGCAGCTTGTCCTCTGCACAAAGATACCCACTACATTAAGATGACACAAAAACAAAATATTCCCTACTGAATAGCCTGAAATACTTTAAACTACAATCATATTTCTCATACAGGAGATTACCAACAGGTACAAGTATAACACATTGTTTATGGTGATTTCTGCTGTATCTATAAGATTACCACAAATAAAAGTTAATCTTTAGTTTTGCACTGGAAATGTAAGCCCAATGTACATATAATGATTCATAATATCTGGGAAAAAAATTCTCTTTTTTTTTTTTTTTTTTCATTCTGAGGCTTATTTCCAATGACCAGACCAATGGCACCTGCCCAAACCACATTGCAAAAATATCTTCTATCAAGTATTGCTTGCTTCAGACTATTTCTTTTTGAGTTATACACATCCATTCCCTCTCAACCATTCGCAGGGATGCAGCAGTAAGTGTAACACTTAAGACTGCTGTGACAAAACTACAAGCTAGCAAAGCAGCCTATAAAGTCAACATCAGGGTAGTGGTGATTTTCATTGCTATCCATCCAATGTAATAAGTTTTAGAGCCTGAAAGGTCTGTAGGCAGAGATTATGAATAAATTTCTACCTCAGTCATGCTTCAATTACAAAATATTCAAGGTTTGAAATCTAAATGTTGGTATAATACTGATCTTTATCATGAGATCAGTGAAGTAGTATCAAACTCAAAATTAAGACTACCAGCATTATAACATTAAAAAATAACAATACCGAAAGCAAAATTCACTAATAGAGAATCTCCCTTCCTATCCTAGCAATGCACTGTAAATATGGATAAACGGTTGAATCATGGGGTTAAACATGGAAGCTTTATGATGGATGGAGCAGAACCATCTGCACTTTAAGCAGCCACAGGTTCTCATATATGTGCTTCAAGAGAACATCTGTATCTTAAGTTGATATGCAACCCTATAAACTCAGATGGATAGTCCAACTCAAACTTGATAATTTTAGATTCAGTAAAACTTGCCAGTGAGGAAAATAAAAGATTGCAGCAATGGCAACAAATAAGAAGAAAAAAAATTTATCATACTTTGGCTGGGAAAGAAATCTTGCAAGAGGCAGCAGCTTAGCCGGGTCAATATAAAACTTGTCTCCCGTCGCATATGAGGCTGCTATAATGCCCTCCATCATCTTAATTGAAAAACACTAAACATAAAAAGCAAAAAAATGTAAAACATCAGCACCTCAACAAGAACAACTACTAAAAGATCAAAGCAATACAAAGCTTAATCTACACACAGCTCATTAAAGTAATGGCTACTCACAGATTCATTAATTGGACCGAATATTTCATCAACTTTTCCAATCTGGGTCATGTTCTGCAGATATATAGGAGCATTAAAGTAAGGAACTTTCTCGTTCGTCAGCTTAGTGACCGCATCCCCCTCACACGCATGCATAAAAGTCGAAACTTCTGTAATTGGACACATAAACAACATAAAATGAAAAGAATCAAACCGGAATGGACACACATAGAGAGCCTCAAAAGGGACAGAAATTGAAGAAAACAATCAAAAGGGGACGAAATCGTAAGAGATTCGAAAAAAACTAACCAACAACTTCGGCCGGAGGACCTTCGTCGCGGAAGCCGCCGCCGCCTCGGCCACCAAAACGGCCACCGAAACGACCACCGAAACCTCCGCCACGATCTCCCCTGCCCCTGAATCCCCCACCACGATCTCCCCTACCCCTGAATCCCCCGCCACCGCGCGGTGGTCTCATTGTTCCAGTAACAAAAACGCAACTAAACGGAAGTCCGAATAAGAGCAAGAAGAGAAGCTCCCTCTTTCCTCTCCTTCGCTCTACGCACGTCGCCTGCGCAGAAGGGTTTAGGGTTTAGCGTTTTTAGGGTTTATGGATCGGTTCATAGGAAAGAGTGAAATGACCCTATCCGCCTCACTTTTTTTATAAATTTATGGGACCATCCTTTTATGGATTCAGGAGAGGTGATTAAAGTGAGACGCCCATTAGAAGCAAATGGGAGCAATAAGTCTCATTCAATGTTATACTAAAGGTGATCGGGTCCAATTAAATCTAGGTTTTACATGTGTGACAAGCATATTAGGAACTAGGTTCGATCATGGTTATCCATTTTGAGGTTGTAGTGAGTCGACTTAACCTTTTTGTTCCACCCAAGTCCCCTCCAACTTGCTTCAAGTTCAACCACTAGATCATCGAGTCCCAGTCTAACTTGATTGATTCAACTCAAATTTTCATGTATCCAAGTCGGATTTCAAGTCAGAGTCGAAAGACCCTAGGTTCGACCTGAACCAATTCAACTAGTTGGTCTAGTCTAGAATTTATAACACTAGTTTCACATTAATGTACCTCCAACTAATGTTTAATCCACTTTAATATATCTCCAACATGATTGTGACCTAATGTGCATTTTTCTTTTGACCTTGTCTCTTATGACACTTTTATATAATTTTATATACTTAGGGCTTGGGGTAGGTTTGATGATTGTATGTCCCACATGCAAGCAAAGTTGGTGGCATGAATCAAACCAGTCTCCCCTAAAGTTCCATGCAAAAGTTGATTCCCATGTTTTACCTTAAAATATTATGGTAATTTTCATGTCTCCCAAGCTTTAAAACCATACATATATACATACATATATATATATATATAGACCGAACCATTTAAATTATGTGCCAATTTTAGTTTCTCTAAGTCGTAGTTTCTTATTCATTTATGTTATAGAAAACCCACATAAAACCACTAAATCATAACCTAGGTCTCTACTTGACTTATTAAGGCAGCTTAAGCTTGCTTCCTCTAGTTTGATGTGTCTAATTGTCCCATTACGACATAATTCGATAATGGGTCTATTTAGAATTGTGGTTAATTATGTGATTATCATTCACTTATCCAAAGTACAAACCCCTTTTTCTTTCTTTGGGTATGCTTTAAGCCAATTGTAGTATCTTTGTATAAACTTTTCTCAAAGCCTCGAAACATGGAAGTTTGAGATTCCAAATGATCCCTTATATTCTAAGAAAGACAACACAAAGATGCCTTAATGTGACAATATGTTGGAGTAATCCTAATAGATGGAGAGTCATCAAAAAACTTTTTTTTTTCACACTAAAGATGTCTTAAGTATGGATTAGTTTAGAGTATTTAAATGTGATTTTATTTAATTATATTTTCTTTGAGTCCTGGATGATTCGAGTGCAGTAATTCCTTGCATGTAATGCGTTGGGTTGGTGGGAAGCATCATCATAGCTTGTTTTTTAGTACTGTTTCTTCCGAGGAAACTATGGCACTCATTCCACCATCTCATCTGTCAATTCATTTTTTGGTTTTTATTTAACCCATAAAAAATCGATAATGGAAAATTGAAACTCTGCAATTTCCAAGCAATGCAATCTATTGACTGGGGTTCTATAATGGGAATCATGTTTCAGACCATTGCTCCAAATTCGATGGAGGAACGGATGGGATGAAACTGTAAATGGGGGTGTGATTCATATTCTGAATAATCGGCGGCGTTTCATGTTGTTTCTTCTTTACTGGGCGAGGCACGCTTTCCAGCTCTTCCTTCACGTTCTGCGTTCTTTTCCCACTCTGAGAGTGATTTGGTGTTTTGTCTGTCGCACTTTTTACTAGCTTTTCTCTCGACAGCATTACATGCAGAAGAAAGGAACTTTCTGAGGGAAAGTGGAACATTATCAGAGACGTGGAGGGGTGTGTGTTGGTCATTTGGGGAATCTGAACAGTTGGTGATACTTTTTTTTTATCCGCCCGGTTTTTTTTCTTCCTTCTGGGAGAGACTGATGCTTGTTCCCGTATTGCAGCTATTGCTAAGTTACAGTTGATAAAAAATAATAAAAACTGTGTTTCAGGATAATCTGGACATGTTTGAGTGCCACCCATTTCTCCGTTTCTCCATCTCTGGACGAATTTGTTAATTTCACCGTACCCTTTCTGGACTTTTTTTTGGGGCAAGTTTCCGCTGTGTTTATATTATTATTATTTCCTGTCTCTCTCTCTGTGAATCTCAATCGATTTTGAAGAGTTGTTTTCTTTATTTGTAAAAAGGGTGTTTTTTTTTTTTTTATCTGTTCGGGTTTCTTTTCAGGATGGTTTTGCACAAGAATTTGTGCGAAGGACGTCGTTTCGGAAAAGATTTGTAATTGGGTTCTTTTCGGCAAGCACAAGCGTTGAGTTCTTTCCTTTAGTCAAACGATAGGGTTTTTTTCTCTGGCTTAGGTTTCGTTGCAGATTTCGTGAAAGATTTTCTCAGTTGCTAGTTCAAATGAATTTTAGTAGTTTTGTTTGATGAAGAGTTTGGCTGTCTTCTGGTCTATTCTGCAGCCAAGACATCGAATTGGGTGTTCTTCCGGTTACTCGGTCGAATTGTTTAACGTTTGATATGGGTATGGCTTTCCTGTAAGCGGTTAACTTTTCCAAGGTGGTTTGATGAGGGTTTTGTTCTGCAAGTTCCAATGCCCTTCTTTTATTTGCTTCTGCAAATCTCCTGTTCCCATTTTTTCTCCTTGTCCATTGAAATTGGAAGATGCACAGAATGTTTCGAGTTTGTCTCCAGTTCCTGATACTGGCAACCAGTTAACTGTTGAGAAAGTTGAGGCTGACAAGGAGAAGGATGTATTAGACAAGGAAGCTCTGGTTTTACCCAAGAGCAGTCTCAGAAATCCTTCTGGATCAGACTCAAAGGATGCCATCAAGGGAAAAGTGCAATGGAAGGATTTCTTAGGCAAAGAACTTGTTGAAATCAAGGAATTCGAACCCAGGTACATGAAATTTCCTCTTGTATTTTTCATTTTCATAGTGATTCTAAGTTTGTTAACGCCTAATTGAATAAAGCATGTAGTCTTATGCTCTGAGTTTTAAGTCTTAAACATAGGAATTTCCAGGAAAGTGACTGCACTTTGAAGACATTATGGCTTGAAGTTTACTTTTACTTCACCAGTTTATTTCTTCACCTCTTACGTGTGTATCTGATTTATTATGCCTAGTGCAGAAAAATATAAACATCTGGTCCCAGTAAAATTTGAGCTAAGTTGTTCTGATACGTTTGCAGGGAGTACTTGCTGTAGTTTGTTGAGGTTATATGATTTTTGGTAATTGTCGTTGTGTTTCTGTCATTCTAGCTGATTCCCAGTTCTTCAAGCTGTTCAAGATTTACATTATAAAGAATGGTTGCAAGAATTTTTCAAAAACAAGGATGGTTCCAAGAATTTTCAATAAAAAGGATGACTGCAAGTATTTTCAGAAAGAAGGGACAGTTGTAAGAATTTTTTTTTTTTAAAAAGGGATGATTGTAAGGATTTTTCAAAAAAAATAAAAATAAAAGATGGTTGCAGATAAGATAATCATTCTTGCGTCCCAATCTCTTCCAATGTTTCACTGCATCGCATCTTCAGGTTGTTCTGGATAAAAAAGAAGAGTATATAAGTTTTTTAAACTTTGGAATACTATAGAACGAGATTCTGCATGTTTCACCAATTGGGATAAAAATGATTTAGAAGCCAGGGAAGTCGATCAGTATCCACATTGGATACTTCGCTGGAGAAGCTTCTTGATCTCCTTTATACACTGGATTATTGAAGAAAAAAAAAAAATTGGTGCTGGAAAGTTGCTAGATTGGTGGAGAGAGATTGATGACATGTTTGGTTATCTTATGCTGTCTCAAGCAAAGATCGACTTGGAAGGCTTAGCTTGCATGCTTAAGCTTGAATTCTTTTCATCAAAATCCATATTGATGGAACATCTTTCAGTACTCTAAAGAAGAATACTCACAAATCTTATGCTGATATTCTGGAATGCAAGTTATACATATTTAAGTATAAAACCGTAAACTCAGATTGCTAATACCAACCTTCCTATTAAGTTGACTGCAGATCCCTAGCTCCTGAAAAAGGAAGGTTGACAGCTGGTGTATAAAAATTTTTAGTTAATTATTAGAACATAAATGTAAATCCATTATTTTGTCATGATAGAGCAGAATGGAGGAGGATTCATACTGTTCACCTCAAAATAGTTGCTCTGACAATGATGATGATGATCATTAATTAAGTAAACACCCATAAACTACTTGAGAAAAGTAAATGACTGATTATCATTACTTCGACCTGAATCAATGGGACTATGTTTCTTAAAGTGTTCTTCTGTTACATTTTCACTGATAAAAAATGGGAGTTAGAGGTAAGATAGCTTGTTCCTCTGATGCAAATCATCTCAACGTTGTTGAATGGACCTTTTATATATCAAGAATAAATTTAGCTACTCTCTGCTACCAATTTTTATAATCAGCTTAACGGAGCTGCATTACACTTGTTTTAGCAGTTAAAACTTCTGATTTTCGTTGATCACTTTTAGTTGGACAAGGCCCATATAATTACCCAGTCTGAGATAATGCATTTTCACTGCTGAAGCTGCATGTGTTCTGTTTATGACAGTTTACAAAATTATATGTCAATAGTTAAGTGCCCTTGATGATAATAAGGTTTGCACCAGATCATTTAATCTTTACTTGGACTACCAGCATCACTTTTTTTTTTTTTTTTTTTTTTTGAGTGGACTTTGCAGTTTATGTTTAATCGTTTTTTCTTGGCACTGCTCTTCTAGGTGTCACTGCACTGGATAGGAATTTGTTGACTAAATATTTTGAATTGGAAAGGTTGAGAGATTATTGAAAACCTGCTTGCTATTTTGCCTATATTGCCCATTTGCTCTTTAAGCCTTCTGATTTTGTTCAGAATACTAATAGCTTAATGGGAAGAGTCGTTACTTCAAACTTCTGTTTTTCCAGTCTACGGTTCAGTAGGAGCTGCATGAACCTGTGTGTACTCTTCTGCAGACAAATCAGGATTTTTGGCCGTTCAAACTGTTTTGTCTCCCTTGTTATTGCGACCTCCAAGTATGGTTAGATCCACACTTTGGTTCAGTAGGAGCTGCATGAACCTGTGTACTCTTCTGCAGACAAATCAGGATTTTTGGCCGTTCAAACTGTTTTGTCTCCCTTGTTATTGCGACTCCAAGTACGGTTAGATTCCCACTTTGGTATGGTTGAGCAATGCCATTAATTGGTCTGTTGGTTTCAAATGTAGCATATAGATAAGTTTAACAAAATATACAGCCAAACCTGAATCTCTACAGCTTATTTTTCATATGTAGCAAATGCTTGTCGCTGAGGGGGGTTTGTAATTATAAATCTCATTGTATGTAATAATAAAAAAGAAAAACCTATTCTTGTGAGGTACTGATGTTTAAAACATAAATGAAACACAGCCAGGAATGGGATAATCGTTTCTGTACTTTGTTGGTCTTTGGATTTGCAGAGTTGGGTTCTTCAAGCCATCTCAACATAATGCTCGGTAAATTTTTGTTTGCAGTGAATCAGGGGACTCAGACAACGAAGCTGATGATCACCCAGGATGTGTTTGCGTTATTCAGTGACATTCTCTTTGTATATTCTTCATGGAAAGGACCATTTTTTTTTTTTCTGACTGTGCTGCAATCACCACATGAAACTGTTCTTCTGAATGATAATGGTGCAACTTTTCTTATTCGAATGTGGCAACGATGACATCAACTGAGACGATTAAGAAACAAAATTCACTGTCGATGATAGTAGTCGAGACTCCCTATAAGTTTCACAAGTGAGAAGAGCCAGAATCAGTATGAACTTTATTTTCACATGGAAGCAGTTTGATGTACAGATGCTCATGAGTACAGGAGCTTCACCTTCCGATGGTTTAGCAAAGCAGACCTCTTCCATTTCTTCACCAAGTTGAATTTACAGTGCTCAATCATTGCCCAGGCCTTTCATCCTTTTTCTCTATCAGGACATCCTTCCCAGATAAAACTTCTGCATTGATCAAAATATGGATCATTTGTTTAGCTTTTTTACTTGTAGATAGAAATACGAGATTAAACGTATGGTCTTAACCTCTTAGCCCCTAATCATCCTCCAAGTCCCCACTAAATGAACAGTTCAGATCTGTTAAGCACGAGTGGGCCCCACGAATGTGATTCAAGTACCGGGGCACGCGCCCGTGAGGACCAGATCCGTCTTTTGCCAGTGTCGCCTCCATTTAAGAATTACAAAGTAAGGCCCCGGAAAGTAAAGTATTCAATTTAGACCGTAATTATTGTGGATTAAAGAAAAAGCGCCAGATTAGCGAAAAGCTGCTTCCCCCGCGCTTTTCCCACGTGGCCTGTTTCCGTCGCCGGCTTCCCGTCTGACAGGAAAAAAGTTCTCCGCCGTTTTACGTCTGCACCGTCCCAAAAAAATTTCGGTCTTGAAAACGGAAATGTGGGCCCGCGTCGGATTCGTGGCGACTCTTTCGCGGTCCCGCATAAATCTGTCGGTCACCGAACTTCTCTTGTTGCGAAGTGACTGTTTTACCCTCTTCAGTTTTTCTTGGAGTGAGGATTTGTGTCCGGGGTCGGATGCAGTGGAAGTCGCATATTTTTTTGGGAAATTGTTTTGAGCAACCTATAATAATAATAGTAGTATATTTTTAATATTTTTTAATAATAATAAAAATTTTTATATAAATAATAATAAGATTAAAGTGGGAGATATTATTTTCCTACCAAATTTAATTTTTAATATTTTAATTATTAAAGACAAGAATTTATTTTGTCAGAGAGTGGTTCCATCCACTCTTGTAGGTGGTAGTTTTCCGTACCTAAAAGATCTGTCTATTAGGTTGTATTGGCTAAGCCGCTGTCATGGTATCAGAGTTGGGCACACCACGTCCTGCGTTTGAATCCCGTGAGAGGCGGTCAAGAATGGGCAGGGTGGGTGTCAGAGTGGTTTCGTCCGCTCTTGCAGGTGATAGTTTTCCGCACATAACAGATCGGTCTGTTGAGTTGTCTTGCAGGTGATAGTTTTCCGCACATAACAGATCGGTCTGTTGAGTTGTATTGGCTAGCCGCTGTCATTTTTTTGTTCCAAAAAGAATATAAACATAAAAAAATATTTTTTAAATAAATATTTTTCACTAATTTTTTTCTTAACTTTATAATATATTTAAGACATTATTTAAGTAATAAAATTATGATATAATTAATTAAATATCAAATTTTAAAATTATAAAAAATAAATATTATAATTTATTAACATAAAATTGATTAAAAATAATTAAAATAAATATTAAACCCGGCACACACCACCATTTGTGTTATTTGGTTTTCTCTCACAATATAGATTATCCGGTCCCACATAAGTAGACGGTTTGGATTCAATATCATACTCGGATAACCTAACTTTGAAAGGCTTCTTATATGCTTCTCACTTTTTCCTGCTGCAGCTTCTCATTCCAAAAAGGGCTGCTTTGTCATTTTGTCAGGGCAGTTATTTCTGAGACATTCAGACAGAGATTCTCCGCCGCTGACAACGATTTACATAGTGACGTATCATCCCCACAAGTACTCAAAACATCAAACCGTACATTCCCGTCGACCGTCGTCAGTCGCCAGTAATCCCAGTACGTTCCAGTCACTCCAAGAATAAAATCGTGGATTCGTTATCCGACGTGATCTCCACCGTCCTTGCGCCATTAGGGCCCACAACATGACGGCTACCGAACTGGGCCCGCCTATTTGAAAACCGACCAAGTAGGGAATCTCGAGTCATCGTCGGATCCCAGGTCAGCATCCTACGTGGCCCGGAAAGTTGGCGTGTGGGGAAGGCTTTTAGCGTTTTTGAGTTAACACTCGCACCCTGCGCTTCCCCTGCTTTTCAATCTTTCCCCCACACACCATTTCTTCTTTTCTCGATCCTCTTTTCTTATTTATTCTTCGTCTCCAGCCGTCCACCGCACCGCCATTGCCTTCAAATACACCTCCGGTTTCCTTCCCGCAGATCTTTTTCTTTTTTCCTGTATTTTTTTTTTTTGCTTCTTTCTTGGGGAGATCAGCGTCTGTTGTTCCTTCATCGTTGCGGATTGTTTGAATCCGATGAGCATCGGATAAGGCTGAAATCATGGTGAGTAATTTGATCTTGGAGTTTTGGTTCGACTTATGAAGGTGTTTGATGTTTGATGTCGATTCTGATCTTTTGAGTGATGCAGGGGACGCCGGTGAATATTATTGTTGGCTCGCATGTTTGGGTGGAAGATCCGGAGGTAGCATGGATCGATGGCGAGGTGATAGAAATCAAAGGCAGCGATGCCACCATTATTACGACGGATGGCAAACCTGTAAGTTTGGCTGGTCATTTAGACAGAGATATATATTTCCATCAATGAGCACCTATAGTTGAGATTTCGTTTTTTCGAGTGCAGTCAGATCTTAAGAGATTCAATTAGTTTGTTCATGATAATTGATGATAAGAAATCTTAATTTCACCTTGTTCATCATTATTCATGGAAACCATTATGTTTTCAGTCCAAAATCTGAAATTCACCATCACTTCGAGGTCCTGCAAGTATAACTTGGTTGTGTATAAACTGCAAACAATCTCAAAAAAGTAACCAACCTTTTATGTCTTCACTTCGTTTCTAAAGTGTTATATGATGGAACAGATTAGTTGCTAAAACTCATAATATTTAGGAAATGGCACTACTTTAAGATAAGCTTTATGAAGACATCATAGACGTATGAATACGTATAAGAAGACGCGAACAGAGAAATTAAGATGCTGGGTTGCTTCAAATAGAAAATTGCATAAATGGATTTCAGACATCTTTGAAGTAGGACACCAATTTACTGAGATAGGCGGAAAAACTATAAAAAGACGTTACTTAATAATCCCAATCTCTATATGGACGTGGTTATTATCGCGTTCCCACTATAGATTTTTTTACCTATTGATCTATAATTGAAAGGTTTAATCCAGGGCAAAGGTTCGAACTGGTAAATTGAAGAAAATATACAACCTCGAGTAAAGTTTTTGCCCCTTCTATTTAAAATTGTGCACATCCCAAAAGTTTTATTCAGAAACAGATCCTTTTCACAAATGAACTAAAGGCGGATCCTCATGAATTCCAGGTTGTAGCTAATGTTTCGAATATCTACCCAAAAGATACAGAGGCTTCACCAGCAGGGGTTGATGACATGACCAAGTTGGCTTATCTGCATGAGCCGGGAGTTCTGCAGAATCTTGCTTCTCGGTTTGCTCTTAACGAGATCTATGTGAGTTTGCTAGTTAGTAGTCAGCTCAATATTAATAGATGTTAATCGAGTTCCAGAAAAAGAGGTCTGAGAAACTAATTTGAGCTTTCAAATCAACAGACATACACGGGAAACATCTTAATAGCTGTGAATCCATTCCAAAGATTCCCACATTTATATGATATCCACATGATGGAGCAGTACAAAGGAGCTGCATTTGGCGAGCTTAGTCCTCATCTTTTTGCCGTTGCAGATGCATGTTACAGGTAAATGACTGCAAAAATTGTAGACTTTGGTAATCTGTAAGTAGAAGAGTGTGGAGTTGTAATCTAGCCGGTGTTCATTTATTCCGGTGTATCACAGGGCTATGATAAATGAACATGGGAGCCAATCCATCCTGGTAAGTGGTGAGAGTGGTGCCGGTAAGACGGAGACGACTAAGATGCTAATGAGATATTTGGCATTTATGGGTGGAAGATCCGGTACGGAAGGAAGAACAGTAGAGCAACAGGTTCTGGAGGTATGGATTAAGGCCAATTAACAACCAAACTTTGGAACCATAATTTGAAAACCTATTATATATTTGTTTTATTTACTTTATGGCTTCACTCCAGTCCAACCCAGTCTTGGAAGCATTTGGAAATGCAAAAACAGTGAAGAACAACAATTCAAGGTGAACACTTATTAATCAATTCACTTTCGTAAATTACATCTTCGTTTCAATCTTACATTACAAATGTCAACTTTTACCAGTCGATTTGGTAAATTTGTTGAAATCCAATTTGACAAGTACGGCAAGATCTCTGGAGCTGCTGTGCGAACATATCTTCTAGAGAGGTCCCGTGTCTGCCAAGTGTCTGATCCTGAGAGAAACTACCATTGCTTCTATATGCTCTGTGCAGCACCAGCTGAGGTAACTGTTTTGTCATTAAAATACCTTTTTGTGTGCGCAGTGAATGCTGCTAGATTGTCTTTGTCAAGGCCCCAACCAAATTTATACTAGGAAGCTTGACGTTATGAAGTGTTATTTCTTTTCAGGATCTCCAAAAATACAAGTTAGGGGACCCCAGAACATTCCATTACCTTAACCAAACTAATTGTTACGAGGTGGCAAACGTGAATGATGCACGGGAGTATCTAGAGACTCGAAATGCTATGGACGTTGTTGGCATCAGCCAAGAAGAACAGGTTGTGGAATTATTCGTTATCTGTTATAATTGGATACTTTTAGCTTAGGTTAATCTAAATGATATTGACGGTAAAAAATTTGTATATGCAGGAAAGCATATTCCGTGTGGTTGCAGCAATTCTTCACCTAGGAAACATTGATTTCATCAAGGGGAAGGAAACCGATTCTTCCCAACTAAAAGACGAAAAATCACTGTACCACCTTCAAACAGCTGCGGAATTACTAATGTATACATGATGGACTGTTCCACCAAACCTTCTTGGCTATCTTGTGACTATGCAGTTTTCTAACAGGGGTTTATGGTTTCTACCAGGTGTGATGAGAAGGCCCTTGAAGATTCGCTATGCAAGCGGGTTATTGTTACACCAGATGGGGATATAACAAAACCACTTGATCCTGGATCAGCAGCATCAAATCGTGATGCTTTCGCAAAGACGATTTATGCCAGAGTATTTGATTGGTAAGCTTTACAGTATCAATTTCTGTTATGTGTTTTCTTTTTTGAGTTAAATGCAACAGAAAAATCCAAAGATTAAGAACAACCCAAATACTCTGAAATACAACACAAAATGATGGACTACAGTATTTAAGTAACTCTGCTTATATCAGTATCTGATATTCAAAAATTCATTTCATATAAACTCAACGTAGGATTGTGGAGAAGATCAACAGTTCTATCGGCCAAGATCAGAACGCTACAAGCATAATTGGAGTCCTTGATATATATGGCTTTGAGAGCTTCAAGATCAACAGGTGAAACATAAGAATTTTTTTATGAAACTAGTAAAAGGGACATCTATGTTGTATCTGTTTACAAAGAATCAGGATATTCAGGTAACTTACCAACTTACCTGGCAGTTTTGAGCAGCTATGCATCAACTTTACAAATGAGAAGCTGCAACAACATTTCAATCAAGTAAGACTTCAACTTTGACAGTTCAAACTGGCATACCTAGTTGTTTTGGATAAGCAGATCTGATGTAAGAAATATAGTGAGTTATTTGTTTCTAATCTATAGAATGTATTCTGTTGCCAAAAACAATCTACAGCATGTATTTAAAATGGAGCAAGAGGAGTACACCAGGGAAGAGATCAACTGGAGCTATGTTGAATTTGTAGACAATCAAGATGTTTTGGATCTGATAGAAAAGGTATTTGTTTCACAGTTTGACTGGGATGAGGTTCAGCGTTTGGCACAATAATGTGCCCTTATAGGATTGGGTGACCTTATAGAATAGGGTCTAAGTATTCTACAGTCATATGGTGGTGTGTTCCAACTGCACCAAATAACTTAGCTAGCCAATTGAAGAAATAAGACAACAAATTCATTTAATTTTATGATACCATAGTTTAAACATTGAAGATGATAATTCTATTTTTTGTTTAACGATTGCCTATGGATTGTGCAGAAACCAGGAGGAATTATTGCACTTCTTGATGAAGCATGGTTTGTATTCCAATTCCTGCGGAGCTTTAACAATTGTTTCTGGGAGACTTTGGATTAATCAAATTTCTATCTTTTAACAGCATGTTTCCCAAATCAACTCACGAAACATTTGCTCAGAAGATGTACCAAACATACAAAGGTCACAAGCGCTTCAGCAAACCAAAGCTTGCACGGACTGACTTCACCATCAACCATTATGCTGGCGATGTAAGAAGAGAATCAATGTAGTTGCTGATTCCCATATAAAGCAATTTACCTGCTTCATTATCTCATGGAGAAAATTTCTGATGTAATCTTCTGCTCAATAGGTTACTTACCAGGCAGACCAGTTCCTTGACAAAAACAAGGACTATGTAGTAGCAGAGCATCAGGCTTTACTGATTGCATCAAGGTGCACCTTTGTTGCAAATATTTTTCCACTGTTACCAGAGGAATCTTCAAAGCAGTCAAAATTCTCGTCAATTGGGACCCGCTTCAAGGTACCTGCCAATACTTTGAAAATTTAAATTTCGAATCCTTTTCTTTTTTAACTCTGATTTAACTGTCTTCCCTTCAATATTCCATTCAGCAACAACTACAAGCCCTTATGGAAACATTAAACACGACAGAACCTCATTACATTAGATGTGTAAAGCCAAATACCGTCTTGAAGCCAGGCATCTTTGAAAACTTTAATGTCTTGAACCAATTGAGATGTGGGGTAAGTTTTTCCTGTAAATATAGGTATACAAGTTTTTGGGTTTCAGCAGCCAATTACATCACTTCTCTATGATATGAACATTGTATCAGGGTGTCCTAGAGGCCATTAGAATAAGCTGTGCTGGTTACCCCACAAAGAGAACTTTTGATGAGTTCCTAGATCGCTTTGGGATGCTTGCTCCAGATGTCCTTGATGGGTATGTAAAAATTAATGTTTTCTTTTGCTGCTAATAAGCAAGGAAAATAATAAAAAAATAAGAAAAAAATTAGTTTGGCCCAACCCAGAACACCAGAATGAGCACAAACTCCTTATATATACCTTATAAATTACCTTATGGCAGCTCTGATGAGAAAGTGGCATGTTCAGCCATTTGTGACAAAATGGGCTTGAAGGGCTATCAGGTCAGTAGAAACTCTCTTTGTTTTGTAATGTGACAAATAAAATATTTAATGTTTACACAAACTTAACAAAATAGAATCAATTTTTAACAAAATTTAATCCAAATTGTTAATTTTAGATAGGGAAATCAAAAGTGTTCCTCAGAGCAGGTCAGATGGCTGAACTTGATGCTCGAAGAATTGAAGTATTGGCAAATGCTGCAAGACTTGTCCAGAGACAAATCCGAACACATCTCACTCGAAAGGAATTCATTTCACTACGCAAAGCCACTATTGACTTCCAGAAATTGTGGAGAGGTTTATCTTATTTTCCATATTTTTAATTTGTAAACAAGAAAGTCCTTGTGTCAAAAGGAACTGACATTTTTACACTTTGAGAGCTATAGCCCAACTTGCACGCAAGCTATATGAGCAGATGAGGAGAGAAGATGCATCAATACGTATACAGAAACATGCACGTGCCCACAGAGCAAGAAAAGCTTACACAGAATTATGTGATGCAGCAATTGTGATTCAAACTGGTTTACGTGCCATGACAGCTAAGAATGAGTACAGATTTAAAAGGCAAACTAAGGCTGCTAAAATCATCCAGGTCATATCATGGTGTCTTGTTTTTTTCTTTTTCTTTTTCTTTTTAAACTCAACAAAAAATGGTATTGGACTAGAAATCACAGATATATTTTTGCCAAAAAATAACCAAATGCATTTAGCAGACCCGTTTTTCTAGTTAAACTTACTAAAAAACTGCTAACTGAAGTAGAACAGATTTATTTTTGCCAAAATATAACCAAATGCATTTTCATACAGACTCACTGGCGTAGATTCCGAGCCCTTTCAGCTTATAAGCAGCAGAAGAAGGCTACTCTTACTCTTCAGTGTCTCTGGAGAGCACGAATTGCGAGGAAGGAGCTTAGAAAACTCAGAATGGTGAGGTTTTCTTGCTAAAATAGACTAGTGGAACTTGCTTAGGTTATAATTTTCTAATTAAAAAGAAACCATGCTTTAAAATGAGAATTACATGAGGGATGAAAATGATGCATTTTCCGATGCAGGCTGCAAGGGAGACTGGTGCCCTCAAAGAAGCAAAGGACAAACTAGAGAAGCGTGTGGAAGAGCTCACATGGCGGTTAGAATTTGAAAAACATATGAGGGTATACTTTCCTTTTCCTTACTGAGTCAAGCTGTTTGATCAGTTAAGAAGGCCGTCAATGAGCTTTGCTAGACAGAATTTTAGTTGGTTTAGGTTTTACTATGTGACCTTGTGCCCCACCCTGAAGTTAGGCATTTTGGTCTATTGAGAATTGGCCATAATGAGTCTAGGTAAAAGATGCTGATGAGGCAGTTTTCATGTCTTAGCATGAAAAAAAATCTTCCCGCATTTTCTTTTTTGGTTTTGTTTATTCGTAAAAATTTGAAAATGGGCATCCTAAGCTACTAACTGTTTAGAGACCCCTTAGGCATTGTGGGCCTAGATTTACTCCACATAGCCAGCTAGGAAGAAGCCTTTTCTAATTTACAAAACCTTTTTCATTTGATACAAGGGATGGGAACTGACAGATACTAACTGTGCAGATCGACCTTGAGGAAGCAAAAGCACAAGAAATTGCAAAGCTGCAGTCTGCTTTGCATGAAATGGAAGGACAGTTAGAGGAAGCGAATGCTGCAATATTGAGGGAAAGGGAAGCAGCTAAGATAGCAATTGAACAAGCTCCGCCAGTCATAAAAGAAGTCCCTGTTGTAGACAACACCAAGCTAGAGTTACTAAAAAGTCACAATGAGAAGTTGGAGGTAAAGCAGAAAAAAAAAAAAAGAGAACAAATGAAGGCTTTCTTATTAGACTTGTCTTACAATTTCATGTCTTAACATTAAAACGAAGGTTCACTCCTGACTAATTCCCTGTCTTGACTATAAAAGTCTGATCTATTATCCCAGAGGTAGCTATCCCTTTGTAATTTGATCTGCATACACTAACTGGATAAGGTTTGTTCATATGTAGGCTGAGCTGAATGATTGGAAAGAAATGGCTGAAGAATTTGAGAAAAGGTATCTTGAGGTTCAGAAACAGAATGATGTTAATATTAAAGAGGCAGAGGAATCACATTCAAGACTTACTCAGCTCCAAGAGATGATTGAAAGGTACATCAATAACATACATATGTACAAACTACGAAGTGTAACATTTTCAGCATTGTGTGTTTCTTCATTGTGAGATGTTGTTCCTTCTTGCTTTTCTAAATATCAGACTAGAGACAAACTTGTCCAACTTAGAATCGGAGAACCAAGTTCTACGCCAACAGGCTTTGGATGCCTCAGCAAATGAAGAACTCTCAGAAGAGATGAAAGTGTGAGTATATAAAGATGACAATGTTTTAGAAAGAACTTACTTTTTATTTCTTTATCCGGAATAAAAGTATAAATAGTGTAAAATTTTACAAAATTTTCCTTGTTTAAGTTATAACCATATTTAAATGTTTCATTTGATGCCAGCCTAGAGAGCAAGATTGCTAAATTAGAATCAGAGAATCAGTTACTCCGCAGCCAGTCAGCTGTAGTGCTTCAACAAATTGTTACACACGAGCAGCTGAAGTCACCAGGCTCAACAATGGTCACTCGGGTAATCTTTTATGAAGAAACTAAAATAGAAGATAGTTGGTTCAATTTCACTTCACTTCTAAAAAAAAAAAAAAAAAATTGACTCATTTAATGGAGCAGCAAGTTGAGAATGGACATCAAGTCAAGCCAGAAATAGAAATAAGGAAATTGCAGGATGCTGGTTCTCCTCATGTGCCTCTTGTCCAACAAAAGTCCCTAACTGACAGGCAACAAGTATTTTCTCTAAGCCCTCGATGTTATGTCCTTAACAAGGAACTCTGCAACCATATGGATCTAAACATGCTATTTAACTTTTGTTCTATTCTGAAACCCAGGAAAATCACGATGCCCTTATAAAGTGCCTGGCGAAAGATAAGCGATTTGACAAGAACAGACCTGCTGCTGCATGCATAGTTTACAAATCACTTGTGCAGTGGAGATCATTTGAGGCAGACAAGACAACCATTTTTGATCGAATTATTCACACCATAAGGACATCTATAGAGGTAACATAAATTAGCAGATAATGAAGGTATTTGCTTTTTATAGCTACTACTCATTGTAAAAGAAGAAGAAGAATTGAGTCCTTAATTGGAATACTGGAATCTGATCAAGCTCACTTTTGTTATGGACATAACAGAATCAGAACAACATACATGACCTTGCGTATTGGTTGTCAACAACATCAACACTCTTATTTCTTTTACAAAATACTCTGAAGGCAAGCAATGCATCAGGCATTGCTACGCACCGCAGTCGAGCACCAGTCACTCTGTTTGGAAGAATGGCACAAGTAAGGTCTTTCTGAAGGTTTATTTTTTTAAGGAAAAACTAAGCTAATAAAAGATAAAAAGTTATAAATTAAAAAAGGAGTCACCTTAAAATATTATACAATGTTAATGCTGTTTTTTTTAAATGTTTTTCCAAGGGAAACATGTTTACGTATATTGCAGTTTTCTCACCACATTTGACACTAACCTTGTTAACCTTCTGATTATTCATTTATTTTCTCAGGGTTATCGTTCATCAGCATCTGGAATTGGGATATCTACTGGATACAGTGGGATGGTTGGCAAGCCAGATGTCCAATCAAAAATAGAAGCCAAATATCCAGCCCTATTATTCAAGCAACACTTGACGGCTTATGTAGAAAAAATATATGGAATGATCAGAGACAGTCTAAAGAAAGAGATCAGTCCATTCTTGAACATGTGCATACAGGCACCGCGATCTGCAAGAGCTAGATCAATAAGAGGGTCATCTAAAAGTGTTCACTCTAGTCTGGTTGCTAAACAAACATCGGCTGTACATTGGCAAAGTATTGTTGACAGTCTTGACAGAACCTTGACCATACTATGTGAAAATTATGTAAGTAAGATTTTGATCCTTACAATTCAGAATTTGAAAATGCATACATACAGCACACACACACATAAAAAGATTGATAAATTTCTTTGAAGGATATGTTGGACAGGATTATGCTTGAAAAAACACGCAACTCCAAGCACTGTCCAATCGAAAGCACCAATCAATCATGGTGTTCTTGAACCAATTATTTTTTATTCGTGGGTCCCATGGTTTAAGATATGGCATCCACTCTAATTAGCCAATTGGATTATGTGCACTTAGAGAACTTGGAAGAGTTCAGCCATGTGAGTGGCTACATCTTAAAAATGGAAAAGAGCTACTTGAAGGCACTGCTATGTGCCTAAAGAAGCTAATTGAATCTATAAGAATGACATGGTCCTCAGACATATGACAGCAAAACCCTTACAATATCATCAATCGTTACATTGTTTCATTTATTTTTATATGATCTGCAGGTCCCTTCAATGATAATAAGCAAAACTTTCAGTCAGGTCTTCTCATACATCAATGTCCAGCTCTTTAACAGGTATGGTACTTCTCTTGCTCCAGAGTTCGAGTTTTAATGGCAATGCTTACCCATATATTACATCTGTTGCCAAGCATTTACAATCATATCACAACACCTGGTGTTCCTATCTAGCTTACTGCTCCGGAGGGAATGCTGCTCATTTAGCAATGGAGAATATGTAAAATCTGGTTTGCAAGAATTAGAAAGATGGTGCTCTAAAGCAACTAATCAGGTAAGAACTCAAAGTGGTGACATGCTAAAAGACAAGAAAACTTGAGATTCATTTCAATCTGTGTTACAGATAGTACTTTTGAAAGTATGATGAGTGGTCATAATTGTGTTTGCAGTTTGCCGGAAATTCATGGGATGAACTGAAGCACATAAGACAAGCGGTTGGGTTTCTGGTAGGCAAAATAGATTCCACATTCTCTGATGACTATTACGTTTGGAAACACGTCCAAGATTAACAAAAATCTGACTTTTGGCGCATACAGGTTTTGCACCAGAAGACCCAGAAAACTTTAGAGGAGATTATAAATGAACTCTGTCCTGTACGTTAAATGAGCTGTTTCTAAGTCATCGTTGTTCATAACTGATATATACTCCAAAACTTCTTTACAATGGAAATACATTAAAATTTTACTGATATTTCAGGTTTTGAGCCTTCCACAAATTTACCGAATTGGAACAATGTTCTGGGATGACAAATATGGAACACAAGGCTTGTCACAAGAAGTAAGTATTTTTTTATTTTAATTTTTCTCAAGGAAGAAGAAAGTGTATTCATTTATCATATTGCATCATGTAAGCATAGTTTTTTTTATTGAGTAAGAAGTCAGATGGGTATCAGCCGCATAAGCTGACAGGAAGCTGTTTATTATCTGATACACCAGTATTGGCTTTCTCAATATCTGATACGTCTTGCTGGACAAACAGTCGAGAACTCTGGACATCACAAGCTTTTCAGTCACTATGCTACAATCTGTTTTTCTCCCTCAGTGAACTCCAAAATTCGTGTTTTTTCAGGTAATTAGCAGAATGAGAACTTTGATGACAGGCGATTCCATAGACACACCAAACAATTCATTCTTGCTAGATGATGACTCAAGGTAAGCACACAAGGAACCAGAAAAAAAGAAGAAAGAAAAAAGAGGGACTCTATTATCTGCATCTGTAATCGAACAAAAAATTAACTAGCAAATATGAATTCGAAAAACTGCAGCATACCTTTCTCATTGGATGACATCTCACGTTCTGGACTTGAAATCAACGTCAATGAAGTAGAGCCTCCACCCCTTCTCCGTCAGAAATCAGACTTCCATTTCCTTTTGCAACGTGCAGACTGAGAGTTTGAAGTCCTGTATCGAAAGGTAAAAAGAAATGAATATATTGTAATTGTAATTTTCAATTCCCCCTTTTTTTGTGAGTGCTGGAAATGTAATTTGTAATTTTTTCATGACCTTGGCCAATTTTTTTGCGCCCACCTGAAATGGGCGTGATGAGTGTTTTTTGTGAAAAGAAATTTTTTGAGACGAATACAGACAATTTGAGAAGAATTGGCAGTCTTCTTTTATCTTCATCCAGCAATTTGATCCTTCGGAAATAGTTCTTACTTCCTCTTCAACTTCCTCACATTCCTTAACTCGTAATCGTTAGGCAACTTTTATCAAATTTCTTAAGCCAAATCTTGAAAAATACCCGAATAAAGGAATAATTTCACGTATCATCATCACCAACAATGAATGGAATAATTTTACTTCTTTCACCGCACTATCATCATCGTTCTCTCGCTTGGCCTCGAAAGGACGGTAATCCGTTTTGAGCTTGGAGAGCTTGATTCCATTCAAGGCACGGCTGGACGATATTAAATTTCGAACTTAGTGTCAGTGTAGACGAGTTTATATTTACTGGAAAATAGTTTTCAATGTTAATGCCCAAAAATGATAAAAAATATCAAAAACAAGAAAATGAGTAACTTATAATAGTATACTTAATTAAAACATAATACTTAAATCCTAAATTAAGTAAAACAAACATGATTATAACACGAATAAGTAATTTAATATATCATTAAAATATATTAATATACTAATTAATTAAATTAGATATTATATTATTTAATGATTTTAATTTATTATACATTAATATAATAATTAAGTGAGTCAATTAATTGTGCACATGATTAATTATAAAAAATTAATAAATAAACAGGAAAGTTTGATCAAATGCTAATTTTAACACATTATAGTTTTACGTATAGTGTACTAGAGGCGGTTGGGGCAGATGAAATTGTATTATCAGAGAAAATACAGTCTATGAATAGGATTTGCAAGTTTTTTTTTCTTTAAATCGTACATGTGAACTGCATGTGCGAGTTGGCATACTGTGCGGGATAGGACGTCGAGGGAGGAAAATAATTTTATCCCTCAACTTAGGTATCCGAACTTAGGTATCCGGGGGGTTCTCTGTCGTGTCGACGAGAGCGGTGGCCGGCTAATCTGACGGCAACAGCAGGTGGTGGTAAGGAGGTGACGACGGCGGGAGAGACTTCAAAGCAGTTGTTCTTGCTAGGGTACGACGAGGCGAGGGCGACGCTACTGGGGTTGATGGCAACGGCTACAAGAGGCAGAGAAGGCGATGCCCAAGGGGAAGGATTAGGTGGGGCGGCGGCGGCGGCAAGAGGGAGAAGGGAGATGGAGGCCGAGAGAGAAAAAAAAATTTAGAGGAAGAAGAGATGAGGGAAGGAGGAGACCGAGAGAGCGAGGGTGCGTGAGAGAGCTTGGAATAAAAAAAATCGACAAGGGTTCGAAACGCCGCACCCACTTCATCTGGATGATTCGCAATATAATGCGGAATCCGGATTCCCGAAATTCAACAGCGAATATGATTTTCGGATTCATCTTAGTCATCTACATGACTTAAACATCGGTGTTTCATTAACGACATCAGGAGATGAATTGAATAATGCAGTTGAAGTTCATCTCTTGCATCAAATTGACTAAGCCCTTAAGGGAGAGGACGAGGTAGATGAGCTCGTTGTGTTCCAGCAATTGGGCCTTCTAGTGCTGGGCTTGTGCTTTTATTCATTTCAGGAGGGCACTGATGGTGCAACCGATGTTTTCGGTGCTTACACGGGATGAAATCTCTGGTGATGCCAAGGACGTGAAAAGAAGTGCAATGCAAAATTCTTAGAAGCAAGTTGCATAATTCACTTTCACTTTCATTTTCTTAATATGTATTTTCTTACTACAATTTTTTTTTGACAGCACCCTTATTAATTTGATTAAGAGACATTTTTTCCCTTCACTTTCTTAAATGGTTTCTTTCCACGAGTCATCAAATGTGCAATTTCAATGTCTCCTAATTCAACCTCTATTCCTCTTATACACACATGGTCAAAAGTTTATTAATTGACTATTTCTCCTTATGTATGTTATAAGAGATCTTGCAAGGTGAACCGTCAATGACTCGGACTTCTCAATCTCCAACGATTTCAATCTAACAGATATGTTCCGCATTTGCAGAAGTGTTCATGCACACATTTGGTACCATTAAATTTTATGGAACACATTTTCGTCGAGTGATTGCTAATGCCTTGTTAGAAGTCTGAAATTGATCATGAATAGCTTAAAGATATTATTTTACTTTGACACAATCAGGGATGGATTAGGATAGCTCCCAAAGATCATATGATGTTTTCTCAACTTGGGTGCATGATTATATGGGACTTTGGAGGTTTATCTATTGGAAGTGCCAAATCAAAGTCCATGCACCCCAATGCAAGAAGAATTTTCTCCTTCTCACCAGTATAATTATCACTATTAAGAGGAATCAAAATTCAGAACATATAAAGTTTGAAGAATTACAAAATAAACAATAATACTTACTAAAATATTCAATGAAGCCAAAGAAGTATTCACCCATGTAAATAAATTCAAATAAATAAATCAACATGTTATTATAATTTTTCATGTTGGCTTAAATTTCTCAGAGGTGTAGCCGAATATGGGTTTGGATATATTATTAGGCCCATGAAATTATTATTTTTTTAAATAGAAAATTAAAGATTAGAATGATTGCCCAAAACGAAATTCTTGACGTCGATGACGAGTAGGCGAGCGTAATGTGGTTTAAAGGCCTCAATGGCGTGGAACCCATCCCTAAAGTGGGTCACCACATGGACCCCACACTTCTGCAGCTTCTTCACCAGCTCCTGCTGGCGCTCGAGCAGTGGATCCCCGCTGTGACCTCTCACCAGGCACCTCGGCAGCCGCCGGACCCGCCCCTCAGCTCCCGCTTTCAACGGGTTGCAGTACTCGTGGTCCCTGTCGGCTCCCGGCGGTAGAGCAAGTTCCCATGTCCGGTCCGCCACAAAAAGCGGGACGATCTTATCGTCCGTCAGCCGGAGCTCCGAGTCTGTCCTCTCCACCCCTCCGAAGTATGGTTGGTCCAAGATCACCCCGGCGATGTTCACCTGGCGTAAATCGTCTGAATGGCTGCAGCACTCCAGAGCGGCGTGGTAGGCGATGTTCCCGCCGGCGCTACTGCCGTGGATGAAGCACCGGGAGACGTCGGCTAGGTCGCGGAGCCACTCATCGTCCGCGTGGTTGTCCCGAACCCACTTCACTACCTCCACGGCATCTTCGTAAGCCGCTGGTAGTGGGTGTTCCGGCGCGAGACGGTAATCGACGGAGAGCACGATGGCCGGGACCGCTCTGGCTATTTGGCGATTGGAGGCGTCAAAGGGGGCAGAGGCGGCGCTAAAGCGCACGAAGCCTCCACCATGGAAGTAGATTATGACAGGTATTTTGGCGCCGATAGCGGCGTCCCGGGGCCTGTACATCCGGAACCAGGTGCCGTGGGTTTTGTTAAGGAGTACGTCCTTGGATATGCAACGTTGATTATCGTTTCCGCCCGCTGGAACCACCGGCAAGACGGTCTTCCGAGTGAGCTGCCCGTCGGCGCTCCGGGTGATTCCCAGGAACTTGTACGGGTCCATCGGACAACTCTTTTTCCCTGAGCCGTATTCTTCCATTGCATGCAATTGATTGTGGAAGAGCTTTAGTACTTATACAAGCACATCTCACCCATGTTTCTTTCACGATTGGCAATTTTTTTGTGAAAACATCACCATCACTAAAAGTTTTTTCACGTGAATTTTTTTTTTGGTTAAACCAAACATCTCTTTCTCTCTCTTTCATGACCACTTTTCCGTTGGAGGGCGAAATTGCCTAGGGGGAGGGGCGAGGCTGAGCGGTGAGGAGCGGCGGCAGCAGGCACTGCAAGAGGGGAGAGGAGAGGAGAGGAGGCCGAGGCCGAGCGACGACATGAGGGGAGCGATGGTAGCAGGCACTGCAAGAGGGCGAGAGGAGAGGAGGCCGAGCGGTGGCAGCAGGCACTGCGAGAGGGTGAGAGGAGAGGAGAGGAGAAAGATGAGTGGAGAGAGAGAATGAAAAAAAAAGAAGCGAGGGCTTATGTGGCACGAAATGACAGAGCGGATGATGTGGCAAAAAGAGGGTAATAGATAATGACATGGCAGATGACGTTGCGAAAAAATGACATGGCAATCGATGTGTTGATCTAACTTCACTGCACTGATGATGTGGCAACACGCAAACAGTCAAAGCTTACATGTCGCCTTTGACTGTACACATGTGCAGTGGACTGGTCAAAATTAGGTATTTTTCAAAATAAGTTGATGATGTCATTGTTTTGCGAAATATGTTTTTTTAAATGGTTATTTTGGTGAAATTCCCTTTTTCCAACAATGACAATAATACTCTCTCATTGCTGAAGTCTCTTGTTTGATTCGATAAGCAAATAAAAAAAGTACCCTATAGACAATGCAAAAGATGAAATTTTTCTTCATATGTTTGTGGTATATATCAACAAGACTCTTTGTCTTGCCAAATTCTAGATGAAATGGAGTCTTATTTCCTTTTGAATTTAAAGATACACTAAAGTTGTAAAGGAGCATTATTGAACAGACATTTCCAAAACCCAAAACACTGCCATATTCATTTCTTGGTAAGGAGGAATTGATTATTATGACCAAATATTGGGCTGGATTAAAGTAGTAGCCCCACAATAAAAAAAAAAAATGCAAGTTGTCTGGAAGATGGCAGAGTTGCACTTTCATTACCCAACATGAAAACTACAGATGACGTTTGTTGAAGAGAAGATATGTAAGCTTCTGTGAAACCTTAGACTCTTGTAAGACTCAATCATATTAATTCTGAATCTATGAGAGTCATGTAAGAGTTTTTCATATCTGCTTTTCAACAAACATATTAGGTCTGTTTGCTAGAGATTCTTGGACACATGAGAGCCCCATGTGAATGCACTTCATCGCTTCAAGACATACAAATGAATCTAAAAGAAAGCAATATTCTGTTAGTTGTGATTACTGCAAAAGTGATAAGGGATCAATTCCTTTAGTTATTGGATAAAATTCCATCGTATTAATCCTATGTTGTAATTATCTTCTCATGTAAAACTTATATTTTCTATTCTAAATTGTATAAATATCACCCTTAATCAATTGTAAATGTATGGTTCATTTCAACATCTAACGTGGTATCAAAGTAGATCAATTTTCTGTATCTGCTATCTTCTTTGCTCTTCCACATCTCTTCAACGGACGATGCACGCTCTCCGATCCCAAGATAGGAAGCCGTTGGATAGTGAAAGCTCTGCCACAAGATCTTTTCTTCTTCAGAGAACAAGGTTACCAGATTCTAATAGAATTGCACTAGTATTTTTCTTTTGAAGGGACCCACTAGACAACTGAATAACATCTCCGTTCTTCTCCAACACAACCAGATTTCCATCACTGTTAGTTGTTATTACAGCAGTAGTATCTGTAATTGGAGCACAAGATCTGGCAGAAAACAATGAAAGCATGATTATTAAAGCTATTACTACCGAACCATGGGCAGTGAGGACTACGAAGGGAGCAAATGCTGCTTCTTTTCTACTAAGTCCAGAAAAGAGTTCAGCTAAGTACAAAGAGAATCATAATGTGAACATTTTGATAACCAACAAACAGACTAGCATTTAGATGGAATCTCTTCTATTAGCTGCCAAAATGCATTGACTGTCGATATTATAGAAATCTTTGATATCATTTTCACAATGAAGTCACTTTCTAAACAAAATAGAAGGAGCATATTCTTATTCTACTGCAATCAATTATCTACTCAGTTCTATCACTATCGAATTCTCTTTGACTTTGTAGCAATTTTCTCCATTTTGAATCTTCTTTGATTTGAATTTAAAACTCATTAGCCGTCGAATTTATTTTTTTGGGGGCAATTACCATTACTTGCCTGCCTTACAATATTGCAAAAATGTTTGTCTTTGTTTTGTTTTGATTTTATTGGTTACTTTTGTTAAGGAATAGTCCCACATAGATTTGTGAGTACAAAGATCTTGAGTTTATTAGTTGGTAAAGAGGTTTCCTAAGTTGGGTAGTCATTTTGGAATAGGGCCTTTGACCCAATTTAACAACTTTTATTTGCCGTGTAGACTAAGAACACATTGTTATGAAAGTGGTATTATGAGTTAGAGGTTAGGGTTACTAGTTCTAACCCCATCAACAGCTTAGTCACGTTCTTCGAAGGGGATTCTCACTTTGTAGATTGGAAAATAAGGGGGTGCAAAAAGTGTGGGAAGAAAGCAAAAAGATCTTTTGAAGGAGAGCCGATCCGATACAAAAACTTATTTGGTATGAAACATGCAAAACGGCAATCTCAGCCGTTTGATCAACGGCATGATTGGACAGCAGAGATAGACGTTTCGCACCAAATAGATTTTCATGTTGGATCAGCCGTGTCTTTTGAAGAGTTTAAACATGATCAGGCCATTCTATTTTCATTATACATAGTAGGTTGCAAGCTAACAGTCGCAAGTATGTTGCTACAAGAAAACAAACTAATCTCTACTATCCTCATCCAGTAAGGGCGCTGTACAGGGTTTTCTAGCTACTTTGGTTGGTCTCTAGCATTACTATTCAAGGGAAATTTGGCCTTTATTTGCACCAAGAAGCTCCTAACTTCCCACCTTGTCAGCCTCTCCTAGTTGATCTACTTTTCTCAGTTGGGCTGAGAAATCCAGTGAAATAAGCAAACACCATTGTCACAATTAAGCCAATTGGATAACCTACTAATGCACCATGCCATGAGAACCACAATTCAGTCTCTTCCTCACTCCCTGCAGGTAAACTGTCCGGTGGTAAACCTATGGGACATGGCACCAGAATTTGATTTCCACAGAGGCCATTGTTGCCGGCGAAGTCACTCAGGTCATTCATCGTGCGCATCTGACCGCCATAAGGGATCGACCCTGTTAGATTGTTGCTGCTAACATCCAGTTTACTTAGCTCCTGGAGATTCTCAAATGTTTGTGGTATGTTCCCAGAGAGCTTGTTGTATGACAAGTCCATGCTCTCCAAGATCACTAATCCACCAAGGCTGACAGGAATATTACCTGAGAGCTCATTGTGGGAGATGTTGAGTATCTTCATACCTTTGAGATCACCCATGGAGGCAGGAATTCCACCTGATAGTCTGTTGCTAGACATGTCTAAAATTGAATACAGGTACATGGCTGAGCTTGGGACAATCTGCATGGAGCCCTTCCACACCATCAGCATTCCGTTGTTCAGGTACATAACAGCATCATTTGATCTGAAAAACACGCTTTGAACTGCAGAGTAGAGAGCATAAGAATTAGGAGTTGTAGTCATTGCAGTAAGGCCTCCAATTTTTGAAGGGATGGGACCTGTCAGTCTGTTGAATGAGAGATCAACTATGCGGAGGCTGGTAATGTTAGTTAGAGAATCAGGAATTGCTCCTTCAAGGGAATTGTTCCTCAAGTTTAAAGCTCTAAGCGAAGTAATTTGACTGAGAAATGCCGGAATTTCTCCTGTGATTACATTGTCATGGAGATCAATGTGTTCCAGGAACCTTAATGTGGTTAGCTTGTAAGAAAGTTGGCCAGAGAACCCATTTTGTCCCAGAGCAAGTACAACCAACTTCTTCCCAAAACTCAATGGAACTTGGCCACTGAATCCATTGGACGTCAGATCAATATAAACCAGATCAGAATCATCACTGAATTCCGGAAACCTGTTGCCAGACAAGTTGTTGAATGACAGGTCCAACATTAACAACCTAGGCATCATGGAGAAGGAGTTTGGCAGAGACCCGGAAAATCTATTCCTATTCATCAAAAGGAGCAAAAGACTAGAGGCTTTCCCAATATCTTGGGGTAGCTCCCCAGTGAGATTATTAATTGAAAGATCAAGAATTGTCAAGTTGGGAGATTGGAAAAGCTTTGGTGGTAAAGAACCTGTGAGCTGATTACCTGCCAGATGGATACTACCAATACCCATTTCTGTGAACCACTCAGGAATGGATCCTGTAAGATTATTGCTGCTCAAATCCAAGAAAGTGAGATTTTTCTGGGTGGAGATCCAAGTGGGAATGCTTCCAGCCATGCTGCAAGACCTCAGAGACAATCTAGACAAGGAGGAAGTGGGAGTAAAGCTTACAGTGTTGTTCCAAGTGACTTTGTTTTCTCCAAGATACAGTTCCTTCAATGATTCCATTGTGAATAACCATGTGGGGATCTCACCAGAGAGCAAATTTTCATCCAATTGAAGAGTTTCCAGCCTACCCATTTTCTTCATTGAAATCGGTATCCTACCTGTCAAAGCATTCATGCTTAGTGCCAGAGTGACAATATTGGTGAGATCACCTACCTCAGCTGGAATCTCCGAGGACAGAGAGTTGTTACTTAAGTCCAATACCTGCAGCTCCTTCAAGCGCAGAATCGATGGTGGAATTCCCCCAGAAAACTTGTTTTGATAAACTTTTAAGCTCTCAAGTTGAGTCAAATTCCCAATCTCCTCAGGAATCATTCCAGAGAAGAAGTTCTGTTCCAAATTCAACAGTTTCAGAAGAACTAAATCACCCACTTTAGTATTTAACTGTCCCACCAACAAATTACCGCTCAAATCAAGATATTCCAGATTCTTCAACTGGAAGATTTCTCCCGGAACGGACCCGTTGAAGGAATTGAAGCTAAGATCAAGATGAACCAGCTGAGTAAGGTTAGCATACCCATCTCCTGAAATTTCTCCTCGGAGAGGATTCAAAGAGAGGTCCAGCACGACCAAACTCGTGATACCAAAAATAGGAGCTAAAACAGCAGAATTGAGAGACTCAACAGATGATGAAGAAACGAGTGCAGAGAAGTTGAGACGGATGATGGGTCGCGCCGGTGAGCTAGAATTGCAGGTAACTCGAGCCCATTGACAGCAATCACTACTCGAACTCCATGAGTCCAAGATGGGGAATGATAGGTTCGAGAAGGATCCTTCTTTGATCCTTTGCGCGAGTACCGATTTGAACTGGAGGAGCGCCTGCTTCTGACCATCAGGACAAGAGAAAGACGGGGTATAGGAGAAACAAGAAAAGAAGAAGAAGATGATGAAGGGGATGAACGAAAACCTTGTTCTGGCCATGTTTCTTCTTCCTTCGCGCTGGTTCTTATTTCCGAACTTCAAGCAGTTATATTTTTAAACTGGAAGGCTGCATTTAAGCATCTCACAGCAGTTGTTGGGAGTCAACAAGGATGACGATTTGAAATTTTGGCGCTAACTCCGCTGCCTAACTTGGACTCCATCTCTTACGTGCTTTCCGTTTTGTTATTAATAATAAACAACGCTCCATTCTCCGTCAGAGCAACAGAAAGTTTGAATCACAGTGCAAAATCTTTTCATCTGGGTAGTACAGAAGGAGAAGACTGGCAACGCCCAGTTGAGAAAAAAAAAACGCCATCTGCGTCACCAATGTCGCCGTGTCATTTCAATTTCCCATCAATTGCAGTCGACTAGAATTGAATTATTCAGGCACTAATCCCATTAGCTGCGGCTCTATAATTGAATTGTAGCTGACGTTAATTCAGTTTAAGAGCGCGCCGGTAATGTTCATAATTTTTTAATAAAATTAGTTAAATGACGGCTCTGTGGTGAACTGTTCTTTTCATTTTTAGAATATATTTAGGAAAGTAAACGATACAGGAGATGTTTTCTCTAAGAAGGTCAGAGCATAGTAGGAAACAAAGCTGGCAACCCAAAATTGTAATCCTGAATCTAACACGATGATTACAAATAAGCCATGTAGCCTGTTCAAAATTTCCAGAACGTCTCTCTCAATGACCATGGCACTGACTGATCGATAGAGAACAGGGATTCTGTGATAACTCCAGTAAAATCATTACTTCCTCTAATGGATGCATTAAGGCCCCCAACACACTCTGTGAAGAATTTTAAATAGGGCAGTCAGCGAATAAAATTATTTTATATACTGTTCCGATTATCATTCCAATATTTCATATCTATTTCGTTTAATTATCTTTTGAAATAGTTTCATTCCATTTATATACCTGGTTATTGGGCAGGTAAATGGGCAATTAAACAAAAATTAGATTAAAAAATGACATGTTTATAATTTTCAAAGACAATAAAAAATCATGTAATAGGATAATAGAGACGGAGGGAGGAGAATCTAAGAAGAACTGGAAGGATCAATGGAAGTCAAAAAGAGTTATTGGAAAGAGGCAATAAGATCAAGATGTACAAAAGAAAAGAAGAAGAAGAGACAAAAAGAAGGAATAGAAAAAGAAATGAAAGGAAGAAGAGACAAAGCCTGGATAGAGAAGGCAACAACGCGTGTTTCTAAATCCGATCCTTATAAAAAACTCCTGATTAGATTGAATTTTCAACCCTATCCCCACTCCGTCTGTAGCATATCCAAACTTTGTTCTAATTGTATACAGGATTTGGGGATGGAGTTTGTGCCTCCCTTCTTGGTTTCCGTTGCCAAGAACCATAATCTTTCAATTCTCTCTCCTGAATTTTCTCTTTATCTGTCTTTCTGGTTCAATGTTCTACCTCCAATAACTGGAAACTAAATCGAACTTTGTTTTCGGATTGTCAGCTTCACTGTAAACTTTTCCGAAAGTCATTAATTGATATATTAGTCATTAAATGTGCAAGAATTTATCAGAAGAAGAAAGAAAAGACAAGAAGACAAGGTTTTAATTTCAACACCAAGTGAAATTCACTGTTAACTTCATCAGAAAAAAAGCCAGGCATTGTGGATCATCGAAACAATTCCTCGATTTCCTCAATTTTGCAAAGGATGAGCACTACCACCCATCTTTATAAGAGTACAACCATATTCAGAACATTCTACTTTTTCTTTACATATTAGGTTCCTAGCCATAAGAAAACAAAATCATCTCTAGTATCATCATGTAAGGGCTTTTATATTTACATGCTGTAAAGGGTCTTCAAGGAAAATTTGTTAATTTCGTGCCTCTTACTAGGGGCTCACACAAGCCCCTGGACTCCCACCTTATCAGCTTCTCAAAGTTGTTCTACTTTTCTCAGTTGAGCTGAGAAATCCAGTGAAATAAGCAAACACCATTGTCACGATTAAGCCAATTGGATAACCTACTAATGCACCTTGCCATGAGAACCACAATTCAGTTTCTTCCTCACTCCCAGCAGGCAAACCGTCAGGTGGTAAACCTATGGGACATGGCACCTGAATTTGACTCCCACAGAGGCCATTGTTGCCGGCGAAGTCGTCCGGGTCATTCATTGTGCTCATCTGTCCGCCGGAAGGGATCGGCCCTGTTAGATAGTTGTTGCTCACATCAAGTTTACTTAGCTGCTGGAGATTCTCAAATGTTTGTGGTATGTTCCCAGAGATCTTGTTGTATGACAAGTCCATGCTCTCCAAGTTCTCTAATCCACCGAGGCTGACTGAAATATTACCTGTCAGTTCATTGTGGGAAATGTTGAGTATCTTCAGACCTTTAAGATCACCCAAGGAGGCAGGAATCCCACCTGATAGTCTGTTCTTAGACATGTCTAAAATGGAATAGAGGTAAATAGCTGAGCTTGGTAAAATCTGCATGGAGCCTTTCCATATCATGAGCATTCCATTGTTCACATAAACTATAGCATCATTAGATCTGAGGGATATGGCTTCAATTGCAGAGTAGAGAGATAAAGAATTTGGAGTGGTGGTCATTCCAATAAGGCCTCCAATTTTTGAAGGGATGGAACCTGTCAGTCTGTTGCTGGAGAGATCAAGTATCCGGAGGCTGGTAAGCTTAGTTAAAGAATCAGGAATTGCTCCGTCAAGGGAGTTGTTCCTTAAGTTTAGAGCTCGAAGCGAAGTAATTTGTCCAAGAAATGCAGGAATTTCTCCTGTGATTACGTTGTTGTGGAGATCAAGGTGTTCCAGGAAACTGAATGTGGTTAGCTTGTAAGGCAGTTGGCCAGAGAACCGATTTTGTCCCAGCGCAAGAACAACCAGCTTCTGCCCAAAACTCACTGGAACTTCGCCACTGAACCCATTGAAAGACAGGTCAAGATAAACTAGATCAGAATCCTTACTGAATTCCGGAAGCCCGTTACCAGAAAGGTTGTTTAGTGACAGGTCCAACATTAACAACCCATGAATCATGGAGATGGAATTTGGCAGAGACCCAGAGAGACTATTCCTGTTCATCAAAAGGATCAAGAGCCTGGTGGCATTTCCAATATTCTGGGGCAGCTCCCCAGTGAGATTGTTCCTTGAAAGATCAAGAATTGTCAAGTTTGGATTTTGGAACAGCGTTGATGGTAGAAAACCTGTGAGCTGATTATCTGACAGAATTACATTACCAATACCCATATCTGTGAACCACGCAGGAATAGTTCCATTGAGATTAGTTCTGCTCAAATCCATGAAACTGAGATTCTTCTGGGTGGAAAGCCAAGTGGGAATGTTCCCAGCTATGCTGCAAGACCTCAAAGACAATCTAGACAAGGAGCAAGTGGGAATTAAATTAACACTGTTGTTCCAAGTGATTTTGTTACCTCCTAGATAAAGTTTCTTCAATGCTTCCATTGTGAATAACCATGTTGGGATCTCACCAGAGAGCAAATTATCATCTAATTGAAGAGTTTCCAGCCTACCCATTTTCCTTATCGAATTCGGTATACCCCCAGTCAAAACATTCTTACTTAGTGCCAGAGTAGTAATATTGGTGAGATCACCTATCTCAGCTGGAATCTTCGAGGACAAAGAGTTATTACTCAAATCCAATACCTGTAACTCCTTCAAGTGCATAACAGATGACGGAATTCCCCCAGAAAATCTGTTCTGATGAAGCAGTAAGCTCTCAAGTTGGGTAAGAATCCCAATCTCTTCAGGAATCTCTCCAGAGAGAGAGTTCACTTCCAAATTCAGTAGTTTCAGATTAACTAAATCACCAACTCTAGCATTTAAATTTCCCTCCAACAAATTATCACTCAAGTCAAGGTATTCCAGATTCATCAACTGAAAGATTTCTCCAGGAATAGACCCACTAAAGCTATTAAAGCTAAGATTAAGATGAACCAGCTGAGTAAGGTTAGCATACCCATCTCTTGATATTTCACCCTGCAGAAAATTCGAAGAGACGTCCAGCACAACCAAACTGGTGATGGCAAAAATAGGAGCTAAAACAGCAGAAGTGAGAGATTCAACAGTCGACGAAAGGAGGAGTGCAGAGAAATTGAGATCGATGATGGGACGGGACGGTAAGTGAGAATTGCACGTAACTCCAGCCCATTCACAGCAATCCCCACTTGAACTCCATGAATTGAAGATGGGGAATGAAGAGTTTGAGGAGCCTGATTTAACCTGTTGTGTGAGCACCGATTTGAACCGAAGGAGTGCCTGCTTCTGATCATCAGGACAAGAGAAGGACGGGGTATAGGCGAAACAAGATAAACTGAACAAGAAAATAAAGAAGATGAACGAAAATCTTATTGTCGACATGTTTCTTTGTCCCTTCCCTTCTGTTGTGTCATACTTCTGAAACAAATCGTTCAAGAGTTTCAGGCAGGAAGGCCGCATTATATAACAGATGTTGCGAATCAATGACGGAAAGGGTTTAACAGTTTGGCGCAAAGCAGGACGCCAACTTGGACTCTACCAACTCCGACGTGCTTTCATGTTTACAAATAGAGAAATTGACGCCATTTCTCTGTGAGGTGAGCACAGAAAACGATAAAAGTCCAGAGCAAGCTTTGAACCGGCGTCTTAAAACCAAGATTTTGTCCAAATGGGTAATAAACAAATCGGAGAATCATAGTGACCGGTTGAAAAAGAATCACCACCGCTGACGCTAATTTCAATTGCAACCCGATCACAATTGAATTACTCAGGCTCTAATCTGAATAGCAGCGGTTGTGAGAAAAATGCAGCCAGCGGTGATTGACATTCAAAGTGTAGTAGGTAGTGCAAATTTATGTTCTATTTTTGGTTTGAAGCATCTAACAGTTTACACAGCCATTTTATAAACAGCCGCATATCTCATGAAATTACGTGGACATTCTTTACAATATTATGAATAATAATTAATATCAATAAAATTACAAAACTTGATTTACGAAATCGTGCATGCAGATCAAATAACGACAACTCTTTTCATCAATTCAGCTAGTCACTCCAAAGAGAAAACATACTAAGGGGTCTATTTGGAAAAGAAAATAAGAATTTAATCATTATTATTCTTAAAAATAGTTAGTAAATTTTTTTTTATCATTATCTCATTTTTACAAACTATTTTTAGGAATAATAATAATCACTTTTTTTTCTTTGCTTTTCTAAGGTTCCAAACAAACCCTAAGGGTCTGTATGACGTTTAAATCCAACAAAATTAATCCAATATGAAAAAAAAATTGGTGCGAAACATGTGAAACGGTTATCTCAACCGTTCGATCAATAACTATCTCAACTGTCCGATCATGATCAACAACTATTTCAATCGTCTGATCAACAACTATCTCAACCATCTGATCATGATGACGATTAAGATAACCATTTCGCATATTTCACATCAAAGACCTTCTCTGGGAGGATCACGAAATTTTTAATTCTGGAGAGCACTTCAGTGAGGGGATACATATCTCAAAAAAAAATCTCTCCACAGGCCAGAGTAAGTTACCATACAAGTGAAAAATGCCAATTAAACTGGGTTCCTCCAGACTAAAATATTTCTTGATTCAGGAATTAATCAACTGGGTTTTACTCATCACTAGACTAGATCAGCATGGACAACTATCCACGCATGGAATACGTATCCCCATACTACCAGTTGGCACAGAAAACCCCTCTCACAATTTTCCGCAAACAAGGAGCTCCTAACCTCTCCAACTTGTTTTGAATTTTAGTTTTATTTATATAACTTCATTTCAGGTCAACCAACAGGCAAAACCAGTTTACATCTAGACTTGCTCGCCTTTCCTATTAATGGATCAAGTTTTATAGTTATAACAGAGTCATACCTCATCAACATTTAAGCAAAACGAAAATTTCTATACTCGTATATTTGACGTCTTCAATGAATTGAATAACATTTAAGGTTGCCAATCTATTACTCAGTTCGAAGCTCCACTCGAGGTAGGCAAGTTTGAGGCACACAATTCTTCAGTGCCATAATCATGGTTTTTTAACTACGAATAATTGGAAACCATCTCAGGGCCCCAAATTTCCTGGTCATCGGGCAAATCCGACCGGGACTCGCATTTTTGGAAGCTAAAACAGCCAGAATAAAAAAAAGTTCCACATTTCCAAATGAGATCAGGCAAATCTGACCGGGACTCGCATTTCTAGTAGCCAGACATAGCCAGAGTCAAAAGGCACTTGCCCAATCAAGTCTTTAACCCCTGACCCAGCCCGCTCTGTTGCAGATCCGAGCCCTCCCAGCCAAGCCATGGGTCAACTCAATGTGTCAAAAAACCCTCAACAACCGGAATGACCCTCACTTGACGCACAAGAATGTTTTACGTGAGATTTGTGATTTGCCATGTAATGTTGTAAGTAAATGGAACTAATTTCATTTGGTCTCCCACCCCTCGTTTGCTGCGGACCTCGTGGACTTTTAACGTAATCGCTTTTCCCAAATAAAATATTTTATGTTGCCACATAGCTTCCTTTCACATCATATGGGATAAAATTTGGCAAAAAAATGGAGCCCAATCTTATTAAAATGCTTCCGAAAACCCAGCTTGGTAGGAATGCAGCTGCATCATCAATATCTTGAGCATAACTTCCATAGCAATAAGGATCTCAGGATAAAAGTAAGGGTTAGTGAAAAGCCTATCAGAATCATCTGCTCTCCGTTGAAACAAGAAAGCTCCACCAACCCTAACAATGGCACCAACATAGTGTCTAAGTACATAATAAGTGCACAACTAGCTGGCCAAAGAACAATGCATAAACAGAAATAATCAATAAAAAGTTTCCTAGTCCTTTTGAAGTCACTCTAAGACGTCAATGTCTTAGTTGTGAATTAGAGTTTCTAACCTCAGCTACGAATGAAATTCCTAACTACAACAGGAAAAATAAAATTGCTTCTTTTCCCTCTTGATAATATTTCTCAAACCCTCTTTCCCTATCTGGCTGCACTAAACCAATTAAAATTTACAGATTGATATTCAAGATGTTTGACTCAAGTTGAAGAAGTTAACCCCCCACCCAACAAACCAAATAAATAAATAAATAGTTTTACTCAAACACTTGAACACGAATATATAGTTTAGACTGTATCATTCAAAATAGAGCCAAAACAGATCGTGCAAGACAACACTAAAGGGGAGGGAGTCATCCAGAATTCTTTTGAATGGCATCACTAGAAAGCAATTCTCCAAAGAAGAATGAAATGGATCCTTCTGTTTTTAAGCAACCACCTAAGAACCCACAAATGAGAATAAATTATGATAGTGACCTTCACATGCTCCAAGAAGAAAAGGTAGTGCATTATAAAGGTTCAATGATTAAAAATCCTTCTCCTCATATAGTGAAATAGAAGCAACAAGTGCAAGTTGAGCAGCCCAGAATAAAATCATGAGCCAATGCACTTGAGTCCCCAACTTAAGGCTGGGGGTCAGTGCAACTCCGGAATTCGATGAGTTAGTTCAAGCTTAGTTTAAATGATTGGATGATAATATAAAACTTACATAAATGGTATAAATCCCCAGTATACCAATTTATGTACGAAACTAAAATTATTTTCTACATCTTTACATGAATATAATATATATATATATATACACACACAAACACACACTCAAGATTTGAGTTATAGAAGCCTCAACTTAACATGACTTTAAATGCACCAGTTAAACAAGTGAGATCTTTGCAGATTTTATTTTTTTTATAACACAGATCTTTGCAGATTTTGCTTTGGCACCTAGATGTATCAATTGGCTTTGAGACTTCTATTGTTTTAAATGGTTCAACCTCTGCCATACAGTATGTGATTAGGGCAACATTAACCAATTTTTCTTACAGGGACTAGAAGCAGTCAGCACAAATGAGAAGCGCACCATTTCATTTCATTTCATTCACATAAAGCTGAGTCAAACATTTGGCAAGACAAACATACAGATGAAATTCCACAGGTTTCGCAATTTCCAAAATTTGAATAAAACCTTTTACTGCTTTCTTTCATAATAATAGCAAAATATTTACCTCATCTCATGCACTAACAAACGGTCCGACCATAGCAAATTGAAGCAATATAAAGATTTTTGGACCATTTTTCCTGCAAAAACCAATAAATAAGAAACAATGGTAAACTATACACCAGAATAAATTACATACCATTATAAATCTTATTACAGTAATGTCATTCCTTCTTCCATGAAGAGAACCTATGCAGATACTATCGCAAGGTTACAGAGAGAAGATCCAAGTCAAAAGATTTAGATAATTAGATATCGACCAAATAAATCGGGCAGTATCTAAATCACAAACAGATCAGACAGCTCGGAGTTCAATAAGACAGCCAAAGGCTCTGAACTTCTTGGTATTAAGCAGGCCTAACAGATGAATGGTATTAAGCAGGCCTAACAGATGAATGATCACTTTTTTGCAATGCTATAACAAGTAACATAACTTTTAGAAAAAAAATACACCTAATTATTCCTTTCAATCATGGATATGCAACAAAATACAGTCAAAATGACAGCATGATACAGAACCCCATATATACACCCAAAAACAAACAAGGGTTGTAAAAGACGAAGAAATGAATAGATCCTTAGTACCTTTACATGAGCACTGGGAAAGGCCGAGGTGCGAAGAGTTTCCTGAGTTTCATCTATTACTTTTCGTTTTGGTATGCTCAATATAAAAGCTGCCTGGTCTGCAGTGGCGGCAGTGGCTGTTATCCTATAGCCAGCTTCCCATCTTCGGTGGATTCCTTCACTAGGGTAAAGAAAATCAAGTTCAACAACCTGCACCATAATAAGACAATAAAATGGTCATAAAACTGATAAAAGGTGTTCATATCATAAGAGAAAGTTAGGTGGATGTGGCATAAAACAAAATAATGAGTTGATGGCAATATTTTTGCACTGCAAACCTCATACATTATAATAACAAGTAATGCAGATTCAAGTTGTGGACTGAGCCTTCTGCTTAATAACCACATAGACATTTCCTAGTTTGATTCTTGGGTTCAATTGTACCACAACATGTGGTGTCATGCGCTTGTGCAATCAGCACTCCAGAAAAATAAAAACAAAATGCAGGTTCTGTTAACATATAAAACTTGCAATAAAAATCAAAGAAGCAGGATCCAAAAAGTCCATAATCGATATCATAATTGTATGTGGATCTCTTTACTTGCTTATTCATATGTAGAAATATTTGTATTGAACTTAGCAAGCTCATCAAACAAAACTTTAATTGACAATTGCCCTATACTTGCTTACGAGAAAGAGAAGACATGTCAAGTACAACAATTGAGCTTTGTTTTGTCACATGAAAAACCATACACATGAGGACAGAACATTCAGATATCTCAGATAATAGTCCATAGAAAGAAAAGTGGCTTTCAAGGAAGCTCAGGTAAACAATCTGCATTTCTCCAATTCACTAAGAAGATCATGTGCCTTATTCATAATTTTTTATTGCTTGTAGTGAACAAGAGTTCCCCCTTGCAAAGGAACACAGACTGTACCTGATCAGAGAAACCAGAGTTCCTTGACATAACCACACCCCAACGGCTCCCAGCAGTGGTCATCGATGTAACATGAAAGCCTTCTTTCCATTTTTTGTTTATCCACTTGAAAGGAAAAGATTCACTCACTTTGTAGGATTGTTGGGTGTAAGGAGTCCCTGTAGATATGAATTGCATAACCACCAATAAGGTAAGGACATAGAACAAGCTCATGAACTACACACAGAATAGAAAAACAAACATTCAACGAATTGTAAAGAAAAAGACAGAGTAAATGCAAAAAGAAATACATATATAGCAGTAATCTCCACCAACCTTTGGACATGACAACCAAGGAACTGCCATTGGATGAACCAGCTATGGCACTAATATAGTAGTTCTTCTCCCATTGCTCCATAATCCAGTCCTAATAAGATCCAAGAAAAAAAATTACATTCTTTGCAACAGATGAATATAATTTTTCCACCCATAAATAAACTACATTAGAGAACATGCAGACCTTGTGTAAGAAAACTGCTGACAGCTCATAAACCTGAGAACAGAAACCTGTTCCCGCGTCCATGATGAGAGCCCACATATTTCCTGAAGAAGCAATGCAACTTATGTACAAGCCATCTTCATTACCCTTTTCCACGTGCTGAGATAGCCTTGTATCAGCTACATTATAATGGTACCTAAGAAGATCCAAGAATTTGGTTTAGTTCATGCCAACAGAGAAGTCACATAAAGAGGCAGAAGAGAGACCCCTGAAACATTATCCAAGGCTAAAACCATTCAAAATGGAAGGGAAAAAAAAGTTAACAACAACAACAACAATAGTGTAATTAAAAAAACAATCAAGTTTTGATGATATATCAGCCTTCATCAAGTATGTCCCACTCTTCCATCTGTGACGTTGCTAGCCTACATTTATCATTATATCTGTCCCTCAATTACCCCTATCTTTACTTTGTCTTCTATCAACTCTACTAGTTGTCCTCTTGTGGGAGGAGAGTGGTGCAGGTAAGAAACACTCTTGTCGACTTGGGGGGGTAGAGGTGGAAGCCCTATTCCTTAATTATTAGCCAAGTAAACAGAAGTTTTCATCTATGACTTTCAAGCAGGTAATACTTCTTTCAAATTATTCCAACTACACTACCACAGGACAGTTCCATACACGACTTCCCTTGTATGGAATGGAAATACCCGGACCCCACAAAGCCCACATTTATATATAGATATGAACTTTCAATCCTGACTACATTGCGCAAATAACCCCATTAAGACAAAGAAGAGCATCCGTTAAAGCTGAAAATATGTCTGCTTACATGCACATATTAAAATTAGTAAACCTATGAATCACTGAAACCTCTGGCTTGTATGTTTTAAATAGGTTGGTCTTTAAGACAACAGCTTGAGCCCCTGCTTAGCTACAAGCTATGTGATGATAAGCAGAGATCACCTTCATTAGCAACCTATATGATTGTCATTTCCTTAAATAACTCTCATTTGACTGAGGAACTTCACACATTACAATAAACAAGTAGATTGTGTCATTTCTCATCATTTCTTTGGTCCCTGATCCAGGACTGAAACCCAGAAAGGGATAAACATTCTGATATAAAGCATCTTTATAAAAAGAAAAGAAAAAAAAAAGGACTAGGTTTTGGTTAAATGGGAAGAACAGCCATTTGATCGCCCAAAAAAAGAAGCCCATCAATATTGCTGGAACTCTAGCATGGCCACCATTTTTCATCCATGCAGCTTTTTTAGGGACTGGAACAACATTCCTAGCCTGGAATAAGGCAGCATACTTTCTTGCTACTTTTGCAAGATGCCAACAGAGCACAAAATGGCCAAGAGTCATTTACCGTTGCTTCATTGGCCGACGCGCATTATAAACTGAAATCCATTGTGTTGCAGGACTTCCCATCCGAACCTTCTTTTTCGGGTGCTCTTCTTCATCCAGATTAACAAGTAATCTTCCACGTTTCTGCCCGACCTAATTGAGTGAGAAAGAGAACAGCAAATTATTACAAAATTTGAAATTAATATCAAATCTAGAAACATGTTATTGTCATCCAGGACTGCCAATAAAAGATCAGAGGTGGGAAATGTAATATTCCTTCTAATAGCACCATATGATAAATTGCTGTCTTTTTTTAAGGGAAGACACAGCATCCTTTCATAAAGCTTTATTCGAGGACATTCTTCACTATATTGTCTCTTACCAACTTCTATTGACTACAAGATCTGATCTTTTCATTGAAAAACAAAAATACTAGAAATGAAGCATACGTAAGAAAATATGACTTTTTTAGCACAACGACAAACACAAATTAATAAAATACATAAAGAATGCATCAGAACCCCAGCTAGGCCTTCATCCAATGAAGCAACAAATCCTGATCAACTGGTTCAATGGCGACACCACCCAGTTTAGCCCAAAAGTTTTCCTAAAGTAGGAATCTAGTAAAGAAATTAAATAAACCATTAGTTTTTTTTTTTATCTTCTGTTTTCCATTTCAATCCCTGCTGAGTCACCTGGTTCATTATTGAATCGATTGCTCAGGCCAGAGACAGGTTTCAGATTTGGGTAAGTCAAACGTGGTCGACTGGGTCAAGTCCTGGACTCAAGGAAGCAACCAGACAGATGGTGGACAGACAATGGCCCCAAAACATTGATAAAAACAGATCCATCTTCAAAGCCATGGGAAGATAACAACTGTCTCATAATATTAATAAAGAAGACATTTACAAAGCAGGACTATCAATTTGTCAATCCACCTTTAAAGCACCATCAATTCTGATTGGCCTCATGGATGTGCAAGGCTCAATTAACCCATCAAAAAGTGAAATGAGCTTTGCATAATTTGGTTCCTCGTCAAATTTCATATTTGTCACACTTTCAAGAAAATGCTTGAATGGGGCAGGGCAGAAACAGCACAGCAGCTCAGGAGACGTGGCCATCTTTTTTTTACAAACAAGGAAACTCTTATTATCACCCTGCATTTAGTATTAGACAAAACAGAAAAAAGTTAAGACATGAAGCCAGAACTTGGAATCCTTAATCAATTGATATCAAATACACACATAGAGAAAGAAAATAAAAATAAGAAACTGCACATAGAAACATTAAAAGAAGTCATTGATTAATAGAAACACTGTCACCTGATAGCCTTGCCAGGGCAACCTTCCTTTAATGAGAAATACGAGCGTGTATGCCAGTGACTCAAGATCATCTCTTCTACTTCCTGTTCGACCTAAATGTGCATGTACACTTGCATATCGTATTGTTCCTCTGCAAGTACAGCATACTAAAGAAATTATAATACAGTAAGAAAAAATATTTGGACTATAACTCAGAAACAGCAAAGACATAAAAAAATAAATCTAACAAACCTGAAGATGTCAGGCCTTTGATCATAATCAACATGATGACCTGATGATGCATCTTTCCATCTAGATGCTGAAAGGACACATTTTAATGGAACAGCTATCAGAAGAACTGAAATTTGTTTCATGCACATAGATAAACTAGAGAATGTCCATTTAGAGAACTCAGGGTATTCAACATGTCAGACATAGAAGTGATGACCTACCTAACCCAAGATCAATGAGAAAGAGTTTCTTCTCATCTGCACTTCCAGGTTGACCAAGCAAAAAATTTTCTGGTTTCACATCACCATGCACAAACCTGAACAATTGCGGTAAAAAGGTAATAGAGGTTATAACTGAACAAAGATAAAAAAGATCATTACTTCTCAAAGAATAAAAAAAACCAAAGTGGAGAGAGACCAACAGAGAGAAAGAGACAGCGGGTATTACCCCTTCAAGTGAAGCTTCTCGAGGATTGAGATTGCCTCCACAGCAATGCAAGCAACCATATTTGGTGACATCCTGTTCCAAGTGCTCATCAATGCAATTGATAATGTCCATGCAGAAATACTTAAATATAATTATATATGCATACATACATACATACATACAGCCATATATACATATGACAAGTAGAGAAAGAGAGAACAGAGAGAAGGGATATGTTTATTACGCTTGACCATAAGAATTCCAAACATCCCAGAGACTGGGGCCCAGCATGTCCATGACCTGAATATACAATTTACTATATTTAAGCAATAGCAGGTAATAAAGAATGTCCTAAAGAGCTCAATCCACTTTTAAAGTTTACCAGAATATAGTAATCTCCTTGACGACCTTTGTAGTGGACCCACGGCAGTCCATAACATCCATTGAGTGTGCTTGATCATCGCAAGGTAAGAACATCAGATAAAAATCAAAATGTTCAAGTAAGCTACATAGCATGTAGGTTTAGTCGAGCATCAAAGACTAGTGCTTACCTGTAAACTTGCCACTCATAAGGTGGACCATAATTGCAGCCTTTACTGCTTTGGTGTTCAAATTTCAATGCTACCTGTCAGCGAACAGAATTTAAAACATGATGTTGTCCAGTTTTTAATGTCCAGTTCTTAATGTCCGAGAAAACTGCCCACTATAAGCAGGAGTGCAGAGCATTACCTCAAACGCATCAGCGCCTGTACGTTCCGAGCCACCGGATACCCTTCTCCCGACATAAACCTGACCAAAACCACCTTTGCCCAACTTTCTTTCTATCTTATATACAGGAGAATTACCTACTTGTACCTGCAAGGACAGAATTCTTAAGAGCACATTTATATAAATCATTTCAAGTAACAATACAAAGAAGTTAACCCCAGAATATCTAACAAGAACAGCATTTGACACTGATTACTTACAGAATGAAACATACCACTTTGGATGCATCAAAGGAGCATTCCTTGGTCAGTAAGACAAAACTTACACATTCAACAACAAGGTTTGGGCAGAGTTTTTAACCAGCCTCAGGCAGGAGTACTGATCCAAAAGACACAAATAAAGATACTGGAGCATATTATACAGGATGCAGTGTCGGGCTTAATTAGTGTCTGCATAACAAAGACCAGTTTATTGCAGCTTTAATTATGCCAACTTAGGGTATTTTGGTTTAAAATTTCCAAAATGGTGCTTAAAGACCTACGACACTGAAAAACTTTTGGCAAGTAATCAACCACTTCAATAAGAATATTAAATGGCTTCCTTAAAAGCGAATGTGGACATAAAATAAAAGTCACTAGAGCTAGAAACGTGAACGAGATTTACATTTATTTCAACTACTTAATCCACAATTTTACACATGCCTATAGTTTGCAAAATGAGAAAGATTACAGGGTATACTAATATTCTACTCTTGTTTTTTTAATGCACAGTGCATATCTTCTCTTCAAAAGCAGGAAATAATGAAGAAAATCTACAGCTCAGAGATGAGCCCAATGCTTCTAATGTTTCTAGCACTAACAAGAACATTCATAGATATCTGATCTGGAGTCTTAAATTTCCAAAATTACTAATAAAAAGGGTAAGGAAGAACTTCAACATACATATAAAACACCCAGTTAGATATGCTTCAGGTAAGGGCAACAAATTTTGTTATTAAAGTGTAAAGCAAAGACATTTTCTGTCCATTTATTAATGCAGAACATAATACACTTGAGATGCAAATAGTAAACAAGGAAATAATTCCATGAAAAAATTTGCTTTTTCTAACGCTTCCACCATTATACTAACAATGGTCAATGTCACCAATACTTAATTGATATTGGTTAAGTTTTATCCAAAAGAAAATAGTAATATGTCTGGAACTGCAAGTGAACAGAAAGGAAACTAGGCAGTTAAGAAAAGCCTTGAATGGGGCCATTTGTATCCAAAAAGAATAAGAAAGAAGTGTGCGTAAATGAAAGTTCCGATTTGGAAGGGTATTGTCTTTGTGTTAAATCAAATTCCTATTATAGGTATTAGTGTCTGACACAAAAGCGTATCACCCATGTTCCCTCAATATGAACCGCAGACATCTTAATATATTCAAAACACTGGTGCAATTATTTAAATAAAAAAAAGAAATCTAGACATGCACATGTGGATATGTGTCCGACACAATATATTAAATGCATCTAAAACGCAATAGCAATGGCAACATTTGGCAAACAAGAGCATTTGACTTGCTGTCAAAACTCTTTCTCAGTCATAGGATACTTCAATCACCTCACACAATGATCATCCAGTAACGTACCAAGAGGCTATTATTAGAAACCTCAGCAGTACAATATCAGAAATGAATTATCACAAGAAGACCAAAAATGGAAAACAATAAACATTAACCACGTGTTCAAACCTTTAGATATTGACCAACTAATAAGATTCATGAATTTAGTAACAGCATGCATACCCTTTCAGGAATGGGAGTGGCACTTGTTTCTTCTTCTGGCCCTGCCAACTTTTCTGCACTACCGCCGCCCTCCATGGCCAGATTTTTATTGCCAACTCCCTCTTGCTTGATCAAACCTGGCTCTTCAGCTCCACCAACAACAGGTTCAGGCTGAACCTCACAAGGTTGCTCTAAATCAAGGTCTATCAGCCTGATTCCACCTCTTCCCCGACCACCAGTCTGACGAGCATTACCAGGCCCTTTGGCTACTCCCCTTCCTCTCCCAGCGCCACCTCTCCTACCGGTTCTGTTCTGAGTTGGGAGAGCCCAATTTTCTGGTTGCTCAAATGGCTGAGGAGGTTGGGGAGGTTGAAGTTCATCAAGGCGCTTGGATCTTAACCTACCCTGCCGGGCACCACTTCGAAGCTCTGGCATCCTCTACCCATACAAATGAACCACGTACTGGTTTTAATTATAGCCGCAAAAGCAAAGAAAATCACACCATTCAATCCCCCAAAACTGAAAAAAAAAAAAAAAAAAAAAACCACCAGATTCTACAAGAATCAGATTACGTACATAGAAAGGGAAATAAACAAAAACAAACAGTCAACGAACAAACACATCTCAAAAATAGGATTTTTCCGGTCACGAATAAACAATGCACGACAGCAGCACCATCCATGAAGGAGAGTAAGCCAACAAGCTAACATTTCAAATCATCAATAATACCATGAACATATAATTTTAGACAGAGAACCACCAAAAGAGCCATTTTTCCGTCAACACACTAAAAGTCCGCTTCTAAAAAACTCCAAACCTATGCTTTTTAAACCCACCAAGCCTTCAAAGAAGATCGAATGCAGCCACAACTCAAAACACGAGAAAAAAATCAACAGCAACGGAAGAAAAAACACGACAACTACATATCTCACAGAAGACAACCTCTATCTCAAAAACACAAAGCCAACCATCAACAACAGCGCGATCAAACACCACCTACGTCAAACCAAACAAAAACCCATAATTTTTTTCAATCGCTTCTTAATCCAGGCATCGATTCAAAAAAATAAGCAAATTCACAAAAACATTCAAATTCCGCCCCCAACCCGATCATCAACCACAAACAACCCAAACCGCGACAAGACAAACCACCGTTCTCCGTCCACCGATCATTCAATATCCAAACCTCCAGACCACAAAACCAGCTCAAAGAACCACAAACAACCAAAACAAGAACTCATAGATCGTGCATATATCTACAATACCGCGACGATTGCCTTCACCCGCGCGCCTCGTATCCAGCACCGCCGAGGTGGACCGCGAACCGCTGTCGGTGATCGGCAACAATGCGATTCTCCGGCATTCACAACGGGAGCTGCGAAATGCGCAAAAACGACGCGGACGATCTGAGAGCTAGGGTTTGATCGGGACACGGAAAGCCAGAAAGAGAGGACAGAACGAGCTCTGTGTCCTTGGGTGTCCGAAATCTTCTTTCTGCGCTGCGTATATACACACACACCACGAAGGTAAAGAGAGCGTCATAGAGAGAGAGAGAGAGAGAGAGAGAGAGAGAGAGAAATAGAAAGAGCATGAAGAGCAAATGTGGCCATGTAAGAGCCTAAGGATTGATTGTTGGATTGCGATTCACTCTCCATCGGGCCCACTTTGGGTCACTTGAGTTTACAGTTTTACCCTCATCAATTAGATTAATCCCTGGCAGTCCATTCCGCGGTGCCATGCGTTTGCTATAGTAAAAAGAACACGTGTGCGTCAGGGTGGACGAAGATCGTGGGTGATTCGGGGTAGGTGATTATTTGATAATGTGAATTCGACGGCTGGGATTAAAATAATTAAAAAAAACTTTGCGGACAGGTATTTTCTTGTGCATGTCTGCGGTTTATTATATTTGTCTTGGCAAATTCGCTTCTTTTTGTTATTGATTTTTTTTAAAAAAATCAAGGGTGAGGATTCTTTTGACAAGCTGACTCGGATATTTTAATGGGCCCACTTTTAAGTAGGGATCACAACCTCTTTATACCATTCAAGTATGAAATTTTCTAGGGTTTTCCTATTTAGACTCGAGATATAAAAATTTGAGTCAGATCGATCAAATCGAATCGGGACTCGCCCGTCACTAAATTCAAGTCAATATGGAGTCGGCTGAAATTAAAGAGTCCATGTCAAGGTAGATTTTGCCAACCTTTGTTTCAGGGTAAGGCTGCCCTCCCTTCTGTTAATCCGGCCATTTTGGAACCAGTCTTCCTCACCCATTCAATTCAATAGCCAACTTCTCCGTTCAAAAGAATAGCACTCAAATAGCTATCAAAGCATTGAAAAGTAGGAGGAATAACTGCCTCAAAATTTTCAAGATGAAGGAGAATACCATTAGCTTTTTCCAATTGATAACGTTACCATACCCAAATGGAACTAACTAGATATATCAAACTCAACTGGACTTGATCCCCTCTGGTCTTGTGTATTCATCAACTCCTTAGAAACGAAAAACTATCAAAAATTTGGGTCGATAATTGATGTCAAACCTTGGACATCTCCCTCCCTTTCGTGGAAAACAAAGGGAAAGCTCCTGCCTTCTCCCTCATTATGCGATACTCGATATGATAGCAGAAAGGCCGAAACTCGTCCCTTGGCAACAAAATAGAAGTGGGAACATTGAACAGTTTTTTAAAATCGATAATGACCTCATGATAATGTCATAAATTCATCTACCATCTTGCTAGTCGCTGACCAGATGGAGGGAGTGCGCTGCATGCTAGGCATGCTGTTAATATATAAATGGCAGTGCCTCACATTCTTGATTGCAGAAAATATGCTTTAGTTAGTCCAACCTACTATGCTAAGACCATAAAAGCTAGCGAACATTTTTAGTGGGGTTACCTTTAATTTTCTTTTTCATCTCTTCTGAATTATGGCTTGCTCTGGGTTCCACAAACCAAACAAACAAACACTGCTTTATGTTTCACAGGCCAGAGACATTGCAACCACTGACTACTCGCTTCTCTCTACTTTGGAGTATCAGCAGCCTCCGTTGCATTTGCTTCCCTGGCACACTGAGACACATACGGCTTTAACTGTCCACGAACAAAAGTATACAAAAGCAGTCAGCATTTTCAAAATCCATTACAAACAACCAATGAACAAGTCATCATCTTTCTTTTTTATTTTTTTCATCAACGTGATGAAGTACATTTTGCACAAAATTTATGCATTGATTACATTTCAAGGCTTCAATATCAAAACGCATCTAAGCTGAAAATGATAAATTGAGAGTGGTTAGCTATTTACTAAACCAAGGCTGTTAATCCTAATGTTGCCCAAAAAAAAATTTCTTAAGATTCCAATTTTTAGGCACTTCAGTGAATGGATTCAACTAAAATTTAGATAATAAGGTGTCTTTATCCCATAAACAAACCTTTTTGAACAAGAGAGACCAAGCAGTCAAAAGCATCCTTGCACAAATAAGGCAGTGCAGTAAAGAAGATAGTGCAACAATCACCACATTTAGTACCTTGAAATTGGTCAAATCAGGGACAACATAGTTTGGCAGCTTTTCGTCCATAACAACATATCCACCTGCGGACAGGTAATTATTCAGAGTGAAATATAAAAATACAATAGAAAGCAAAAAAGACCACTTACAACTATAATCTCAATCTAAAATATTTGCAACCAAAAAAAAGAAGATATGTTACTCTAAAGATAAATACAGCATGGAGTCATTAGTTTCTAGAAGATGGAAAGTTCAGAAGAAAACTAAATTTCTAATCCAAGTTCTCTTGGATGTAGAGGTCCCACTAGACAACAAAACACCGAGTTACACTCTTCCAAAGACAATGTTACGAGCTCAGCAGATGGAAATAAAAGAACACTCTTGATCGAATGGACTTGATCAACAGAAGATGCTAGTGCCTGTTTAGAAGGGTTTTATCAATGTCAGTTGAGATCCAGCAAGAAATGGGTGAAGCACCCACGGACAGTGTCTTGGGAGACATGTACTTAGAAACTGCAAACCTTTGAAGTCCTGTTCAATCCGGAGTAACTGATACAGCCATAGATGTTGATTTTAGAACACAACCATAAATGAGAAGAATAGTTTCAATAACCATAGGATCTGTTTAGAATAGCAGAAAAACAATCGACAGAGAAAGCACGATATGTTCTTTATATTTGTTTTCTAGTTAGTAATTAAAGCTTTTCTGTTATTAGAGATTTGAGTGGCAGCGATTATTGTAACTTTACTGCTTACCTAATCAATAAAGTTATCAACACTTCCCAAAAAAAGGCAGCAAATGCACCAAGGGCCTTATATACAAGCAGGGGTGGGCACGGGTCGGGTTTACCAAAACCCGTAAACCCACACACAAACCCGGAAAAAACCCGAATCATCAAACCCGACCCCGACCAGATCACCATCCTCATAACTCCGTCCCCACCCCGTCCCCGTGAACCCGACCAGTCCCTGCCCCGTCCACATAAACCCCACACGTCTCAACCCCGTTTTATATTTTTGTCCCATATGTGGGTGAGGTTCGGTCGGGTTTGGGAAAACGCATCCCCGACCCGAAACACAACAGGTTTTTTTCCCCGCCCCGTCCCCAACCTGCAGGGTGAAATTAGAAACCGAACCCAGATTTTCGAGTCAGGTTGGGTTGGGTTCCCCATAAAACCGAACCCGATGCCCACCCCTATATACAAGCATGCAGTTCATTGCTTGTTGTGTGTATAAATCAAATCTCTCTCTTTCTGGTAAGATAATCAATCTGGAAGTGTTCCGTATAGGCGCTTCTCTACCTAAGCAAAGTAGTAAGTCAACAACAAGACCTAGTTCTCAAGATTTGAATGAAAACTCATTACACTTGATTTTCTAGTACCAGCTCCATGATGCTATTGTATAAGGTGCCTTTTTTCCGTACAAGCTAACCAAGGATTATACTTTGGCCTGCTTATGTTTGAAGCCTAATCTTGTTGACAGCTACATGAAAGGAAACTTCCGCCATCTCAGATGTTACAACATTTTGTTCAAGAAAATATTATCCTTAAAAGAAAAAAAAATCTTTCTGTCCAAATCTATGGGTGATACAATCAACAATATTTAGGAAAGAACAAGTATACATCTTCAAAACAGAGATGATGGAAACAAGGTTTAAAGCAACAAAAACAAGGTTTAAAATCATAGGTTGTGAGAACGTGGTGATTTGGGCATCTAACCCAATGGTCATTTATTAATGTTTCTACTTTAAGGTCTTGGGTTCAAGTCTCACCAGGGTAAAGGGGTTCAACATATTAAAAAAAATAGTATGAACGTGCAAAAACTTGTTAAAACAAATCCATATCAAAGTCTTCCTTGTTCCTTAGCTTCTACTATTAGTTCATAAGAGTTGATTATGTTCACCGTATCACTGATACATGTCAACATATAGGACAATACATACAGAATATAGATTGAAATTGTAGTGGTTGATACTAGCCAGTTAAAGCCTCATACCAGCCATACCAGTGGATACATACAGAGATTTTTTCATACCTGATTTGGTAATTGATACCAATATGGTACAACATGCATGAAACAAAGAGAAGCGATAAAATGTCTCATGAAAACTCAAGGGTGGGAATATCAATTGTTTCTTCCCATGAATATTCAGTTGTTTGAATCATTTTGATCTTATTTTGTTTAAACAGTGCTGAGTTATATTAAAAAACTGCAAAGAACAAAATTACAAGGTGGGGGAACCGTCCCATACAATGAGAGATTGCAGGGAGGTTCCAAGTTTAGCAACATTTTGATCTTATTAAACATATTTTAACAATTTTTCCTCATCTGAGTTATCTTCTTGCTGTTTGAAGCATTTTTTACTGTTCAAATTAAAAGGGGCCGTTTATTCAGGTTAAGCTAGAAAGAGCGCTGTGGACACCCAATACATCACCACCACAGAGAGCTCTTTGGATGTCAAACTGTCGATAAGAAAGTCAGACAACACCCATAATTTAGTCTGATTGAAGAGTGAAGACTAAGCACATTCTCAGTTAGATCCCGTGAATTATACAGGATTGCTAAATGTTGCCACCTGCAATCTCTCTAATTGATAGATAGAAATACAAATGAACACAAAATTGGAGTGCATTGTTGACAGTAATGGTGTGCTTGAATAGGTAATATAATTTCCTTACCTTTACGGGTATGAAAACCAGTGGGCTTACAATTCTTTCCCTTGTAGTAATTTTTAGAACCTCGTTTGGAAGTGAGAATATCAAGCGATGAAGTGCGCTTCCGTCTCATTGCCCTCCCAAGCCCTAAAATCAAACCCAGTGGCATCCTTCCCCTTGTTGAATGTTGCAATCTGTGTAATCTGCAACCAATATTAACACTTTAATAAATAATTGTTGGACTTTGCAGGAAGAAAAGAGGTGAGAGGGATTTGGGTTTTCAAACCATTCTCCCTTATTTATAATTAAAACAATATGAAAAATTACATCCATGTCCCTACAAAACCTTAAGAAACTACATTCTACCAAAATCAACTTCCCTAGGAAATAAAGTAAACTAATTAAACTTTAATTATACCTTCCAACACTCCCCTTTAAGCTAGAGCATATAGCTTCAGTTTGTTACAAAATTTGTCTCATAGCCGTCATAAGTATAAAATGAAAATAAAATATTGGTCTTATAAAATGAAAATAAAATATTGGTCTTCAAAAATTTGAAATCTATGTCACTTTAAACTTAAAAAAAATTGGCCTCTATAGTCTTCATCTTTTGAACTTGCACTTCAACACGTATATTCTTCTCTTTTTCCGCTTCAAGATGGAGAACATATAACAATGATCCTAGCTTGAACATAAAAAACTACAACAGTCATCTTCCTCCATCTCCCCCTTAATAACATACCATCTCAAGGTGTCCTAAGCAGACACAAACTCTCAATACCTTAACAAGAGGGCAAACCCCAATAAAGGGTAAAAGAAATATGGGTGACATATGTAGGAAAATTTGAAACTGACACAACGGATTTCAAACACGAAATAATGATAGTAGTCACTAAGTAAGAAAAAGGTCAGCCCCACAAGGACGGCAATAGAAAACCCACTTAAGGGCAATAAAACACTCGCATATAACAAAGAAAGAGATTGACAAAAGAAATTCCCATAGCACGAGAAATTTTTCACAGCAAGAAAGTCAGACCACACAAAGTGTTTTAAAATTTGAACAAAAACAAAGAGTTCTGAAGCAAAATATAGGGAATTGGTCTTAAAAATAAGAGAAAACCAATATAATACGAGATGGCACAGGAGATAGGTAAGATAAAATGTAAAAATTATAGGAGGATCAAACTAACCAAAGTGCTTGAGACAATAAAGACATTAATATGCAAAGTCCCATACTAACTACTAGAACCGATTAGAAAATTGACCACAATTCAACCAGATTATTTACCACAAAATTCAATGACAAGTTGACTAGCGAGAACCAAATCGAACTAGAAATCGGGCCATTAAATTAAGCATGAAGTCGAGTTAAAGAGAGAGGAAAAAACCTGTTCGACAAAACCTATTTGCAGAGCACTAAAAACTTCTTGTCAAAAGATAATCATGGCATATACGACTCTACTAAAGAGGCAACCAAACTCTACAACAACATCCAAATTCAGCTGCACAGCCATGACGAACCTCACTAGTCCTTCATCTTCTTCTTCTTTTGTCGAGCTCCTAAGCCTTCAAAAATATACACATCTTGGAAAAGAGAGCATATCAATGTCAGGAACTCTCTCCACCAGTATGTCAGCAACAATTACAGAAATAACATCTCACCTCTACATTTATAAACAAATATCAATAATTCGTCAAAAGACATTACCTAACTGGACAAGCACAATTCCTCATCCTATATGAAAAATTGTCCGGGGTGCGACAGAGAGATAAAGAGAATTTCAGAACGTCCATAAAGAATGGCCAAAAGATTTAAAGAATGTACTGAGAACTGCTGCAGCTGTACCATGGGTTGGTCATAAAACTGGTTCATCCACAGAAAAACTGGCTTGGATCTAAGGATAAAGGTAATATCTGGCAATATCTTCAAAAGAGACCACCAAATACTTACTCTGAAATTAACTTACTGTAAACTTTTTGAGATCTTACCCCAAGTTTGGAAACCTCCACCTAACTGGCTCTGAATTTTCATTTTGCCAAATGAGACACTACGAACTACAGGAGTTTCTGAAACAAGTGGCATGGCCTTTTCAGTTGCTGGGCCTTGTAGAACTAGGACGATGATAAAAAATCTGTGGCTTTTAGGAATTTATGACATCATTTTAAATAAATATATAAATAAGAATAGATAAAAAAAATTCAGGAAAAGGAATATATAAAAAAAATTCTCACAAGCTTCATTACTGATTTCTTGGTCGATTTGAATAATCCAATTTGGAGCCTTCCTCTAGAGAAAAACTACATCAAGCAATGAAGGTTCTATCTTTAAAGGCCCACCATAGACATAAACTCACAAAAAAAAAAAAATTATCATGGAATAAGAGCTTAAAGATTAACTTATTTTGTAAAAAAAAGGAATAAATTTATTACAGGGTTGGAAAGTACAAAGAGGCAAGCATCTACAAGGAACAAAACAATAGTACATCAAGAGGACAAGAATACAAAGTGGTGGAAAGTACTACTCCCAGCCAAGGAATTTGGAAGATTGTTGGCTTCTGAAGCAGAGTGAGACACTAGAAAAGTGCAAATGTCATTGATCTCGTAAAAGAGTTTGTACATGTTCGAAGGGAGCGGAGCAGTCATTAGGCTGGTCACCTTTTTTTATTATTATTTACATCATTCTCCACAATTAGCTAATGAAGAAACAAGTTTTGAAAAGCCTGAATCCCTCTGAAGGGCACAATGTTTATCCTTTGTGGAACCACTGAGGCTAAAATGGTTAGAGCAAATTCAGGGGTCTCCCCAAATCGTTGCAGATGAATGCACATCCTCCGGCATGACAAGATCAACTCTAGAGCTACCATTAAATTGAATCGGATCCAACCATCAGGCAGAGGAGTACAGGGGTGGATTTCAACTGACATGCAGAACACACGAATTCATTTTTTTACATGCGGAACAAACAACCACTGATCTCCAATTCTCGATAATGAAGCTAGTGAGACAATGCTCTGGGAGATTTCAAGTAGAACTAAAATATAGACTTTTTCAAATACTCCACCTATGGAGCAGCACCGCAGCCACTTAACCTGCAAATAGGCCTGCAGCTGACACGCATTTACTCCATACTCATGATACTTTGCAGTCACAATCCAATTATCTGAAACTTTGCAGGGTAATAATGCCCTTTATGTTTTCCTTCTTGCAGAGGGTATTTTATACAAATCCCTGTTTCAGCTCTTGGATGTTCTCCGACATCTCAACCTGTTAATTTCCCATTTAAGTTATGGAGCTGATTTTTGGAAAATAGTTGCATATTCAAAACTTGCGCGCTCATAATTACAGGTCAAGAAGAGAACATGAGAAACGCTAAGCGCAGGTCATCAGGTATCACTCCCAAAACCAATGCAATAGAAAATACGCACCAGAGATTTCAGGAGGCAAGAGAAGCGATAGGGCAGCCGGAAGAGACGTCACTGGAAGAGAGACGAAGATCTTGTAGAAGCCTAAAGGGCGGCCTTTTTTTGCCGGGTAAAGTTTTGGAGCAGGGCTTCACTTTCAACAGGGTCGTCCTTACAGCTAGTTCGTCTATGGGAGGGTTTGGAGAGAGCAGAGTAAAATCGGCGGGTCTAGAACAGAGGAGATATTCTTAAATGAGAAGCAAGTGAGAGACTGTGTTTTGTTGGTAATATCGGCCGATACCCCTTATCGGCGGTATCTCATACGACAAGTTCCGGTACCTATCGCCCCAGAAGCAAAGCCTTACGCCCAACCTGAACCACGTCTATTTGCCGCGCAATATGTCGAGTGTGGCCACCAAGGCCATAGCCCCAAGCCTGACTGCAACGAAAGGCAGATTTTAGTTTTTCCATTAGAAAGCGAAGAGATCAAGCGATGGCGTCGGCTCGAAACCCCGAGATAAGAACCGACAGCATCTTTGACAAATCCGTGATCTTCTCCACTGCCAGAGCTCGCCGCCCCTCCGATTTCAAGTCTGCAGCTTCAAGTTCTACTCATGGCTCTTCTTCCTCTTCGTCTTCTTGCCCGTTTTGTATCGGGCGGGAACACGAATGCGCGCCGGAGATCTTCCGGGTCCCGCGAGATAGTTCCGACTGGAAAATCAGGGTCATCGAGAACCTCTACCCCGCTCTCCACCGAGATATCGAGTTTCAAAGGCGTGAACTTGATTCAATTTCAAAACCTGGCGTGTTGACTGGGTTCGGCTTCCACGATGTGGTGATCGAGACGCCCACGCACGATGTTCGCCTGTCGGATCTCTCTGCTGCGGAGGTTGGTGGGGTTTTGATTGCGATTAAAGAGAGGGTTTTGCAGCTTCGGTCCAAAGAAACTATCAAGTACGTTCAGGCGAGTTATAAAATTTTTCTTGTTTCCCGCGTTTTTTAATCTGTTCGGCTCAGTAAATTCTAGTTTGAATACAAGATTGATTTGATCTTTATCTTTTTCTAAAAAAATTATTACGATCATGAAGGTTTTCAAGAATCATGGTGCGTCCGCAGGGGCATCGATGAGTCATTCCCACAGTCAGATCATGGGTTTGCCTATTGTCCCCCCACCCCCCCCCATCTGTTTCTGCTCGACTGAACAACATGAAGGAATACTTTGAAAAGACTGGGAAATGTGGTGTCTGCGAGATTAAACCTGGGGAACTTTTAATTGATGAGTCCTCCCATTTTTTCTCCATGGCCCCCATTCGCAGCTTGCTTCCCTTTTGAGATATGGATCATTCCCAGACAACACTCTTCTCATTTCCACGAGCTGGTCTTTGAGAAGGTAAATTCCGCAGACTCGTTTCTTTTGGCTAAATGTGTTGTTCTCGTTTCTCAAGTAACATCAAAGGCATGCTCAGAGACCTTTTTTTTTTATTTAATTATTGTTGCAGGATGTAGATCTTGGTGGTTTGCTGAAGTTAACGCTCAGAAAGTTGTCTCAACAGTTCAATGATCCACCTTTCAATTTTATAGTTCATGCTTCTCCTTTCCAAACCACATCTTCTCACCTGCCCTACTCTCACTAGTTTCTTCAAATTGTTCCTCAATTTTCTGGTATTGGGGGTTTTGAGATGGGAAGCGGATGCTACATAAATTCTGTTTTTCCAGAAGAAGCAGCCAAAATCTTGAGGGAAGTCGATGTTTCCCTTGAGAGGCCTTGGACCAGAGATTAAACTGAAGAATTTGTAACATTTGACGCACAGAAACGTCAATATGAAGTGAATTTCGAGGCTGGGATAGATGATTTTGTGAAAGATCATGTAAGTTCATATTGAATAACAAAACACAGTCCTGGGCTTCCCAAAAATTGCCATATTGAGTTACAAAATAATCTTTTCAATCACTATCGGTGTAAGATATAAACAGGTTTGAGAATTCAAAGAAGGGAATCAGCTGGACTCACTGGCAAGATCAGAAGGTTGGAAAATCCTATTTCTTGTTGAATATGCCGAAAATGGATTTGATGGCATTGATGGCGTTCTCGTTGATGAATGATTCATCAAATCTTTTCAGTAGGGGCTCAAATTCTTCAGTAGTTCGTACGTTGGCAAGATCAGGATCAGTCCGGATTCTCTGCATTATCATGCAAACTGAAAATGTTGAACATAACTCTAAGAATTGTAAGTCTTGGGTTCAAAGTGGAAAAACAAGACAGTGCTGACCTTAAAATCTTCAAATCCCTCTTTTAAGGCATCTTCAAGTGCAGAGAGGCCAGCTTGTAGCTGCAAATGCAGAATTCAAATTTTCCAAAATGAATGAAATGAAACAAGTGTAGCAAAGAAATTCTGTAAAAATGCCAGTTTGCAATCTCATTTTCCTAATCCAGTGATTACCTGATTGAGTTTGGAATAGCAGCATGCTACATTGTAACAAGCCACTGAAGCTTCTGTAGGATCTGGTTTTTGCCCCAAGACTGACTCAAATTTTTCTAGGGCCTCTTCATATTTTCCCTCTCTTGTTCATTATGAAAGGAGAAAAATCACATCAGAATCCAAAATGGAGAAGAGATCAACAAAGATTAACTAAAAAGAAAAGAAAATGGGAGCTTACTTGTAAAGCTTCAGGCCCTCTCGGAGGTCAGCTGCTCTACGTTCCTTTTGCTCCATCTTTCTCAAGTAATTTTTCACCTGAAAGCAAGAACAGCTTCGATTATTAACAGTAAAATAGCTACGATTCCTCTGGAAGAAAAGGAATATGTACACACCTGGATTTCTCTCACTCTGTCACTAATAAATCCAGAATTCCTCTCAGCCCGGATAATCTCTTTCTCTGTGAGCTCTCCACCGGTCTCCAACTTCCCTGTTAATACAGATTACATGAACAATTTCATTCTTGAAGGGTCCATATCAGAAAAGATGCCACAGCAGAACTCAAAATTCACTCGGAAAGATGAAAAACCTATTATTAAGAAGCGATAGGAATCTCAAACGGGAGAACATTGCCAGTATTTGGGCAACAATGACACTAGAACACAACTGAAAATACCAACCATCTCTCTTCTGCATTTTCATGAGCAATGGACCAATTCTCTGACGAATTGTATACATGGTCCTCCCATACTCAGCTGCCGGCCATATTTCTTCTCCAAACACAGCACTGCACATTTTACGGTATCAGATTACACCTGATCATGAGTGCTGTTCATGTATGAAAAAAAAATCTAACGGGGAATCGCCATAGAATAGTCGAAAATAAATAATGAATAGCAAATGAAAAAAAAAAAAAAAAAACGAATTGAGCAAGAACAAATGAATCGCCATAGAATTTTTTATCCAGCGAAAGAAAGAGTAAAAAAACAAAACTAAAAACAGCAAAAACTACTGCAATAATAGAATAGCTGCAAATTTCGTAAGTAACTCAGCAGGCAGGAGAAAGAAAAAGGGGAACCAAAACCTGGTAGCAAGAACTTTATCGCCAACACTGAACTTCCCCGACTTGTCGGCCGCGCTACCAGGAGCAATCGCATCAATGTAGGTCCCTCCATCACGACCCTTCACAAATCTCACCCCATATGGCTTCTCCAGCTCCACCTCATACTCTTCAAATTCTTCTTCACCCTCATCTCCCCCTTCGCTTCCCTCCTGTTTTAAAGGTTCCGATTCCGTTGCAGACGCTCTCACGATCAAAATAGATGGTTTCGCGAACTGGGTATTGTTGAATCTGACTGAGGAGTCAATCAGCGCCAAATTCTTAGAACACCAATGCCTAAACTGAAAAACTGGAGATGGGTTTAGGTTGGTGGGTGTTCTTTTGGGTAAAGAAGGAGAGGAAAAGAGCGAGGGGTTGCTGCTTGGAGCTATAGACATAGTTGCTTGCGGCTGCAGCTGTTGCTCTTATTCGGGTAAATTTCTCCCCTTTGGTGATTGAAATAGAAGCTTTTAAATGGAGGAAGAGCATCTTGTCTTGAAAAAGAAAAGGAAGAGGGATTTGAAGGGAAGAAAAAATATAGAGGTAGAGATTACAGGGAAAATGACTGGTGGCTCTGCTGTCTGCTCTAGTTTTCTCGTGGCTCGGTAGAGATCACAGAGAGACATAATCCACAAGTGGAGTACCGTGTAGGGAACACTATCCCAAAGGATTTTAAATTAGAAGCGAATATAGGCAACAGGAGTACCCGTGGCCTAATGGATAAGGCGTCTGACTTCTAATCAGGCGATTGTGGGTTCGAGTCCCACCGGGTATGCATTTTTCTTCCCACTTCGTTGCAAACTAAACCAAAGGATTTCTATTTTTATTTTTATTTTGTTGGCTTTATTTCAAATTAAAACTAGGGGATTTTCCGTTCTTATTTACAAAAAAAAACCGGATTTACCTTTATAATCAGATAACCTGATCGGTTGGTCTAACCTGATCATAAATCAAACTGGTTGAACCGGGTCCGATTCAATAATCGGTATAAGAGAACTGATAATTCAATTTTATCTCCCAATATTATTTCCTTTATTATTTCATCAAGATATATGCCTTCACATGGCTTTTTAGTTTTTCTTTTCTTTATTCCAAGTAAATCAAATATAATAAAAAAATTTTTATGAAAATGGCTCTATTATGCACAAATTGTTGATACCAAGAGACATATTGAGTTCAAGCAAAAAAATTATTTTAGTGTTAAATAAAACCATCCTTTTACAAACTCTAAAATTTATATTCATTATAAAAAATTTAGTTTTTGGCAGTAAATTTTTTTATCGTGAAAATTTTTCAACTGATAAAAAAAACATTTCTCGACATAATTTAGTTTTAATAATAAATAATAATTTTAGATAAATTCCATCGATCAAAATACTATTTTATAATAAAATATAATTTTCTCATATATTTTTTTCTCCAATCAATCATGGGAAAACTCTTTTTATAGAATAAATTATTTTTTCACCAGTAATTATTTTCCTATCAACCCTAAAAAAACTATTTTTTAGAGTGTAAAATTATTTTTTCTGGTAATTATTTCCCACCAACCCTAGGAAACTTTTTTTAGTGGAATATTTTTCCTTATATTATTAAATTTAATTTTGGGTTAATTTTTAAGTGTAAAAAGCATGTTAATTACTTTTATAGGAAAATTGTAGAATGAACCTATAATAATTGTTCTTAAAACTTAAAAATTATAAAATTGCATTAATATATAATAATTAAATAAAATATAAATTGAAATAAAATATTTAATAATTTAACCTAACTTAAAAGGGTAGACACCTTTTATGAGAATAATTTGTTGCCATAAAATATTTTCTAGTGTAATTTCAATCTAGAAAAATAAAAAAATTGATTTTATTTTCAGTGGAATAACACTTTCATCGATAAAACCTTTTGAAATAAAATATAGTTGGAAAATCTTATCAGTGAAAAACACCAAAAATGCTTTATCGATGAACTTGAAGCCTTTTTTTTCTTTTTGTCAAAAATGGTTTTTTTTTTTGTAATAAAAATTTAGAATCTTTTAAACAAACGACTCTCATTGGTCATATGAATAGGACCAAGTACCTCATGTGTATGAACCAATGAGTCCTGTGTATTTCGAAGGTTCTTGCTTAATTTTTCTGCTATAGAAAATCTAATCTCCTTTTATAATTTGCTGAAAATTAGGTACTAATGTTCAAGCTAAATCAAATACTAATCTAATAAGAAGTTTTATAACAAAGAGAAAGTGAGAGAAAGATGGGTTATTACCCACCACTCCCTAGACTCTTGTTAATCTTTTTAAAAGACATTGTTTAGTCTATCTACATGGAATGGATGGCCACCTATTCATAAAGTTGACAAGGGCCCTCGATGTTTTTGTTTCAGAAAATATTAGCCCATTCTAATCTCTTTGTAACCTGCTCAAATTTTTAGCTTCCAAAATGATAGATTCAGGGTTTTCTAAGTTGTATATGTAGGATCTTTATATCATGAATTTCTTAATAAAAACATAAATGAAACTCATGAACATACCTCCTGATATGGCGTCAATTTCTGGTGTTTGACATCTTCGTCTCCGACAAACAAAGTAAATGGCGTTGTCTTGTCTATCACAGAGGTTCGTCGATGGCAACGTTCAGGCATACCTTTACTAGACCAGACCCCCTCTTATAAACTCTTCTCCATTAAAGGAGACCACCAAAAGATGGGAAATTGAAAGATTGTAACCAGTGACCACTATTAATGGAAAACCAATGACGGAAAGTCACTTTAGTGGCGGTTCGTGAACCGTCTTACAATATCTCTATATATTTGAGACGTCAAATGATCCTGATTCTATTTCATACTGAGACCTCACTATTAGATGAGGTGATTCTGTGTCATACTGAAACATTGACTTAAAAAAATCCCTGCATAACTCTGGTTAATCATGAACCTATTAAGGAATAGTTCGACATGGATTAGTGAAAACAAATATGTTTAGTTATTAATTGGGAAAAATGACTAGTCATTTTGTGATGAGTTTTAGACCCAATTTCGCATAACCAACACTTACAAAAGAAACATGGTCAGGATTGCTGCTCTGGTAATTCTAAGAAGGGTGATTCCCTGTCCCAAGAACTTGTGATAACAAGTTGTACTCATTGGCCATGAAATCTGCTGCTTGAAAAGGAGATGAACTAGGCTCTAGAGGAGGATGGTTATGAGCTCCTTCATAAGTAATCTTCAAACGGCGGGAGGCGTCCACTGCAGACCACTCTACTCTCTTCTTTACTAGGCAGTCTGTGTTCTGGCACTTGAAATAGCTTCTGCAAGAGAGAATAGTCCAAGGGTAAAAAGAGATCATAAACTCACAACTCTTGTGGGTTTTTAGCATTGAGCATGGTTGTGTGAGTTTATTACCTGTTTTTTCCTATGCTCTTGATGAACTTCTGGCCGTACTTCTTCCACAGGAAACCATCTTCTGGGATGACAACATTGCGGGCTTTTGCTTCCTGCTTTACTTGATCTCCCTGAGAAACATCTTCTTCTTCCCTACAAGGATATATCAAGAGAAATTTTTGAGTACTCAATGCAGTTGCAGGATAGAAAAGAGGAAAGATAGAGAGCAGTAGTAACAGTCACTGCAGCTGAAGGATTAAAAAGAGAGAGAGAAGAGAGAGAGAAGAGAGCAGCAGTACTTGCAGGAAACAAGAGAAAAGCAAAGAAGGAACTGAGCAGTACAAGAATGAAGCATTTATACGTATGAATATCCAAGAACAAATTAGGATCTAGCCATCTTCACAAGAGTTTGGTATGGAGCCCAAGACTGCCCAGAATAAGCTGCTCTAACTAGAATAACTAAATAAATTAATCAGAATGAACAGAAAAAGAAGAGATCGAGAGAGTGGAGAAGCAATAGTAAAGGGGAAAGTACAGAAGAAAAAGAAGCAGCGGCTTTAACAGAAGGAAAACATGGTATGGAGTTCAAGACTGTCCAGAATAAGCTGCTCTAACTAGAATAACCAAATAAATTAATCAGAATGAACAGAAAAAGAAGAGATCGAGAGAGTGGAGAAGCAATAGTAAAGGGGAAAGTACAGAAGAAAAAGAAGCAGCGGCTTTAACAGAAGGAAAACATGGTATGGAGCCCAAGACCGTCCAGAATGAGCTGCTCTAACTAGAATAACCAAAGAAATTAATCAGAATGAACAGAAAAAAAGAGATCGGGAGAGTGGAGAAGCAATAGCAAAGGGGAAAAGTGGAGAAGAAGAAGCAGCAGCAGCAGCAGCTTTAACAGAAGGAAAACATGAAGCCGAATAAAAATATGTCAAAAGCAATGATTTAAATGCCGGTAACAGCTTCAGACTTAACCTTTTCTAGCATGACTATCTCATCTCTTGACATTATCAACAAGCGGAGAGAAGCAGAAAAAACCAAAACAAGATAACCAGAGAAAACAAACCATCAGAACCTCAGGTAGAGTGACCATCTGCAACTACCCTTTTGAAAATAGCAGTTAATGAAGAGATAAAAAAAATAAACACCATGAAAGAGGAAGAAGATGAAGCTGAAAATTTCTGCGAACCGACATGAAGATAAACGAACATATATGAGAAAGAACAAATACTTACATAGATCAGGGTTACTTTCTCTGTTGAAATTTTTCAGAGATAATAGAAGATTTTCAGAGAGAGAGGGTTGGACCGGAAGCATATATTAATGAAATTTTGTCTGATGGGTCGCTGCCATCAGCCGAATCTTTTTTATGGCTTGGACAGCAGTAAAAGATTGAAATAATGAAGAAACGGAGAGACCAGGGAAGAAACATGGTAATGCCACCTGCTTTCTGGTGATGTCACAGTGATGACGTTATCAGTGTGGTTCGACAAAGACAGAAGCAGAAATTTAGAAATAAAAAACTGTTAAAAATATTAGACATAAAAAAACTCAACGGCAACCTCCTGCTCGTCCGTTTTGTAAGGGCGGAGGGATCCCCACATCCTCCCTAGTATTCTATGAGAGTGAGGAACCTCCTCTCTTTCGTCCCATGAAAATGGCCTTAGCAAAGGAAAAAGATTGAGTCTATTTGAACCCGATTTAATCAGCTGGAATCGGGAGAAGTAACTGGTCTGATTATACCTTATAGAGGATGAAGCTATATATTTGGTGAAGAAGAAAGACATTTGCATAGGCATTGGTCAGGTGGTTGTAGGAAGAACACATCTTCCTGAAGCAACATATAGCTGAGAAACAGATGATGATTCCATCACGATAAGTCAACAAATCCGAAAATGAATAAATTAAAAATTTTAAAATTTAAACTAAAATAGAAAAATCAAAAAATGAATTAAAATAAAATTATGAAAAAATTTAAAATTTTAGAAAAATAAAAAATCAAAATAATTATACTTATAATTATCAATTAAGTGAGGCATGAGTTAAATTTAATCAATTTAGAAGGAGAAAAGATTAACCTTTGACCCTCATCGGGTAGGGATGGAGTGAGGGAGTGGGAGTGCATTGCCTCCCCTTTTCGTTTCTTGGCCCGTCACTACTTTTAATATAACAAGATTGTATATAGAAATAAATCATTTCTTAATACAACAATTCTTGTTATATTACAAGTGGGTTTATGTAATGGAAATTTTAATTCATTCTTCCTGTAATGAGTTTGGGTGATTCAAAATCAAATTTTAGTTGCGATAATTTTGATATTTAGAAGTTTTTCATTCACGAGTCTTGTAATCGAGTGTCCGGATCATACAGCGCAATCTCCGAAAATACTAAGGAGACGAAATGAATCATAATTAATTCGATCTGGCATGTCAAACTATAACTCCCAGTTCTTTCATGATGTTTTTACATTAATGAATGACAAATATCATTCGGTACGAAATGAATCCAATCGATAAGAGAAAATTCTTGAAAAATAAGGTTTCAGGTATTTAGAATTTCGTTCTTTTGTGTTTGCCGAACCTCCAGAGGAGGCAAGTGGAGAACAAGTCTTTTATTCATAAGTAGATTCTATTATTTTTCGTCGAGAATAAATTCTTTTGAGAACTCCTAGGTGATTGGAGTCTTGGTTACTCCTCTGAGATGAGTGGGGGTTACCATCTGATAGAGATAAAGATAAGGCTAAGAGAATTTGAGATTGTCTCAAATTGTAATTCTAAAGACATGTAAACTCTCTTAGTGATAAAGTTTATCATGTAAAATCTTATTTTTTTGTAACCTATTAATTCTTGTATTGATGAATGTAAAACATCAAGAAATTATTCATTCTTTTTATTTTATATTGTATCAGAGCCCTCGATCTTCTATCCCTCTTCTCGGAGTTGAAGATTCGACCTGGAGCTCTCTCTTGCCCGTACATGGCTAGAAATTTAGGCTATTAAAACGAGGAGGAAGAACAGGTGAGCTGATTACGAAATTTAGGATTTGATGATCATCTTCGCACAGTCAAAATGAGAAAAATGAAAACGAAAATAGGGGAGGAAGTGATTAATTCGGTGAAGAAGAAGAGGCATTTGCATGGGTATTGGTCGGGCAGTTGCAGGAAGAACATATCTTCCTGAAGGCAGCAAATAATTTAGATACCGATGACGATTCCATCATGATAAGCCAACAAATCTAAAACTGAATAAAGTAAAAAAATTAAATTTTAAACTAAAACAGAAAAATCTAAAAATAAATTAAAATAAAATTATGAAATTTAAAAAAAATTAGAAAAATAAAAAATCAATATTATACTTATAATTCATAATCATTGAAGTGAGGCATGAGTTAAATTTAATCAATTTAGAAGAAGATGAGATTAACCTTTTACCCTCATCGGATAGGGATCTAGCGAGGGGGAGGGAGTGCATTGCCTCCTCTTTTCTTTACCTGGAATGTCACAAATTTTAATATAACAAGATTGTATATAAAATATAAATAATTTATTAATACTTATTTTTTGTTATATTACAAGTGGGCTTATGCAATGGAAATTTGACAAAGAAGGCGGACAATTTCAATTCCTTCTTCCGTGTATTGAGTTTGGGTGATTCAAAACCAGATTTTAGTTGCGATAATTTTGATATTTAAAAGTTTTTCATTCGTGGGTTTGTAATCGAGTTTTCGGATCATTCAACACAGTCACCAAAAATGCTAAAGAGATGGAATGAATCATAACTGATTCAATCAAGCATGCCAAACTACAATTCCCAATTCTTTCATGACGTTTTTACGTTAATGAATGGCGAATATAATTTGTTAAGAAATTAGTCCAATCGACAAGAGAAATTCTTGAAAAACAAGGTTTCAGGTATTTAGCTTTTCATTCTTTCATGTTTGCTGAGCTTCCAGAGGAGGTAGGTTGAGAACAAGTCTTATATCCATAAGTAGATTCTATTATTTTTGTTGAGAATAAGTACTTTTCACAACTCCTAGGTGATTGGAGTCTTGGTTGATCTTCTTAGATGAGTGGGGGCTACCACCTAATAGAGATAAAGATAAGGCAAAGAGAATTTGAGATTGTCTCAAATTGTAACTCTAAAGACATGTAAATCTTTTTAGTGATAAAGTTTATCGTGTAAAATCTTATCTATTTGTAACCTATAAATACCTGTATTGATGAATGTAAAATATTAGAACATTATTCATTATTCTTATCCTATATGGTATCAGAGCCTTCGATCTTCAATCCCTCTTCTCGGAGCTAAAGATTCGACCTGGAGCTCTCTCCTGCCCGTACATGGCTGAAAGTTTAGGCTGTTAAAACGAGGAGGAAGAACATGAGGGCTAATTACGAAATTTAGGATTTGATGATTATCTTTGCAAAGTCAAAATGAGAAAAATGAAAATGAAAATAGGGGATGAAGTGATTAATTCAGTGAAGAAGAAGAGACATATATATGGGCATTGGTCAGGCAATTGCAGGAAGAACACATCTTCTTGAAGGCAACATATAGCTGAGAAACAGATGACGATTCCATCACGATAAGTTAGAAAATCCAAAATTGAATAAAATAATTTTTTTTCAAAAATTTAAACTAAAAAAGAGAAATCTAAAATAAATTAAAACAAATTATGAAAAATTTTAAAATTTTAGAAAAATGAAAAATCAATATTATAGTTATAAGTCACAATCATTGAAGTGAGGCATGAATTAAATTTAATCAATTTAGAAAGAGATGAGATTAACCTTGAGTGAGGGGGTGGGAGAGCATTGCATCTCCTTTTATTTTCCTGGCATGACATTGTTTTTATTTTACAAGTGGGCTTATGCGATGGAAATTTGACAAAGAAGGCGGATAAGTTCCAGTTTCAATTCCTTCTTCTGTGTATTGAGTTTGGGTGATTCAAAATTAGATTTTAGTTGCGATAATTTTGATATTTAAAAGTTTTTCATTCGTGGGTCTTGTAATTGAGTTTTCGGATCATACAACACAGTCACTGAAAAAATTAAGGAGACGGAATGAATCATAATTGATTCGATCAGGCATTCCAAACTACAACTCCTAGTTCTTTCATAATGTTTTTATGTTCTTGAATGGCGAATATCATTCGTTAAGAAATGAGTCCAATCGAAAAGAGAAAATTCTTGAAAAACAAGGTTTTAGGTATTTAGATCTTTCATTCTTTTGTGTTTGTCGAGCCTCTAGAGGAGGTAGGTTGAGAATAAGTCTTATATTCATAAGTTCGTTGAGAATACGTACTTTTCAAAACAACCATGTGATTAGAGTCTTAGCTGGTCTTCTAAGATGAGCAGGGGCTATCATCTGATAGAGATAAAGATAAGGCTAAGAGAATTTGAGATTGTCTAAAATTGTAACTCTAAAGACTTGTAAACCTTCTTAGTGATAAAGTTTATCATGTAAAATTTTATCTTTTTATAACCTATAAATATTTGTATTGATGTATGTAAAACATCAGAAAATTATTCACTTTTTATTCTATATGGTATTAGAGCCTTCGATCTTCAATCCCTCTTCTCGGAGTTGAAGATTTGACCCAGAGCTCTCTCCTGCACGTGCCATTCACGACCACACAGAAGATAGAAGACTATTTTTCCCTATCAAAAAAATTAAACCTCACTGCCCAGGTTCCTACATCTGTCAACCGTGAACCAACAATCATAACTCAAGTTCTCACCAATCCCAAATGGCGTCAGGGTATGTCTAATGAGTATGATGCTCTTGTTCGGAAGGGGACATGGGAGCTTGTTCCATCAAATCCCTCGCATAATCTGGTTGGTTGCAAATGGATTTTTCATACAAAATATCTTTCTGATGATTTTATCGACAAGTACAAGTCTTGTTTAGTTTCCAAAGGGTTTCACCGACACCCTGGGGATGATTATCAAGAAACCTTTAGTCTTGTTGTCAAACCCACCACTATTCGTATTGTTCTTAGCCTTGTAGTAAATCGTGGCTGGTCACTTCGATAATTTGATTTTAATAATATTTTTCTCCATGGTACACTATTTGAATATGTCATTATGGCACAATCGTTAGGCTTCATTGATCGTCATAATCTCAATTATGTCTGTAAACTTCGCAAGGCCTTCTACAGTCTCAAGCAATCACCTCGTGTTTGGTGTCATGACTTGTGCCATTTTCTCATCACCTTGGGCTTCACCAACTCCCATGTAGACTCTTCTTTATTTATCTCTCACACATGTATAATTGTTGTATATTCTGGTTTGTTTTGATAATATCATTATTATAGGAAATAATGATCAAGTTATGGTAACGTTCGTCCACCTTCTTTCTCAAAGATCTTGGCTCCTTGACTTATTTTCTTGGAATTGAAGTTCTTCCTCATTCTCAAGGCCTATTTATGTCTCAACACCGATATATCTCTGATCTCCTTGCTCGCACACGCATGAAAAATGTAAAGGCTATAGCTACACCGCTTGCCACATCATCTAAACTTACACTTCAGTCTGGCATGACACTCTCTGATGCATCTGAGTATCAGACAGTTGTTGGGAGTCTGCAATATTTGTGTTTTACTCTCCTTGACATTGCTTATGTGGTAAATAAATTTTTCCAGTTTATGCATTTTTTTTACTACTGAACAATAGGATGTTGTCAAACAATTATTACGCTATATGTGTGGGACTTTGGATCATGGTATCGTAATTCATCAATAATCTTTTTTGTCTCTTCATATGTTCTCTGATGCTGATTGGGCAGGTAACTAGAATGATTTTACTTCAATCGGTGCCTATATTGTCAACTTAGGTCGTAATCCTATCTCTTGGAATTCTAAGAAGTAACGAACTGTAGTTCGATCCTCTACCGAGGCGGAATATCGATCTGTTGTAACCACTGTAAGTGAGATCCATTGGATCTACTCTCTTCTCACTGAACTTGGTGTTTTTCTTCTATGACAAGTGGTACTTTATTGTGATAATATCGGTGCTATAAATTTGTGCTCTAATCAAGTCTTTCACTCGCCCATGAAAAATGTATCTTTGGATTACCATTTCATTCGAGAACAAGTTCAAAGTATTGTTCTTCAGGTAACTCATGTCTTTTCTGTTGATCAATTAGCAGATGCTCTCACCAAACCGTTGGCTCGAACACGCTTCCTCATCTTGAAGACCAAGATTGGACTCTTCTCTCCGAGCTCCATCTTGCGGGGGCATGATAGATATAAAGATAAGGCTAAAATAATTTGAGATTGTCTCAAATTGTAACTCTAAAACCATGTAAACTCTCTTAGTGATAATGTTTATCATGTAAGATCTTATCTCTTCGTAACCTATAAATGCTTGTATTGATGAATATAAAACATCAAAAAATTATTCATTCTTCTTATTCTATATGGTATTAGATCCTTTGATCTTCAATCTCTCTTCTCGGAGTTCTCTCATGGTCGTCCCGACCACATAAAAGTCTCTGTTTTTCATTGTCCACCCCTCCCCCCTCCCCAAACCTCCCCGTGTTATTATCACCATATCCAAGAACAACATTTACAAGCCCAAAAAAAACTAAACCTCACGGCCCAGGTTCTTGCATTTGCCAACCGTGAACCAAAAACCGTAAGTCAAGCTCTCATCGATCCCAAATGGCATTAGACTATGTCTGATGAGTATGATGCTCTTGTTCAAAATGGGACATGGGAACTTGTTCCCTCGGATCCTCGTAGAATCTGGTTGATTGCAAATGGATTTTTCATACTAAATATCTTTCTGATAGTTCTATTGACAAGTACAATACTCGTTTAGTTGCCAAAGGGGTTTACCAGGGCCCTCGGGTTGATTATCATGAAACTTTTAGTCCTGTTGTTAAGCCTACCACTATTCGCATTGTTCTTAGCCTTACAATAAGTTGTGGCTGGTCACTTCGACAACTTGATATCTATAATGTTTTTTCTCCACTGTACACTATTTGAAGATGTCTTTATGGCAGAACCACCAGGCTTCATTGATTGTAATAATCTCAATTATGTATGCAAACTTCGCAAGGCCCTCTACGGTCTCAAGCAAGCACCTTGTGCTTCACCAACTCTCATGCAGACTTTTCTCTATAGGTTTAATTGTGATATATATTCTGGTCTATGTTGATGATATCATTATTATAGAAAACAATGATCAAACTATGACAACGTTCGTCCACCTACTTGCTCAAAGATTCTCACTCAAAGATTTTGGCTCCTTGACTTATTTTTTTGGAATTGAAGTTCTTTCTCATTCTCAAGGCCTATTTTTGTCTCAACGTCGGTATATCTCTGATCTCCTTACTCACACATGCATGACAAATGCAAAGCCTATAGCTACACCACTTGCCTTATCATCTACACTCACACTTTACCCTGGCACAACACTCTCTGATGCTTTGAATATCAGAATGTTGTTGGGAGTTATTAAAAACAAACAAATTGCGTAGAATTGTAAAGAAATGTTTCTTTCTCGTCTTCTTGTATTGAATACATAGTGGGTATTTATATACATCAAGTGAGAATATTCTTTGTAACAATATGTCAGAATTACAAGTAATAAAGTGACACATATACAACAGATTTTATTGTAGAGGATTCAGGCTTGGCACGTCTTTTGTATGTGCAGATGAGGTGCCTTTCTTTGTACTGTTGATATGCCCCTGGGAGCCAAGCATATCTGGAAGAATAGTAAGGCTCGATCTCAATGTTGAAAATCTGGTAGTGGACAATGGTTTTGTAAATATATCGACAAGTTGATATTTGCTTAATAGAAATGAAACTTGAAGTGCCTTTGCTTGAATACGATCCCGAACAAAGTGATAGTCAACGTCAACATGTTTGGTACGGGAGTGCATTACTAGATTCATGGAGAGGTAAGTGGCCCCCAAATTGTCACAGTAAAGAGTAAGGGGTTTAGTTAAAAATATTCCTAACTCAGATAGGAGTGATTGCAGCCACAATAATTCATAAGTAGCATGAGCTAGTGCCTTATATTTCGCCTCCGTACTTGATCTAGCTATGGTTGATTGCTTCTTTGAACTCCATGAAACCAAGTTCTTGCCATAAAAAACACAATAGCCACCGGTTGATTTTCTGTCGTCTGGATAGCCAACCTAGCCTACACCTGTAAGCAGCCAGAGAAAGAGAAAAAATGGGAGAAGGTGTAATCCAGAGACCGTAGTCCAATGTGTGTTTTAGATACCGTAAAATTCTTTTAACACTTTGCCATGGAACATGCATAAATTGGCACACACGATTGACAGAGAATGCAAGATCTGGTCTTGTAAACAATACGTACTGTAAGCTTCCCACAATACTTCTATAAAAAGAGGCGTCTTCTACTGAGGTTGAATCAAAGGTAGATAACTTGGCAGAAGGGGACATAGGACTGCCGACAGGCTTGCAATTCAACATGTTTGTCCTTTTGAGTAATTCCAAAATGTATTTCTTTTGAGATAACTTCAGTCTAGTGCTGGTACGATTACATTCAATTCCGAAAAAATAATGCAAAGACACTAAGTCTTTAAGAGGAAAATCAGTGCTTAAAACTGAAATGATGTGTTTTAGAACAACTGAATTAGAGCCAGTAAACACTATATCATCCACATATACCAAAAAATATACAACCACAGAGTTATGCCGATAGATACACAACGATGAATCGGATTTGGAAACAATAAAGCCCAATTCAAGTAATCGAGAACTCAATCGTGCATATCAAGCTCGTGGAGCCTGTTTAAGGCCATATAAAGTTTTGTTGAGCTTGCAGACATAATGAGGAAATTGAGGGTGTACAAACCCAGGTGGCTGAGTCATAAAGACTTGTTTCTGAAGTGCTGAAAAGATGATTTGTTTTAATGGGTTTTGGATTGTTGCTACAGGTGGGAGTGATATGAGTAGGAGGGGAAGAATTAATTGGGCCAGGGCCGTGAGTTGAAGAATTAATTGTATGTGGACTTGAGTTGGCAACGGGCAAGGAAATAGAGTTATATTGTGAAGACCCATGACTGGAAGACAACAAATTTGGTAAAAATATGTGCAATGGAGTGGACTTATTTTGAGTGGGTGGGTTCGTGAGGACACTGAGAAGGGGAATGTGTTTTCATCAAATAATACGTCCCTGGAAACATACATTTTGGCAATGGGAACATGAAAACAAAGATAACCATGATGAGAGGAGTTATAACCAAGAAATACACACGGAAGAGATTGGAAATTAATCTTGTGTTTATTATATGGCCGAAGATTAGGCCAACATTGTTGTCTTTAGAAACATGTAATCTGGCTTTTGATGAAATAGAACTTCAAAAGGTGACTTATTGCTTAAAACTGGAGTTGGAAGTCTATTAAAAAAACAGTCGTGACAAAGGCATCTGACCAATATGAATGAGGTATTGAGGAATGTGCAAGGAGTGCAAGTCTGGTCTCGACAATATGGCAGTGCTTTCTTTCCACCGAACCATTTTGTGAGTGTGCATATGGATAGGGAATTCTATAGAAAATACCAAAGGATTACAGCACATTATTAAGAGCTCTAAATTCTCCACCCCAATCAGATTGTAGTGCTCGATTTTTTGTATTAAAAAGAAGTTCTACATTAAAATGGTGGTGCCTGCAATATTTGTCTCTTACTCGCCCTGATATTGCTTATGTGGTAAATAAGTTATCCCAGTTTATGCATTGCCCTACTATTGATCATTGGGATGTGGTCAAATGATTGTTACGCTATCTTTGTGGGACTCTGGATCATGGTATCGTAATACATCGACGATCTTTTTTATCTCTTCATGCATTCTCTAATGTTGACTTGGCAAGTAACAAGGATGATTTCACTTCAACCAGTGCCTATATTGTTTACCTAGGTCGCAATCCTATCTCTTGGAGTTATAAAAAACAACGAACTGTAGCTTGATCCTCTACCAAGGCGGAATATCGATATGTTGCAACCACTACAACTAAGATCCATTGGATCTGCTCTCTTCTCACTAAAATTTGTGTTGTTCTTATGCAATAACCGATACTTTATTGTGACAATATCGATGTTATAAATTTGTGTTCCAATGAAATCTTTCACTCGCACATGAAACATGTAACTTTAGATTACCACTATTCAAGAACAAGTTCAGAGCGGTATTCATCGAGTGACTCATGTCTCCTCTGCTGATTAATTAACAGATGCTCTCACCAAACCACTTCCCTAAACACGCTAGACTCTCAAAACTCATCTTACAGGGACATGATAGAGATAAAGATAAGGCTAAGAGAATTTGAGATTATCTCAAATTATAACTCTAAAGCTAAGTAAACTCTCCTAGTGATAATGTTTATCATATAAAATCTTATCTCTTTGTAACCTACAAATACCTGTTTTGATGAAGGTAAAACATCGGACACTATAATTCACAAAAATCGGAGATATGGAATTCTTCACCATAAAGATATTGAATCTTGACTTCCAACTTAATAAAGAGAAACATATATCCACATAAAACACTACTCACAATTTAAAACAAGAAAAGAACAAAGAGAACAGACACTATATAGCAAAGTCACATAAATTTTACCAGCACTGATTATATAAACATGGGTTTATAACGACATGGACGAACCCAAGTTTGATCATTACAAGATATCAAGAAGTTACAGTGACAATAGAAAAATAAATTTAATGACTCTGAAAATGTCTCGGGTGAGAAGACCCAAGAAAATAATTATAAAAAGCCACCTTCCTCATCTATATAACCTTTACCACCAATCTACATTTTTATTCCTAACCAACTCTATACTACTATAATAGTAAAAGTGAGATCAGTCTCCAAGCAAAACCGCCATTGGACCGATCCTCGCGGCCACATAAAAGGCATCAGTCATTCCAAAATGCACCTTGTTCTTTAGATCTTCTAACAGATTGCTATACAATTTAACTGGCCCTTTCTTCATGGTCTCCATCCCTTAACACCTCACAAAAAGCTGTATTTATTACAAAGTTTACATGAGCTTCCCACGGATGGTATGTATATTTACCATTTGCCTGCAAATGTGCAAGAAACTGTAGTAAACGACCAATATGCAAAATTTACCAAAAACTGATTTCTGTTACTTCTTCAGGATGTTACTTGACAGGACTTTCTTCCCATAAGGACTTGTACGGAGTGCAGAAATGTGTGGCCGGATTGCTTCCACAAAAGCTGCACGAATAGGCCCCTGCTAAATTGAAAGATAATGTCAATGAGGTAAACCTAACACAAACAAACAGAGAAATATCAGATATATAATAATGTGACGACGCTCGAACCTTAGAATTAGCAAGAGCAGATTGAACAACATAATTGCCATATGGGTCTTGTAGGATTTGCCCAAAGTCAGAACTATTTATCAACTCTAGAATAATATGGGCCTGCTTGTCCTCTCCGGCATGCTTGAGGCATTTTTCTACAACATTGCTGCTATATTTTTGCATAGAAAGTTGACAGTAGTTGCCTTCTAGTTGGTCCATGACATTAGCTATAGCCCATGGAATCCCTTGTTCAATGACAAACTGTACAACATAATTCCTGCACAATGATTAAATATTTAAGCATTCATATGAGGTGTTGAAATCTTGGATTGAAAGAAATGAGACTGGAATATCTAGCTCATACCCAAATGGATCTTGTGAAAGAACAAGGGCGCTGGAAGTAATCTCTGCCATCAGGCTATTGCTCTGCTCCCCATCAGAATTTTGGAGGCATTTTTGCAGCACACAGCAACCATGGCGATCCGTAGCAAGCTCGACACAGTAAGCCGTTGCAGCATCAAATAGAAACTGCATCAAGTTACCAATATCTTAGCTTATTAGGTCCTTGACAATTATAGCAAGAAAAGAGACAACTTGATTAATGAGACCTGATCTAGCAATTTAATAGGTTTAACAAACTGTGGCAACCAACAAGCAACCACGTAGTCATGGTTAATGACTCTACAAGATTAGGTCCAGCCACATGCTTCATCAGTGGGGACAAGCTTTGGATCTAAAGTAAAAGAAGTTTTATGAGAGCAGGAAAGACACCCCCATGTAAGATTTGTTGAATTCTACATAGGTAGCAATCTATCTTGATTTCATTTGGCAACATACCTCCTGAAACGTAAAAAAGTTTAAACCCCATATTGTGATTTGCTTCTATTTCTGATAAAGTGGCTGAAAGTTAAGTTTATTTGCAATTCTGAAAGCATATGCAGCTACGAGTATCACCATCACATGTCACTAGATGTTTAACACAACAATTGACCTATTAAACATTTTCCAACATAATTACAGGTTTGAGATAACAAAAACAGACTTCTATATCATGCATGTCCTGCTCATGGAAAGAACCGATCTTCCTCCTCAACCAATAAGGTTCTAATTAGTATTCTTGAAATGTCAGACCTATCTGGTAAAAAAAAGCGAAGCAACTGACAGGACGCAATGGCATACATAAAGAAGTTCAATATAAAAACAACTCTGGCCAATTAACTCAATTCTTCATGGTAATTCAAATGAGAGGAAAAAAGGCCCTGGTTTGTAACAAGAACCTAACCCCTGAAATGTACAATAAGAAGAATGCAGATAAGTTATGCAATTATGTAATAACCCTTGAAAGAATTAAACAATTATGTAATAACCCGTGAAAGAATTAAACAATTATGTGATAAGCCTTGAAAGAATTAAACTCTCATCCATGGTAATAGGATGCACCTTTACAAAAAAGTTTATGCCACTACAGATGGACAACTGAACGGCTAAAATAAGCTAAATCCAAGAAGTAATGGAAACAAGAAAAAAAAGGGATTCAAACATTTGCATTTCTAAAAGTTTGATAAAGTGCTGAAGTGAATGAGGTTTAAAAAATGGCTCAAGCATGCAGGAAAGGACAATCACTTCCAACCAAAAAGTTAAGATTTAGACATAAAAAAACGTAGTATCCTGTGATTTTCCTATTATACATCTCCATCTTATAGCTTAATTAGCAAATTTCTTGACTATCTGCCTGCATTAGTTTGATCCAACTTCAAATAATCACAAAGATGAATGTCATCTTTAAAATACAGCAATGCTAAGCTCTTTGGAAAAGAGAACTTTAACTGATTTTGCAAGATGAACTTGCATAGTCAATATTAACTTAAGTTAAACGAAGATCATAGGTGTGAACCCCAAAATTATTTCATCTCACTAAGAAGATTTAAAGTCTCTAGGAATCTTAACCAACAAAAACAATATATTTTTTTTATAATAATTATCATAACTAGTACATGGCTTTTGGTCTTAGCATTCATGTGCAAAAGAAAACTGCAGCTTCTCTTTTGTAATCAGCAAACAGTCCTCTAAGTCAAATTTAAGGGCCTTTCTGTTCTTCTCTTTTTATCATTACGTCTTTAGTTTGGTGCCACAGATTTGTTATGGACAGTAGTTGTTCACAAAATGGACATTAATGGACATTAACACTTGGAACAGCAGCAATCAGCGCCTGAACTAACGTTATAAGATTTAAGATCTCAAGCTAAAGACCATGAGGTCCACAACTAAAACTAGCATGAAATGCAGAGAGCTAAAAAAATACAAGATCAGATGGCACATAAAATGATTAATTTGGTCATACTTTTTTTACTAACTACATTCATTTTCTACTCACTTTATACAGAAGACAGCTTTGTGTGTGTGTGAGAGAGAGAGAGAGACCATAAATATCTAGGCACTTTACTTCAAAAGAAAGACGAGAGTTATTAAAATTCACAAACCATTGTTTTGTGAATGAAAAAAGAATAGTCGTTCATTACCTTTCTATATTCTAGCATTAGGTGTTGCAAGCATCGCTGAGCAACATGATTGCCATTCATGTCCTTTATCAACGTAACTATACCAGGCTTGAGTGAAGAAACAACAATAGAAGTTTGTTCAGGAGTCTTAAGAGTTTCAATCACCTTCTGTACAGCTCGAGTCCTGTATAAAGAACAATTGACAAAACAGAATAAAAAATTGTCAGAAAGTAGTTAACTTGAGAATGACGACCAGTAGTGCATGAAAATAGAACATACCCATGCATATCACAAGAAATTTTTATCAGATCCCTGTCTTTTCGTGTGACAGAACAAAGAATTTGCATCCTCTGATCCTCATCACACACTTCAAGTAACTTTTGGACAAGATAATTACCAAATGGATCTGTCATGAGTTCCACAATGTGATCTATGATCTCAACAAAAATCTTCTGAACATCTTCAGGAGTACCCTCAATGAATTTCCTCTGCAAGAATCGACAGCCATGTTGATCTTTAGCCATTTGATAGATTCTTCCTACAACTTCATCCACTGAGTTATATTTCTGTGGCTGGGACCTCGAAAAAATTCTACCGTCCAAATTGTCAGGGGAGGAAGCATATGAACTTCGACCATCCAACAGAAAGGATCCACAACCAGAAAGACCAGAGGAAGGATTGTGATATTGTCCATTTGACAATGTCCTTCCATTAGAATTTGCCTGGTTAAGTGATCCAAGCCCACCAACAGAACCAGGTCTGATCAATTTTATTGAGTTCAAACCATGAGACCTAGTCAGGATCTTCTCAGGGAAATAGGACTCTACTCCTTTGTCCATAACTTGGACACCAAGTAAATCACTAGCTGTAAAACCTTGCCCAGCTGTTTGTTTCCTATCATGTGCTAAAGCGCAGCACTCTGCCCTTCCACAGTAGCCATGTGCATGGAAATGACACGTGCTACCACCAAGTGATGAAAGATCTGGATATTTGAATCCCCTTCTGTTGTTCCAATAGGTATCCTGGTTGACCTGTTCAATTTGGTCCACCAATGATGCATCAAGATATGGATGCCTTAGATTTCGAGACATGGACCCAACAGGTGTGGTACCACTAGCTTGAATTGGATGAGCTTCTGATAATTGATTTTGAAGCTGCTGTAAGTAAATATATTGTGGGTGCATTTTGGAATACTTATCATCCTCTAAATGGTTCCAACTAATGTGAGCCCGGCCCAAGTGCTGCTGCTGTATGCAAGGAGAAGACTGTGTCTCCAAATAGACCTGCTGCTGAAAAGCCGGAACAGGGAATTCCATCCCTTGGACAGGAAAGCTTGTCGGTCCAACAGGAAAAGCATGTATCCTAGAATGTTGTTGTAATGGTGCTCCAGAAATCACTGGAGGATTCCCCCTCCAGTCCATCAAGTCACCCATAAAATGTTCATGGCTTTTCTGATTGTTAAGTAGTTTCATACTTTCTTGTCCATTCATTTCCAAACTGAATCTGTTAAGCCCATTTGAGCTTGCAATTGATGGATACGGCTCTAACATTGGATCAACCACATTCAGGCTGTTTAGGGTATTAGGTGATGGAGGAAAAACCATCCCACCCGAATCAGTAACAGGAAAAGGCTTCCTGAAGTGGTTTGAGTATTGTGCATCCAGTGAAAATGAACAGTTTGGTACATTCTTAAACTTAAGTTGTCCAGACATAGTCGGTTCTACAATTACAGACTCTTTGAAACTCAAATCAGCAAATGCAGAAGCCAAGGATTGGTCATCAGGGAGGTTTGATGTATCATGTCTTCTATCTGAGATAGGTGATTGATATTCATGTTTTAGTATAACTTTAGCTGCATCAGCATTTCCATTTCTTTGAAGTTTCTGATCAAAAGGACTTTTAGAAGAATGCCTCTCAAAGGTTAATCCATCATAGATGGTTGTGTTGCCAGCTTGTTGCGTGTTTTCAGAAGGATGATAGAACATAGTAAAACCACCTGAATTCCCATTTGCAGTTCCCGGAGAGATGGTTTTCAAGTCTGATGCTGAAATAGTGGGCTTCGGTTCCTCAGTAGGGGGATTTGACGATGCTGCATCCGAGAAGTCTCCTAGAAGCATTTCAATTGCTTGAAGGGCTTGATCAGATCCGTCTTTGTCCATATCGAGAGCAGTGAGGTATAAGATTTTCTATGATGACCAAGCAGAGCCACTTCTATTCGAAAAATGCTGCCGTGCAGAAAATTGCCTGTAGTGCTAGCAAAAAATCAAAATCAGAACCAAATGAAAATCTAAATAAGCCTTTTTTAAACACTTGCAAAGGAAAGAACTAAAATCCGACATGTTAAAACAACAAATATTCATTTTATTCCATTGAAGATACCGAACCAGTATGCAAAATGAAGTAGACCTTCCCATCATTAGGGTCCCCAACTATTTTGTCAAAAACCAAACATTAGTCAGAACAAGGTGGAGAAAATGAAAGACAAAATTCTTAACTATGGTATCAGTTCACACTTTTGTTGAGAAAGCAAGACAAAAAATCATCAACTGGAAAGCCCCGGGGCCAAAAAAAAGTGAAAACAAATTATCAACTAGAAAGTGAAAAAGAACTATACAGGTATAGAACATAAGCTCCCTGGCGAAACAATATCTGATACGAACTGGAAGTCAAAGTGTAAACCATTTAAACCACCAAATATTGCGTCCAGTTGAGAAGTTTACAGACATTTTGGCAGGACAACTTGAAATTAGAGGAATCTCTGCAAAACAGGACAGATTAGTTCAAAACACTGATCAACCTCTCAATGCTGCTAAGTTAGAATGTTTTTTGTGTAAACAGAACTGATTGACATCCCCCGGGGGAAAGATCCTATATCATCAAAGACAAAGCCATAAAGTAACTCAAAGAGAATAAACCCAAATGTATTCGCCATTTTTGGGTAATTGGCATATCAGCAAACGATATGCAGCTAACAGTCGAAACAAACAGCCTCAAAGAAAATCATAATTATTGCAATGGACTTCATCAGAGGATGAAAATTTTATAACACATCATAATCCGGACAATACGGGCAATCCAAACCAATCATCAGGGTCTTCAAACGGTAGAAAAAGCCCCAAAAGAAACCCCAAGACAAATATTGCCTGCACAGTCGGCAACTGGAATTCCTCGATAAAACACCAAATAAAGCAATCAATGGCGAAAATCAAATGTCAGGATACAACACCCAGATAACCTCACCCCCAGAAACATTCAAGAAATCCTGATCAGCAATATCCAGAAACTAGGCCCATTGAAAACTCGCACAGAAAGATGGAAAAAAAAAACTTTTTCAGGACAAAAAAAATCTAAATCATTGAACGAAAAGACGAACTATAACCCAATCCGGCCCATCAAATGCGTCCAAACTGCAAAACCCCTTAAACCCTGATCATCCGAAAAAAAAAACCCAAAAAAAGTAAAAAAAAAAAGGCACAAAAAAGGAAAAGCAAGAAATTTAAAACACTGTGATAAAACCGGGCTAAACCCAAAATATCCATCACAGAAACAAACCCAAATCATCGATAGAATCGCTGCAAGGCTGAAGAAAGTACGTGTGAAAAGGGACCAGAAAGGCATTACCAAAGACAAAAGTAGAGCCAGCATTAGAGAGGCGAAAGTCGAGGCCAAAGCAATAGTGCAGAGGCGAGAAGAGACAGATGGGTGTCGTGTGAAATTGGGGAAAATGCAAAGAGGAGCGAAGTGATAGAGAAGCGAGGCGGCGTGGTGGAGAAGGAGAGGTTTTCAAAGGACACAGGGAGGCATTGAGAGAGGCGTATTATGGCATGTTACATATCATGCATGGATTCTTTCTTGCCTTGGTTTTTTGGTATGTGTTTGGTTTTTGGTTTGGTTGTTTAAATATTTCCATATATACATCCCTGCATAAAAATATTAATCTCGCTCCGGAAGGGGTTAGAGAGAGAAAGTTCACAGGGAGAGTCTCGATATTTCAGGGAAGGATTCAAAACCGAAAATAAAGAGGACGAAGAAGACGAAGAAAAAAGGTCTCTCTCGTGGACTTCTACAAGGTGTATTACTACCACGGAGTAAGGAGCAGGGACTCTCACTCGGGTCAGTTCGGTTGCAAGCCTCCGACTGTCAACCGCGTTTCACTCTAGAGAGAGATTAATATATCTTTGAATATGCGAATAAAGCAGAGTAAAATATTCACCTTGGTTTCTCTTTCTCTCTCATTGATCTTTACTACTATTGTTGAATGTATGAATGATGAGAAAGAGCCATTTGAAAGTCTTTAAAGATATGGCCATGAGAGATATTCCCTACTTTGCCCTTTTTGGTCTCCGAACCGGCGGTTCACAAACCAAACCGGATTTGGTATTATTCGGTTGCATAATCGGATCTAGTTGACAGGATCCGTAATCTTTTACCCATAGAGGTCAGAGGAAAGATAAAAAGACCCAATGCTATTACACAAACCATGTTAGTGCAGATTCTTATTTAATTATGAAATATTCAGTTTATACCTTGTTTGCTCTACTAGGAAATTAACTAATAATTTTATCTAATTTTTTTAATAATTTAATATTAATTATAATTTATTTAAATTTTATATTGTATGTTTGGCTTATTTGAGATGTCTTACCTTGTAAATCTTGCAAGGGTGGGCATATCGGTTTTCTTAGGCCTCTGGCTAACGTTAAAACTCGAGGTGTTTCGTAGTAAATTATATCAGTCATTTTTTATATAAGGGTGAGACATCTTCCTCCGTCGAAAATTTGAGATGCCTCGCCCAATATATAAGACATCTTGATGAGATAAGTACATTTCTATCGCATAATCAATAATAAATCGGTTTCTTAAGTGGGCAATATGAACATCCTCCTCTTTGGGCATACTTTGAAACTCCAAACTTGTAGACTTTCTTGCTTTTTTATAGGGAAATTTTATTTTTGTTAGAATCATCCTTCTAAGGTGGGAATGGGTGGAACTGGAGTGTTAGAGATGCACAACCCTTCTAAGGTGGGAATGGGTTAGTCCTTCATCCTATATAGTGAGGTGGTTTAGGACAGGGTCAGGTTTTCTTTAACCCTGCTTAACATATTCTTATTCTCGTATTATTTTTTATATTTTGTAAAATATATAGCTTTTATTTAAAAAATAGATTTATAAAAGGGTATTTGAAGCAAATAAATTTTTTACTAAGGTCTTGTTAGTGCCCTTGGTTAGAAATTTATATCTTAGAAAAAATTGGAAATACTTTTCCTAGATACACATTTTCAAAAAACCTTTACATAAATCTTATTAGTGCTTTACTAGGAAATTACATGGAAATTTTTAAAATTTTCCAAGGGATATTTAATGAACTTGTTAGTGCCTTTTTTGGGGGAAATAAATAGAAAATAATAGTCAATCTCATACATTACTATACTTAGGGGTGGCTTCGAACCGAGTCGGCTCTCGAGAGGCTCGAGTTCGGCTTGGTTCGATTCGTTATCTATCGAGCTCGAGCCGAGTTCGAGCACCGAAATCGGCTCGTTTACGTTAATGAGCCGAGCTCGACCGAAGCCAGGTTTGGTTTGTCGGATCGGTATCGGGATCGGGACTAGGGGAGAGGGAGGGGGATCGAGGGGGGGGGGGGGGGGGGGGACATTTCCTCCCCTCGTCACTGCCGAGCCCCTCCCGCCGGCAGTTGTCGTTGCCTCTACCGCCGTCACAGCTGCTCGCCAGCCGCCTCTGTGGCCGTCCGTTCGATTTCTTCCTCTCCTCGTCGTCGCCTCTGTTTCTGTCACTGTCGCCTCCGTCACAGTCGTCATCCCCGACGACAAGTCCTCCCCAACGCCGTAACCCCCTTCCCTCCGTGTCATCTCAGCCAACCCATAACCTAAGTTCATGGGAGAAATAATTTCCCCCCTCCCCCGCACAAAGATGATCTCGCACGTGCATAAAGTAAAAAAAAAACTTTTTCCACTCGAAAAAATTAATTTTTTTTTATAGAAATAAGTTTCTATAAACTATTAGTGTCTCATTTTTTAAAAATATTTTTCTAATTGAAACTTTTTATTAAAAATCATATAATTTTATAATTAAGATTTTCGTACCAAGATGGGGTAGAAAACTGTATAAAATTTTTTTGAATAAGTATTTAATAATTGATGCTGTAATACTTTTAGCATGAAGCAATTTTCATTGCAATTTGGTGTTTGATATTTTATTTAATTAAAATTTATCGATAAGTATAATAATATATTAGATTGATTATTAATTTTTATTTATTTCCCTATAAGAGGCAATAAAAGGTCCATTTAACTTTCCTAAGAAAATTTTAAAATATTTCTTGTAATTTTCTAATAAGTCACTAATCGTAATAAATTTTTATTTAAAGGTTTTTTTTGGAATATGTATCATAGGAAAAATATTTTTAGTTTTTCCTAGAATATAAATTTTCATCTAGAGGCACTGAGGAGGCCATAATAAATTATGGCCAGATTCAAAAATTACAAAACAAGCTAGACAACAATTGGAGTAAAAACGATTAATATTGGTGCATTTTAATCCATTATTGAAATTCAATCCTGAACCTCCCTTATCGTTATATATTTTTTTTAAATGTATGCATAATTTTATATATAATTTATTCAAAGCCAACCCTACGTGCGAGATCATAAACAAGGAAAAAAAAACTCTTTGTCCCTTCCTCGTGGCTCCTAAAAAAATTGAAAATATATTTTAGTAGAAATACGTTTCTAGAGACTATTAGTGGTTTTTTCAATAAATATTGAAAAGACATTTTTAGTATAAATATAGGGACCATTAGTGCCTCATGTTTTTTCAAAATATTTTTTTAATTATAAATTCTTTTTAAAAAATCATATAATTTTCTAAGTAAAATTTTCTTGCCAAGATGGGTTATAAAACCATATAGAAAAAATTTGAATAAGTATTTGACAGTTGATGATATAATACTTTGAGCATGAGGCAATTTTTATTGCAATTTTGTGTTTGACATTTTATGTGATTAAAATTTTATCGATAAGTATAATAATATATTAGATTAATTATTAATTTTTATTTATTTCCTTAGAAAAGGCAATAAGAGGTCCATTTAACTTTCCTAAGAAAAATTTAAAATATTTCTTGTAATTTTCTAGTAAGTCTCAAATAGTAATAGGATTTTATTTAAAGGATTTATAGTTTTTATTTGAGTGATTGTAAATTGATAGTGATATTTCATTTAATTTTGTTGTGTTTGATTATTGTATGGAGTTTATTTATAATGTTATGCAGTGTATGGAGTGTTTAAACTATTTTATAGAGTGTATAAACAATTTCATGGAGTGTTTATGGAATGTATAGACAATTTTATTGAGTGTTTATGCAGGTATTATGTATATTGATTATGCCCAATTTTAAGTAGAGGTCATGCCGAATTTTATACAAGTATTATATATATAGATTATGCTCAATTTTAAGTAGAGGTTATGCCCAATCTTATACATGTATTATATATATATAGGTTATGCCCAATTTTATGTAGAGGTCATGCCCAATTTTATGTAAAATGTATGCATAATTTTATATATATTTTATTCGATATATATTTTTTGAAAAGTTTTAAATGTATGTTGAGGCTCGAGCTCGGCTCAAAGCTCGAGCTCGATAACAATTTTAGGCTCGAAACTCGGCGCGAACATAAGCGTCTATACTTATCCGATAAATTTTCAGTCAAATATAAAATTACCATGAAAATTGCCTTGTGCTAAAAGTATTACAACATCAATTGTCAAATACTTATTCTAAAATTTTTTATACGATTTTTCAGCCCTTCTTGGCGGTAAGAATTTCCATCTAAAAATATGTTTCCCGGAAACAAGAGTCACTAATGGAGATATTTGAAAACGAGGTGGAGAAAAGTTGGATTTCCAATATAATCATACATTTTTTATAGGGAAAAAGTTCGATTTTGACCGTTGGAGTATTTGAAATCCGATTTATTCACCTACCTAAATTGGAAACACGATCAAATGATCCAAACACTCGAGACAGGGAATCCCAAGGGCAAAACAAGATCAAGAAAATTGAATCCTAAGGTAAATCCAAGAAAGCAAGGAATAACGGAAAACAAACAAACAAACAAAAAAGATGAATCATGGTCAAATGATCAAAGCATTTGAGAGGCAAATAGTAAACTAGGCTTTTGGTATATTGACTAGAGTCATTGAAGGATTGGATCTTCTTCTCCTTGTTTTATATACAAATGCATTTTTTATTACACACTTAGGTCCATGTTAGCTTGTCTAATAAATTAGGCACAACATTTTTAGGAAAAAACTATGGGAGAATTTTAATAGGTGAGAAGCTTATAAGAAGCTCTAACCATTTCTTAATGAGCCCTAGGACTTCAAAGCAAATGGGTGTCTAAACCTAAGGACATTGTGTCATCAACATGTTAATCTGATCCGAACCCAACCAGGTTTGGGTCAAACTATTTAACAACAAATTTAGAACTACCCAACTCGGATCCATCCTGTCTAAGACACACCTCCATCTGTATCAACTTCCTTAAAATCTGACAAATTTTGCAACCTTCATAAAAGTAATTCCTTTCAAGTATAAGTTGGTTCACTCAGTGGGATTTTGTAACAAGGAACAGCAGTGAAATTGATCATTCCATTCTATGACCAGAACACTGTATCAGACAAATCGTCATCAGTATACAGGACTGCTAAATGTAGAAAAAATCACCCAGTTTGATCAATCTCTGAAAACAAAACCACCCCATTCCATGCAAAGATTTAAAAATAGCTGCAGCTCTAGAATTTCAATTATATAAAAACAAATACAATTTCTTTTGTCGATTCGTAATTTCGTATACTCATCCAAAAGAACAACAAATAAATGGTCATCAAGGACTGCTGATGAACTAGACCCATTTCACCCAGACTAATAAGCTTATCATCTTTGAACATCTATGACAGTAGGAACTGCATTTGGTATCTCTGCAGTTGCTTGAAGAGGCTCTAATGAGTCGACGATGTCTCTCATTAATGGCCTTGCTTTTGGGTTCCGGTTAAGACAGTGGTATGCAAGCATTGCAGCCTTGTGCACACCTTTGATCGGATAGTCTCCTTCTAGCCTTGGGTCAATAATATTCAGCAATTTTTTCTTCTCACTCAGCAAAGGTATTGCCCAATCTGCAAGGTTTTGCTCTCGAGCAGGGCGAGATTTGTCTAATGATTTTCTGCCGGTGAGAAGTTCGAGCAGGACAACACCGAAACTATAGACATCACTACTAGCAGTCAGGTGACCTGTTTAGCAAGAGTGTATCTTGTTTATTAGTATACAGAGTAAGGAAATCTTTAGAGCATCATGCAACCATGGTTCTATGAAGAATAAGGTGTTTGAGCAAGCACTTGTGCATGCGGTATTTGACTGCAGAAGCCTGGGATGTGTTTTTTTTACCATTTTGGTCTTCTTGTGTGTCTGTCTTTAGTGCATCATTTACAAGTCAAGGTGACAGATTTGAAGCCTGTCATTACTGCGGCTATTGAAGTAATTAAACCACAATGCAAACTTCTCTGTAATGCAGAAAGCTAGAGAAGCTATTGAATGGTTCTCAATACTGTAAATTGTGCTTGAAATTCTACTACTACTTAATTTGTTTAGAGTGGTCATTTTTTTTAAATTTGAACCATTCAAGCGGTTTACTTCTAAGTTCTAATAGTTGCTTCTGCTCTACTAACTCCACCGGAGTTGTCCCTGCGACACTGCCGCATCGATCTTCTCATTTGAAAGGCTTCTTTCTCTAAAATGACCAAGACCAATAGACAGTAGGAGGTTCTAGGGAATGGAAAATACCTGTCATAATGTACTCTGGAGCTGCATAACCATATGTGCCCATGATTCTTGTTGATACATGAGATTTGTCACCCACTGGTCCATCTTTTGCAAGTCCAAAGTCAGAAAGCTTCGCATTGTAGTCCTAAAAGTAACAAAAAATAGCAAATTATGTGAGAGAGAACTGGAGTATCAAAATTGTTTCCATACTCTTAAAATGATTCTTTTTGATAGCATACAAGGCAAAGCTAAGAAACTTCACGAAGCTTCTTATAACAGTTTTCAGGTACTAACATGTACTAACCGAGTCTAGTAGAATGTTGGAGGTCTTGAAATCACGATAGATGACAGGTTTTTCAGCTTCATGGAGAAAAGCCAATCCCTTGGCTGCACCATATGCAATCTTCATTCTGATTGTCCAAGGAAGTGGAAGCAATATTCCTGAAAATGAAAAGGAAAGAAGAAATAGTGAATGAGACTAACAAAGTTCTATTCGACATCAGCATTTATTTTTCTCTCCAGTTAATGCACTTGATGAGGTTTGAGTCTTTAATTGAGGTAAAGCAACAGTTAAATTGTCCATAGAGACGACTAGTTATGATTCATAAAGAATCTCAGTTAACCATAATCAGAGAAGGCTCAGAGAAGGTAAGCAGCAAGTGCCCCAAAACTGGAGCAAGCAAGTAAAAGCAAGAACCCACTTGAAAAGAGATTGTTTTCCACGCTTCCTCGAGCCATATACTCATAAATGAGCACCCGGTGTTCATCTTCACAGCAATATCCGATCAGTTTCACCAAATTTGGATGTGAAAGTTGCCCAAGAAATATGACCTCGGCCTATATAAAGCAACAGGAGTTCTCAACAAATGACTTGGACATAAAATAGCTATCAGTTAAAATCTAAAACTATCAAAATTACCAGCCATTCTCTGTGACCTTGAAAACTATTATCTCCATCATGAACTTTAACAGCTACTTGAAGAGGCTGGAGCCCCTCTCTTAAATCTTCAGAGATAAACCCTTTATAAACACTTCCAAATCCACCTCCGCCCAAAATGTTATGTTGCCTAAAATTCCCTGTAATTACTTTTAGTTCATTGTAGGTGAACACTATTAACGGATTTGCAGCAGACTCCCTACGTAAATCTTCAACCTCTTCAGGATTGGATGGCAACCTAGCATCATTCTTTGCTTCCTTCAATGGGCTCTGAACTTTTGGAGAATCTACAGAACACAAAACCAAATAAAAAAAAAAAAAAAGAACAAGATTCAACTAGCACTGTTATCGCTAGAACTTTTGAAGAATCTACATAACACAACTCAGAATTACTTATCAAAATTCAAAATCCAACAAGTGGCTTAACTGTTATGAAAAACCAATCCGAAAGAAAAGGAAAAAGATTCAACTATTGTTGAAGAGATTCATCCTACTGTTAGAGATTCAGACGTAAGAAAACATGTAAATAGAAGACACTTTCTTGTAGGAAATGAAAATAATCTTCTGGCATGTTTTGATCACTAAAAAGAAAAAAATCTGACATTCAGTGACAGGCAGAGCTTGCATCTCAAATATCAAATAAACGAGGAATATAGAGGATCCACTAGCAGAAAAAAACTTATTTTGTTTCGGTGATATTGCATTATGTAAGGAACCAAGTATAACTCGAAAACAGAAAGCCCTTGGAGAATCTGAGAAGCTGCAATAAATTGCTCTGAAAGAGTAACACAATTGTAAACCGAAGTCAGAACTCTTCAACATGCAAAAAGAAAAAAGAAAGAAATAGTATTATAGAAAATGAATCAGAAAGCTCACTTATAATTTACTATTACCAATTCAAATCCCATACCTGAAAGCAAAAAACTTGAAATTCAGAATTAAGAACAAGTCAAGAGTAAAAAAAAAAATCAAAAGAAGAAAAAAATGTTTGATTTCGTATAAAAATAGATTTCCTGAAACCATCACAACAGCGAATTAAGAACAAGTCAAGAGGAAAAAAAATCAAAAGAAGAAAAAAATTTGTTTTGGCTACGTATAGACATAGATTTCCTGAAACCATCACAACAATCAAAACGCTTTCAGAAAAGAAATACAAAATGAGAATAACGATTGTAAGTTTTGTGGTGGCTCAAATTTTGGAAAAAGAAACACAAAAAAACGATGCTTCTTCTGAAAAGACAACATCGGAATACATATAACAAGAAAAACCAATAGTAGCTCAGAAAAACCTGTCCAAACCAGAAAAAACAACTACAGAGAAAAGTCATAAACCCACTAAAGCTTTTCTTTCGAGCTCGTTGGATTCACAAGTAATCATCAGAACACAAATTCAATATCCCAGATAACGAGGAACATGCTCTCAGAAGACTAAACTTTCAGAAAACCTCACCTGACTTTGCATTAGAAGAAACTCTATAAACAGAAGGCTTCCACCTAAACCAGCAATTTCCCATCAGACCCCACAAACCAAAAACAACCAGGCTCAGACTCTTTCTCTCATTAATTTCCTTTCGTCATCTCCATCCTCATGTCAAATTCACTCCCCATGAAACACTTCAATTAGTCGATCCAAAACCCACCTCTGCCTCTCTTTTCTGCGCCATCTGAAGGAGATTAGACTCTGTTCGTGTGAATTCTGTGGTGGATTCTTGGTGGGTAGTGCTTGCATTTTGTGGAAACAATCATGGAAACGATTGGTGGTAGCTCTTGGTAGTTCTCCAGTACAGTGGTGGGACCCCTGCAGATAATTTTGCGCTAGTGCCCTGGTGTGATCATTCAATTCAAATGCTGGAGGCCTTTCAAAGTTCAGGAAAGGATATTGCTTACAGGGCGTGGTCTCAAGCAACCCTTTCGAGTCCATTCCCCTACCTAATCCTACACCCCAACTCACATACCTGCCATTACCAAAAGCCATTTTTGTTGGGCAACTGGTATTTTAGACTCCTTTCCGTAATGGGTTCCATCATGTATTGCCTTTGACAAAATTATCATCCGTGATCAATAGTTTGGGACTTGGGACAAATTATGGGTCAATTGCCAAGTGTTTGCTCAAATTTGTGACTAGTCTTGGTCTTCATCACAGGTCCTCGCATGTTATGTTATCAAATAATGCATCAATATATCCTCCTTCCACAAACTTTAGGAATCTTACACTGACATGCCCATGTTAACCTGGTACAATTTTTTTATTTTGAAGATAACCCATAAACTAGTACAGGTTTGGTGGAGTGTTAAACTTATGTGTTTATTGTTTAGTGGAGTGTGAAGAGGGAAACCTTTTTCTATATGAACAAGGAAACAAGATTAGGAGTAATCACTTGGACTAAAGGAAACTTCAAAAAATAAACAAAAGCGAAAAAGGGAATCCCTACTTAGTGGGAACTGTCGTGGCTGCACACTATGATGCAAGTGAGGGACCAAGAAATGATAAAGCTCAAAGTCACTCTAGATAACGTAAGAAGAAGGGAGCTCTTTGAAGTGTGAATGTAAGAGGTAGTACCATTTGTACAGTGTTCACCACTAACACTACTCAACCGGCCTTTAAAAGAAAATAAGACTATAAGGGTTGTTTGGAACCCTTAGAAAACAAAATAAAAATTTGACCATTATTATTCAAAAAAGTAGTTAGTAAAAATGAGATAATGATCAAATTCTCCTTTTCACTAATTATTTTTTTGAATAATAATGGTCAAATTCTCATTTTCTTTTATATTTTATAGGGTTTCAAACAGACCCTTAGGGGGGTTAGTGTACTTACCTAGTGTAACTAAAAGTGAAAGTGAATTACCTAGTGTAAGTAAAAGTGAAAGTGAATCACTTGTAAGTGTTAGTGTAATAGATGTAAAGTGCATTGGAAAATATTTTCCTATGATAGTACTCAAAATAAAAAACATAGTGCAAACAAGAGAATGAGTTACTTTTTATAATATACCTAAATAGATCATATACCTAAACAGATAATTAACATGAACAAACATAGTATTACCCTAATAAATAATTTGATGTAGTATTCAATTATATTAATATACTAATTAATTGAATAATATATTTCATTAATAATTTAAAATAGATTGCAAATTAGTGTAAATTAATAAAATAATTACGTGTGAAAATTAATCGTGCACTGATTAATTAAAAAATATAAATAAAAAGTAAACAAATAATAGTAATGAATATAATCAATAAATAAATATAATATTTTATTAATAGCATAAGATAAATTTTTATGTAGTATAAATTAATAATATATTTCCAAAAAATTTAAAATTATTAGTTTAATTAATTATAAAAAATAAAATATTAAACAAAAATACTTGATCAAATACGTACTTTAACAGTATTTTAATTATCATTCTTAAATCACTAATTTAATATAGTAATAAAATAATTAATATAATAAATAAATAAATATAGTATTTTATTAATAACATAAGATAGATTTTTATGTAGTATAAATTAATAATGACGTGAGGGAAAGTGGATAAACCAGGATTTTGGTGGGAATCCTGATTCACCCACTTTACTCAGGAACACGTTCAAGTGAATGAACAGGTTCCTCCACTTTCGCCTTCGGTGCACGCACTAATGCATTCAGGTACTTACACTTTCACTTGACCCACGAGAGCACTAGCACCCCCTTAATCAACTCAAAAGCCCTCTTAGGGTTCTATGGAGTCCATATTAAGATTGGTAAAGAAGCTTATACTGTTAGAGAGGATTGAGAGTGAAAGCATTGGGGACAAAGAGTGAGTTGATGATGGTCAAACTCTCTATCGACCGTTCGACAACAATCTGCAATGAGTCATTCATTATTTTGAATTTTTTATTTTTTACTAATTGCACTATTAGAGATACTAACGATGAAAACAATCCATCCATCCCCTCCAAACTGATAAGTTGGAAGTAGTTCTCAGTACTTTTCCAGATTCCATGTTTCTCAACTTTGGGTCTGTATCTTCTAGTACTATGAGATTGCTTTATTTTGTTAATAACATCAATAAGTTCTCCCCTCTCATGTAGGCTTTTTCCAAATTTTTAGCATCTCCTCAGTGCTAAATGAGAGTCACCTATTCGAAGTGTTTGTTCTTGATGTATAACTCATGTGTTTAGACCGTGCCAAACATTCCATAGTAGTTAATGTCTATTTCTCCATTAGTTCTCTGTTTAAGATTTGCTTTATGGAAGGTAAAAGATGGTTTGACACAATATTTTTATTTTTATTTTTATGTAGGAAGAGCTCTTCAAAAGCTTGTTCCAATATAGTTTATAGAGAGAAAAAAATGGGAAAGTCAGTTTGGAGATGAAGATGCCTTATCATGACTGAACTTTGTACAAGCATGGAAGACAGGCTACAGAATGTCTGAGGTCCCCCCTTTGGGATAAGGGTAATGTTAGTGGTGGACCAACTAACCTTTTGGTTTTCCTTCTTATTTTTTTTAAAGGAAGACCTTAGAGAAGATGAACCAACAAACAGCTTTTGTGGAAGCTCACTTGGAAAAGTGAGGCTCCACTTGGCTTTTCCATGACCACTGATTGGCTTTCCTTGTGGGTTACCGATGGTACTCCCTTGACTTTGATTGCAAGAGCCAAGTCTGTTTTGAGATGAAAAAGAATTCAAAATATTTCTAAAACAAAGCAAATGTAATTGATTTGATTGTTTTATTGATTTTACAAGGGATTTACAAAATTTACTCCTTTTGTAGATTCCTTGACTATGGTTTAGCTTGAATAGTAGATATCTCTCCTTCCTTTGATACCCCTAGACTGTAGGATCCTCGTATAAATAACCTCTCAAGAGATTTATTTAGATTTTCTTCTCTTTGATTTGTCTTTACATTTCATTCTTTTTGGGGATGATTGTTGTCAATGTTTCTTTTTCTTGTTGTAAAAAGGATCAAGTTTGATTTATTGAAGAGATTATGTGAGGAGAAGATCTCTTGGCTTGTATACCTTTTAATCGATCCATGATTGGTAGACTTTCATATGAGGTGGGCGATCAATGTTTGCATGACTTAGTTGAGGTCTTCGAAACATGTTTGCTTGAGGTGGTCAAAGCATGACTTTGTGCCATGGGTTACATGCTTATTAAAGTGTTCCTGAAAGTTTTTTTCATTTAAGTTCAACTAGATAAGGTTGGCCACCAAAATCTTTACTTGAGTTGTTGGGTTTGTTTCTTGCCTCATAAGAAAACTTGCTCGTTGTTGCAAGTTTTTCTTTTTACTCAAAAGATTTTCTTACTGGTCATGCTCAGTATAATATTGTTTATATCTTGTTGTATGATGGTCCATTCAACAAATTTTTTTCAACAGTAATTAAAGCAAACATCTTATGAAAAATCGGTTCATCTTGGTTGGAATAGGCACTATTGGTTCCTAGATTCTTCTGTACTACAACCAATTGAAAGTGACTTACCTCTATTTTGGGTTCAAGAATTTAGATAAGGTGAGATATGATGAAACCAAGGACTAAAATAGCACATATCCTTTCAACTTTCTGTTTCAAACTGTTACTTTTTCATACAATCACTTTGAGTCAAAGATAAAGACAAAGAGCAAATTATGAGCTCTTAGCCAGTACGAGGCTATTGGCAAAGCTCTCAACTCTCTTACAAAACCTAGACCTGTATTTTCAAAGTTCATCTACTTATTAGAAGAATCCATATGAGTTTGTCATCAAACTATCCAATTTGATTGCTTATATCTTGAAAAACGTTTTTGATCTCTGTTTCTGATCGGCCTTCAAACACTTTTGTCAATCCTTCCTATGCGAAGAGAATTTCAAGCATATATTATGATAATTATAATTCATTAACTATATTATCTTCTACAACTTTAGTATTATCTTCCTACCAAAAAGCCATCAACAACTGGAGAACAACATATCTTTCTCCGATTTCTACCAGGGAAGCCTTTTGTTTGTCTCTTCTTTCCTGTGGTTTTCCTCTCCTGATACCAGTTTTCTTGTATTCCTTCTCTCTATCATGAAATAGGTTTCCTGTAGATGTGGTGTTACCTAACAGAGTAGTCATATTCAGAAAAATCAAATCAGGTAGCATCTCACCTACTTAAGGGTGAGATGCAACCTAGGTACTTTGCAGTATGACATGTACTCTCTTCCAAGCTAAAGAGAGTTGGGAGTTTGTTTTGGACAAAAATTGCTAAGCTTTAAACATGGTTTTGAGCTTTCTCAGTTAACAAATCAAATTAGCCTTTAGCAAAAGGCCTCCAAATTGCAAACTCAATGAAGCTAAGCCTAGGTGCTATATATCTCCTCCCTCATTTGATTTGTCTATGTAAATGCACATACTATAATGCAATTGTATATGAATGCAGATTGCCTGAATTATGTAATAAATTACGTGATTAGTTTACCATCTAAAGACATGATGAGTAGATCACTTGCGAAAAAATAAAACTTCTCAACTTATTTGTTCAAATTCTTTTCCGAAATTATTGCAGAAGTAGTGTTTTGGCCTTAGTAATTGAAATTTCTCCTTCCAACCGGGTTTGTGCTTGCAAAGAAATTCATATAAAATATTCTCATATGATACCCATTATATGTCATTAGCTTAAAACTCATAAATGAAGGGTTAACATGGCTTATAATTAACCACGCTTCAAGATAGTTGCAGAATAGAACTTCCTATTATGTAGTAGTTATTTAAAAAAACAATGGTGCATCACTAGTGTATTTCGATCGAGCTTCATCAGTTCCAATGCATTTATTTTTCTTGTAAATATGTTTTGATCGTATTTGTTTACACTATGATTTTTCTTCCAACATGGTCAATATTACTTGTTAAACATTCCTTGACTTATGCAAAGAGAGGGCAAGCATGCACAAATCCAAGGTCTTAATGGCACTGCATGCAATGGTCTTTTGTTTTCAAATTCATTACATAGTTTAGGTATTGTTTAAGTAAATAATTAGCTAGTGAACCAACACACAATATTTGTACATTAAATTCTAATGGAACAGGTAGCTTGGTGTAAATGGATGGAGTTTAAGGTACATTTTTGGAGGAACAATAGCAATACAAAGTTGTTATAGTCTACTTTCCTGTGCCCTAAACTAGGATCTCTAGATACCAAGAACACACTAAGGTACGTTGTCAACTTTGTTATTTTATAGGTAAGAAATCTTTAATATTATGAGATCTTTCTTGCATGTTGTCTTGGTGATGTGAAGAGCTTTTATATCCTTATCATGCCCCTTCAAGCCCAATATGAGTGTGAAGTTAATCTTGAGATTCAACCATAACTATAGAACTGGGATCAAGTTGCAATTTTAGTGACGATATCAACAAACTTGCATCAAAGGAAATGTGTTGAAGATTTAAGTCAACTCATTCTCAAACAAAGTAATAACCTATAGAGATATGTCTTTTTTTTGTTTGGGGAGGGGGAGTGAGAATGAAAGATGGGATTAATGGCTAAGAATGTAATACTAAGATGTGGTTGGTGTAGAATAAGGAATTTTATGATCACTTTGCCATATTGCAGTGGTGTTAGTTCCAAACAAACTGACAATGTGAGTTATATTTAACTAAACCTATATTGTATTGGCTGTTTTTAGGGAGACGAGAATACTAATGTTTGATCGAATTATACTACATAAACAGTTCTACATCATAGTGTGGAAAGACTAAAATATTGTTAGCAATCTATAACTCCTTTTATGTAGAAACAAATTTCTCTTATGTAGGAACAAATTCATATAATGAGTAAAATAACCCTGAATATTATGCATGATTGTGTTGTAAATTGAAAAAAACTTAGGTGAGGCATGGTTAATATAGCATATTAAAGGGCTCCTATGAAACTACAATGATATTGTGGATAAAGGAGGGCTATCGATGTTAGTTTTGGTGTGAATAACTATAATGGGGCATTCATTGGAGTACACAAATTAAGATTAGAGAGTTTTAAAATCTCCAATATCATTTATGTTTACGAATAAGAATATTATATACGTTACTTAGTACATTTATACCTAGAAATATTGTAATTATCAAGAGTTCTAATGGAGAATTAATTCTTGTTCATGTGTTCTTAGAGACCATCATATGGGTATCTATGAATTTGTAGGGGTAGTTTAAGAAGTTGGGTGTAAGTGGGATATAAGGGAGTAACTTCAGCTCATAAAGGTTGTTTAGTCATTAGGTACCAATAAGGGTAAATCTTAGGGAAGTAATGATCTATAATGTAAAAAGATAAAAGCTTCAACATATATCTAACAACGATATCGTCAACATAAAGTAAAAGGAAGAATGAAGTTTCATTCGGAAAATATATGAAAAGAAGTGGTTTTCATTGCTTTGCTACCACCCGGATGAAGCATGTTTGTTATTGCAGCAAGTATTATTATTTGTATCATGGAATAAGTTTAATGATATCGAATGAAAAAGATGTTTCAAAAGTCCTACACATCCTCAACGGTCTATTCGCACAAACACGACACACTTAAACACAAGTATATATTGGCTTCTCTGAGAATTTGACGAGAGTTTGCTTAACTGAACATAGATCATATTATTGCACTAGTTAATGTTATGATTTAAGTTCTTTTCAGATTCTTTCTATGATCCTATATGTAGCTAGAGCTTCTAAATTCAATATTTGGTTGTGAGTCCCAATTAAGTAGGTGGACATCTTAGGCCGGTTGGATCAAAGAAATAATTTTAGATAGGAGATATAGAGAGAGAATTCTCTTTGAAAAATTTGTTATTTGTAAGTTTAAACCTAGAATGCAAAAGGAAGCTCAAGAAACTTATTTTACTGCACCAAGGATATGAGAGCTAGCAACCCTTTATAGATGAATGGTTGTTTCAGTCTATGATGGAGTTGTCAGTCAATAATAGTTCTCATATCACTTTCTTCTTAGCCAATTGAGATCCACCCTTTTCTACTCTAGGTAGGATATTTAGAGCAATCTGTTAATGGGTTAGAGAAGTCCAAAGCATGTGAAACTAGCTAGGGATTGTTCATATATATGCAAGTAAGGGTAATAAGATTGTGAGTTTCTTTTTTCTTGCTAAAGAGAAGAATAAATGTCAGCTTAATCTTAAAACAAAGAGAGGATACAAAACTACTATTTCGAGTTCTTAATGCTGTTCCAAATGTTTCAAATATTTTTTCCTTTGACAATGAAGTTAAGACTTAGATCGTAGCTGTATTGAACAAATAAGCATCCTTTTGTGGATTAGATAAAGAGTTAGCTGTCATACCTGAAGTTACAGCAGCAAAGACATTTCAAGACTGCAGTAGGTTGGTATTTTGTTTTTCATCACTGAAGTATCTTAAAATCTAAAAATAAAAACAGACGGATTGTCTTGTTCACGGAGTTCTGCTGAAATGTATTAGAATGAACTATCTGTGCCTGTACTCATGAATTTCTTCAATTTTCTGTAGATATAAATGCCGTGTTGCATCTTGAAGATAGTTTTGAAACTTGATAGCTTAAACACATCATAAGCTTGACAGAAGAAAGAGACAGAGCATTGGACTGCCACTAACGAAGTCATGAGCTGAGTCCGAGAGAGAGAGAGAGAGGTTCTCCAAGGCTTGAGCTAGAGAAGAAGCTCATCATGGTAACTGGAGGGTTTGTCAGGGATTCTCTCAGCTTTGCAACCCTTCTAATGCAAGCACACCTACAGCTAGCTACCATACCCTAAATCCCCATCATAAAATCCACTCCTTTTCCTCTATTTAATCCACAAAGCCGCATATGGTGCTGCCACTGGAGACAATGCCTAGTCTTTTACAGTCCTTTTGGGGCCTTTTCTTCTCCCTTTCTCTTTGCTATAGACCCTCCACACCTGCTGCCCATGTAACTTTATCACATTTCGATTTCCACCATTTTCTCTCCTTGTTCCCTCCTTTTGAATTCCGATGCTAGCTCTAACATCTTGTTTTCTTCAATTGATTTGCTTCTTGCAGGTCCACATTGTCTACTTAGGCCTCATCAGCACTTATGATCCTCTCCTCACCACAAAGTCCCATCTCCAGCTCCTGTCTACTGTCTTTACAAGGTGGTCTCCATTAATCTATAAAAAAGTTCACTTAGAGTCTCAGACCATCTTTCTTTCTTCTTTTGTTTTTCTGGTGATTGTTTTTCTGCTCGGTTTACAGTGAGGAAGAGGCAGTGGAAGCTATGGTTTACAGCTACCGACGCAGTTTCTCTGGCTTTGCTGCTATGCTCAACGCAACACAAGCTACCACCTTGGCGGGTAAGAAAGCTAAATCAGACGCCCTTCCGGCCGCCATGAGAGCTCGGGTTTCGTTGTTCTAGGATTGTTTGACGTATGAAATGGATCCATGAATGCAGAAATGGAAGGAGTAATATCGGTGTTCCGGAGCAAAATTCAGCGTTTGCACACAACTCGAAGCTGGGATTTCATGGGGCTGCCACTGCATTCAGAAGATCCGACGCCGCTGCAGCTGGCTTATGGGGATGATGTCGTGGTTGGCGTCTTTGATACAGGTTCTCTTGCTATCGAATTTCTTCTTCTTCTTCTTGACATTCTGAAAAAAAAACTACTTATGCCTTTCTTGGTACCTCAAACATGATTCACGGTATAATAAATGAAATGAATCTTCCATTCAGCGACGTGGGTCTTGTCCAGTTTCTGACAAAAGGAGGTCTCAGGTATCCATTCTCACAGAAGAAACCCTTACTGCAATAGTGCATTACCAGAGGTTTCCATTGCCAAGACAACCGTTTCATTTGGAGAGAACAGAATGAGATAAGAGACCTAGTCTGGTAGAGCAGTGAGTACTACAACAAGGCACTTTTTTTACTTTTAAGCCAATTTCGGAAGAGAAGAACTACATAGGGTCTAGTAGAACAAAGAAAGCAGAGGGCCATGGCGATCTTTTAAATTTTCTTTGAACCGAAAAGGAAAGCACTTTTGCATTGATTAAACATACACGTAAATAGGCCTTTTTCCTTTGGATAATGGGTATGAATAAAGAGAACTTGAAAAAGGAGTTAGATTGATTGTTTGGAGCATGAGATCATGTGCAAAGCTGACTCGGCCTCGCCGGCTTAGCTACCTAGGATTTGAGATCTACATTTGTAATCTAAACCTCTGTTGGATTAAGAATCCGACCATGTGTTACTGTGATTAGTTAATTTATTTATCCTCATCTCTTCCTTATTCATGACCACAGGTATATGGCCGGAATCTGGGAGCTTCCGGGAAGGACCGAGTATGCCTCCGATTCCAACTTCTTGGAAGGGAAAGTGCGTGAAAGGTGAGAAATTTGATCCCCAAAAAGCATGTAACCGGAAGTTGATCGGTGCCCGTTATTACATCAAGGGTTTCGAAAGCGAATATGGTCCGCTTAACACTACCGAGACACCGGAGTTTCGGTCTCCACGCGACCAACTAGGCCATGGAACACATACAGCTTCCACCGCCGTCGGCTCCATCGTCAACAATGCGAATTTCTTCGGCCTTGGGTCTGGCATTGCCCGTGGTGGCGCACCTAGGGCAAGGCTTGCCATGTACAAGATGTGCTGGAGTGATGGTCTTCAAGGGAGGTGTACAGAAGCCGATATAATGGCGGCATTTGATGATGCGATAAGCGATAGGGTGAATGTGATCTCAGCCTCATTTGGGTTGTCTCCACCTCTGCCTCCGTTCTTCTCATCTAGTGCAGATATTGGTTCATTCCATGCAGCTCAATTGGGAATATCAGTGGTATTCTCGGCTGGAAATGATGGACCAGAACCTTCCCTAGTGCAGAATGTTTCACCCTGGAGTACTTGTGTTGCTGCTTCATCTATCGATCGTTCCTTCCCCACTAAGATAGTGTTAGGTGATAATAATATTCTCATGGTAATTTCCCTCTCTTTCTCTCTCTTCAAATATGAATGAACTGATGTAGCTTAGAGTTGATGGAATTCATGATATGAGTTTTTTTCTTCTTTACAGGGTAAAAGTTTCAATGTTGATCAATTGATTCTTAAACTAGCAGACAGCAGCAGCTACTTTAGAAATGGGTCTCTCTCTCTCTCTATATATATATATATCTCTCTCTCATCCACACCTTCACCTAGGCCTAGAGGCTTTTGATCTTACTTATGAGGCTTCTCTTAGTTTTTAGAGCTTGATCAGTACTGATCTCCCTCTTATACGAGCTAACTCCCTCATAATGCTAGGTTCAGGGTTTGCATGAGGGAGACTCAAACCCTGTAGAGGCTTCTCTAATTACTTCTTAGGGTTTGATACTCTTTGTCTCTCTCAATATAAAATCCTAACCGCAGAGGCTTAACTTATTAGGGATTGTGAGTTTGACAAGTGGACGAAGGTTCGAGCAAAGGGGGTGGCAATCTTATGCTTCTCAACGACGGGAACCCAGCTAAGCGGCGATGCAGCAATAGCAGTGTTTGTTGCCAGCGGATCGGCATTGATCTTTGCAGCTCCATTGACAAGGCAAATCCCTCAAGTTGATCTCCTTCCTGTCATCTTCGTTGATATTTATCAAGGCACTCAAATCCTCCATTACATTATGTCAAAATCTCCCTCATCCAAGTAAGCTTCATTGAATCCTGTCCCTCAATGCCTTTGCGACGCTTTGTATATATTTAGAAGTAGAAGTTTTTCTTGAAATTAACTTGAAAAAGGTTTGGACCCATCAAAGGTCACGCACTGTGCAGATTTTTCCTAGTCGGACTGTTACAGGAGAGTCTCCGGCGCCGGTCGTCGCGGACTTCTCCTCCAGAGGACCCAGTTCACTCTCTCCCAACATTCTTAAGGTTCTCAATATTCTGAATTTTATTCATTTTAAGAAATGAAACTGTTGATTGTTAGGGAAATCATCTTGTGCAGATGAAAGTAATTCTTGGTTTCTGTTTCTCTGTTCAGCCAGACATAACTGCACCTGGAGTGAACATTTTAGCAGCATGGCCTCCTGTTATCCCACCATCCTCGTTGCCTATTGACACTCGTTCTGTGAACTGGAACTTCGACTCCGGCACGTCAATGGCTTGCCCGCATGTCACCGGCCTCGTTGCCCTCCTCAAGTCAGCGCATCCCGACTGGTCTCCGGCTGCCATTATGTCTGCTATGATAACCACAGGTATGGAAACAAGTCAGTGAAGGTAAGCACTTTGTTACTAACTGGGGCATCCTAATTAAAGACTTCCACTCCCCGCAGCTTACAACACCGATACAAGCCTGGACACGATTCTGGCGGGAGGGTCAGCCAAGCCGGTAAATCCCTTTGACGTCGGCGGAGGCCACGTAAACCCACTGAAAGCAATGGATCCTGGCCTAGTCTATGACATGAATGCTGAAGATTACGCCCTCTTTCTCTGCATCCTTGGCTACACCAAGTCTCAAATAGCGAGTATGCTTCTTCCATCCCCCAAAATCGACATCCGTTGCCCTAAAGAACAACAAACCGATTATAATCTGAATTATCCATCTATCGTGGTATCTGATCTTCAAGCGAAGACGACGATCAAGAGAACAGTTCGGAACGTGGGATTCTCTCAATCGATCTACTTTGTTGAGATTGTGAATCCTAATGGAGTGCAAGTGTCGGTCTGGCCAAGGGTACTTGTGCTTCACCGTCAGAGACAAGAGGCCTCGTATTATGTAACCCTAACACCTCTCAAGCAATCTCAAGGGAGATATGACTTTGGGGAGATTGTCTGGTTTGAAGGGCACCATAGGGTCAGGAGCCCCTTAGTGGTCCGTGTGAACAACATCCATGTTGCTAGTGAAACTGCTGCCTATAGCACTTCTTAATGTGTCTCAATTCTCCTCATATCCTCCTACTAGTAAGATATCGTTTTATCGACACTCTAATTGTCGATTTTGTCATTTTTTTGGTCGATTTCTTGTATGTTTATCAGTATTGCATGCTCAAATAAAAATTATATATAGAAGATATTAACATGTTGATCAAGATCAAACATTTCCTCTTTCAAAGGTATTATTGGTAACTTTTCTTCATGATTTTTTTTTTTTAGTAGAATCTTCATGCATGATTATTTGAGTAATTATGATTGATTATATAATTGTTGTAGATCCAATGGGTCAAATAGAACTACCCAATGGAGATCCTTTTTATTAGGCCCAATTATATTGACTAATGGACCTCTTGTGGAGTGTCTAACTCTGTTTCAGCCCATTGACATTGTTGAAGTACTGGGCTCAAAATGAGGAAATAGATTTGGTTGGCTCGATATTAGGAGGACAGGCAGGGCCCAGTTTGGTCATTAGGTGGGCTCACATATGGGTGACACGTTCTCCTTTTGGTTGGTCCTACTGTTTGCTGTCGTAAAATTGCCAAACTTTTTCCGGGGAATGTTAGTAAGAAGAGGGGAATCGCAATTCCTACTAGGGGATGAAGAAGAAAAATCTGTATCTGACCCTGGGGACCAGTTTTACACACCGAAAATGTCAAAAGAGACGGTACTCGCAAATCCTCTTGTATTTGTCTCTTTATTTAAGTAGTCCTAGCGTTACACGAACTGGTGAACTCACATCAAGTACTAAAATTGCCAAAAAAGGGCAATAAGAATATTTATTTTTTATTAATAATAAACGTAAAACCATTTTTGTTTTTCTGAATAGCTAACTTTCAAATAGAGGGAAAAATTAGGAAAAATTACTCTGAAAGCAATAAATACGGAAAAAAAGTGACGTAATAAAATCGATACACTATTGGAGGTTCAAGCGGACTTAGTCACCTTGTTAAGTAATGATTAGTGTAATTTTTATAATTTTAATTTATAATTAATTTGAATCAAATTAGACTGGTAATTTCATAAGTGAAAAAACAAAGAAAAAAAGTAGAGTATTATTCACAAATTCGTGTGGAAATCATAGAAATGGCCTCGTTATTTTTTTAAACTGTGTCTTAGTACTAGACAAAATCATCACCCTTTCGATACAAATAGGTGATTGACCTTAACCATCTCTTCCGAATATGCGACTCAAAAATCCCACATCATGAAAATCTTTTAAGTACATAAAATATTATAGTAATTTAGTATAATTAAACATGATTTGATTGATAATCATAGCAAAAAACCCTTATTAAGAATTAAGAAATCTAGAAACCTAGCTAGGGCGGGAGTAAGAATTGGAGGTAGTAGTGCGGGAACCACCCGACCGGCCCCAATTCTATGTCTTATTTTCCGTCTTCCTAACGCCGTAGGTGCCAACAGTCCCTTTATGATTAGGGTTACGCTCTTTAAAATCGTGAGAGCGAAAAAATATCTCATTGGAAAAAGAAAAAAAATCCGAGTTTTGGAGGCGGAGCCGTGGTGCTATTTGAATCACCGCTTTTCAAGAGCTAAACCCTTTTTTTCCACCCCCCCCCGCTTCTCTCCCGTGGCGGCTCCTCTATTCTGACCCGAATCCTTTTCTAGGGTTTCTCTCTCCTCCTCGCAACACGCTCGTCTCTGTTAGGGTTAGGACTTGGGATTTCTCCACCACCCTCAGAGCGCCTCCGGTTCGAGATCTGGACATGGCAACCGTGGCTCCTGCCTCTGACCGTATCCTTTCATAGAACCTGATTGGAGTTCTTGGCTCTTTTCTTGATCTGCTTGTTTTACGGTATATTGATCGGTTATGGGCCTGGATTTGGTCTTCTTGCCTGGTTTTTTGGGTTGATCTGGAGCTTGACTGGTGTTTGATCTGTATTTTGGTGGGTTTTACCTTCTGGGTTTTGGTAGGGTTTATGTCTGGATTGGTTTGATGAGTTTTGGTAAGAGATGGTGTGAGGTGTATTTGGATCTCCAGGGCTTTGACTTTTGGGTGCTTGTGTAGGTTTTAAAGTTTTTCTTGGTACTAGATTTTTTATTCACGTTTCTTGTTTTGTGGATTTGTGAAGTTCTTTTGTGAGGCTGGTTTCTGTTTAATTCGGTTCGCGAAAGAAGATTCAGTGTACTGGTTTTTTTTTTTTCGTTTAGTGATATATAGTTTAGCTCTTTGTTTGTTAATTTTAGCTGGTTTATGTTCTTCTTGAGGGACGTCTACACTAACGTTATAGCTTAACTTTTTTTCGCCCAAATTTTCGCAAGCTTTGAGCAAAATCGAGGATGATCTATATCGAATTGAGTTAGTTGAATAGTCTTGATCCATATGATTGTTTTCCCCTTCACTCTAGTCGTCACAGAAACGGCAGATTTACTTCAGAAGCTCTCATTGGATTCTCAACCAAAGACTCTTGAAGTTCCTGAAGTTGCCAAGAAGGTAATTTGCATATATTTTGTTTATCCTCTGGTTCGCTTGTGCGGTTGTGTCCTGTACTTCTGAATCTTACTTGTTTACTGTTGGACAGCCTTCTACCGGTAAGTTTGGGTCTGTAGATGGTGGTGATGTGGCGAATGTTCAAATTCCTACTTGTGAAAGGTCTACTACCCCACTTCTTACTGATTTCGTGGATCCAAATATGTGCTATGTCCCTAATGCATACGCACCATACTACTATGGAGGTAAGCTAATCTTCTTGAAACCATATTATATGGATGCCTTCTAGGATTCTTTTAAAAGGTTCCGCCTTGTTCCAAAATATAATGAAATAATTCTTTTACAGACTATGCTTCATCCCTGTTTTTAATTAATTTCGTGATTTTGTTTGATAATGTCTTTTTCATGATGTTTGTTGCTTTTTAGGCTATGATAGTCCGATGAACGAGTGGGAAGATTACCCTAGATACGTTAATACAGATGGAGTGGAGATGCCTCCTGTAAGTGATTTATGATCGTCTGGATCTGGATCTTAGCAGATATAAAATTAAGACGCTTTGTAAAGGCTGGTGTGTAGTGTTTGAGCCTTGCTTTACTTTTATTTGCAAGTGATTGCTAATTTTTTCTGTTTGTCTTTTGATTTCTGGCAGGGAGTTTATGGGGATAATGGATCTCTCATGTATCATCATGGTTATGGATATGCTCCATACGGAGCCTACCCTGCAGCGGGTTCTCCTGTCCCCACCATGGGGCATGATGGACAGCTTTATGGGCCACAGCATTACCAGTATCCTGCACCTTACTACCAGCCACCAACCCCTCCCGGTGCCCCTAACCAGGGTCCTACTGCACAAGGTGAGGTTTCTACTTCAGTTGCAGCTGATCAGGTGCCTCTTCCTGTTGAAATGGGCAACGGAAATACCAATGGAATATCAAATACCAATGTTAATGGTACTACCAATGGCCCTACGTCTATTTGGCCGAACTTTCCTAACTCAACATCAAACACAAATGGCTCTTACGGGAGAGGTGTTTTACCAGGTGGAATACCTCCTACTGGCTACCATGACCCAAGATTTGGATATGAGGGTATAAGGTCACCTACCCCATGGTTAGATGGACCAGTCTTTACTGATGGGAAACACAGGCCCGCTACTACAAGTACTTCGATGTCTTCACCTGCTTCACATATCAGCAGCATCCCCCCAGCTAGAAATCATAACCTTCATCATGTGCCACATCTTATGGTATGCAAGCTGCCCCTAGCTTATGCTCCTTATTATTTTTGGTTATTGAAGTAGCATATTATTTGACTTTCTTTTATTTTTTAGGGTTTGCACCCTCCTAGACCAACATCTGGGATGGGTTCCACACCTGGATTCATGAACAGGATATATCCAAATAACAGAATATATGGCAACTGTGGGAATGCAGTTAGAACGGGACCATGTTATGGATCTAATGGCTACGATGCAAGATCTAATGGTCGTGGCTGGTTGTCTGTTGATAATAAATACAAATCACGCAGTCGAGGGAATGGCTTTTTTGGTTATGGAAATGAAAATTCAGATGGGTTGAATGAGCTTAACAGAGGACCTCGAGCTCGACCTTTCAAGAATCAGAAGGGTTTTGGCCCGCAAGTTGCAGTAGCAGTGAAGGGACAGCACCTTCCTTCAAATGGAAATACTGAGGATTCAATTGTGGTTCCAGACAGAAACCGGTATAATCGTGAAGACTTCGCTGTCAAGTATATTGATGCTAAATTTTTTGTTATCAAGTCTTATAGTGAAGATGATATACACAAGAGCATCAAATATAGTGTCTGGGCTAGCACTCCTAGTGGAAACAAGAAGCTGGATGTGGCATACCAGGAAGCCCAGGAGAAATCTGGTGGCTGTCCTGTTTTTTTGTTTTTCTCTGTAAGTGAGATTTGTGTTTTCTGTTCATATTTTGGATTTTATTATTATTTTTTTGTCTAAAAGGTGTGTGCATCCTGCTTGTTGTTTTTAAGGTTAACACTAGTGGGCAATTTGTGGGTCTTGCGGAGATGGTAGGACCTGTTGATTTCAACAAAAATTTGGAATACTGGCAACAAGACAAGTGGAATGGTTGTTTCCCTGTAAAGTGGCACATTGTAAAGGACGTGCCCAACAGTCTGCTGAAACACATAACTCTTGAGAACAATGACAACAAACCAGTGACAAACAGTAGAGATTGTCAAGAGGTGAAGTACCTTGTAGTAAATAGGATGTTGCACTTCCTGGATTTGTTTTCTATTAATAACCTAATGAATATTTATTTCATTTACTGTTGCAGATTAAGTTTGATCAGGGACAAGAAATGCTCAAGATATTCAAGGAGCATTCTAGTAAAGTTTGCATCTTGGATGATTTTGTTTTCTATGAAGCTCGGCAGAAGACACTTCAGGAGAGAAAATCCAAACAACAACACTTCCACAAACAGGTATAAAATGAAATATTTTGGATTTGGTATACATTATATGATAATGGAAGAGTCAAATTTCATTACAAGCTGAGGGGGGCCAGCTGCCAGGATGACTCAGATGTGTTAAAAATCATCTCTCTGATTTTGTTGTGCTCTTGTCATGGCAGAAATTGTGACCCTGGTTCATGTGCTGTTCATATCTTCACCATTATAAGAATTGAGAGCTAGCAAATTGCTCCTCTCTTAATGTAGCTGCAATATCTTTTTTATCAGCTGCCGTTTGAGTGTTATATGCAACAATAATGTTCTGTGTTTTTTGAATTTGCATTAGTGACAATCAATCAGTTATTTAAACATTCCTCTTCTTTTAACGGGTGCTTTGATTGCCACTTCTGTTACCTGATCTTGGATACCTCCATGCAGGTCTGGGACGGAAAAGTAAGTGATGGTGCTAAAGATGAGAAAGACAAAGATGTCTCAAATGTGAAAACTAAGTTGTCTAAGCCTTTGGAGTCGGCCCAGGCTTTACCTGAAGAGAATGGTGTGGTGGTGGGTACCGGAGCTGGGGATGCTGTAAAGACAGCTAATAAACCTGTAGTAATAGAGAAAAGGGTTGTTGCTAATGGGGTTGCAAATGGTTGTTAGGCTTTCACCAACTCCAATATCCCGTTGTCTTTGATTTCCTATACAGGCGGTTGAACCAGAGTTTTGCTTTCTAGATTCTAGTTAACAGAGGTGAACTGAGGAGTTTCACAGGTTACAGGGTCTATGATCTGCTATAGAACCAATAAAAAGAAAAACGAATATGATGGAGAGGAGATTGGTAGCTCTCTTAGCTTCTATAGCGGTGGCAAGCCGTTTTCAAGTGTCTGAATATTTGAGCCTTTTTCTTCTTTTCTACCCTTTTTCTAGATTCTCTTTTCTGTTTAGGAACTTGTTATGGTTTTTAGTAGAGGCAGTTTCTAACAGGTTTCAGTTTTTTTTCTTTATTTTATTTTTCCTTTTTTGCACTTGTTATAGGTAGCCTTGATTCCGTAGTGTCATCTTCTCTTTAATCTAAACAGATCCTCTCTTGTAAATCATCTTTGTTGTCGATCTTTTGTACCGTAAAGAGTTGCAACGAGTTGATAAGGATTAACACTAGAGGAATTAAGGCAGTCTTCAATAGTGTTTGTTTCTTATATTGAAAGCTTTGGAGCTATTTTATTGTTCCTCGTGGGTGATTGACGTGCGAAGACAAACAACTAAAAACGTAACCTATCTTGGGCTTAACCTTAATGGTGAGAAGATATTCTTGCTCATGGGCATACCATTTAGTGCATGAATTACTGAAGTGTCTCTTAGTACAAACTCATTGATGGTCCCTGCTTGTGTTCTCTTCAAAATCAACACGCTACTTTGACCTTAATTGTGACACGTCAAGAATGTCTCCTACTGGTTCAAACTCATAAATGGAATGCATTGATTGTGCCTGCTTGTGTTCTAGAAAAACTGTTCAAGTACAACTGTCGCTGTTGTTAACAATGCCCTAAAGAAGAGATCTGAAAGCTGGCACTTTGACCAGTGAAATTTGACGAAATGCAAAGATAGGGTTTGGGTTTACTGAAAATCTATCCAGACTGCCCTCGTAAGTGATTAGCTGGTACAACTCATGGTTTCATGACTCCTGGGCTGGACCTGGATTTGAGAGGGGGTGGTTTCTGGGCTTGGAAAAACCATTCCCGACTCATATGACTGACCCAATTCTCACCCATGTGTACAGGTGTCGAAGGGGTGGAGCAAAACTGAGTCACAATTTCTTGGTACCGCTACTATGACTTTGCCAACATACTTGAACTAATAGGCCCTATATATTTGTCTCCACATTGGTAGACTGTCATCCTTAGAACCACCAAGCTGTAGGAGCTTCATATTATTAGTGAGAAAGGGTAAAGCAACAATTGACATCAAGAGAATGTCTGTAGTTCAAGTTTACAACAGCAAGCCACTAACTATGGATAAATTTAATACTTACAGATTACAAGAGTGAAGACTGCCCGTGGATCCTAATGACGTTGCTTAGTCAAACACTTGATTCTAAAAGCTGCAACACAGAGACGCAAACCAAATGCAGGCAGCATTTGTTTCTCAGCTGTGAATGGAAGTACTGTAAGTTTCTCTCTGTATATCTATACGAGGGTACCCTTATGCTAAAGTGACCTTGTAGCATATCGCTTGTGCAAATTAATAGACACGGTCAGTTCAAGGGATCTGGCCTAGTACAAAGCAACCTTTCAGATGTTGTCTTTCGATGTGCTTCAAAAACTTCCCCTTTTCTAAACACATTTATGCAGTTTTCGCTAAAATAAAAATAAAAACATGTAAACATGACCATACACATTGAAAAAGCAAAGTAAATAAACAAGAATAGGCTTACTCATGGGCCATGATCTGCAACTTGTCGCCTTTTGCTGCCATTTGCATCGGGCTGTGGTATCATCTCTCGACTGTCATGCTTGTAGAAAGCCTGTAAAACTCTCATCACAAACGAATGTACTATATTCACTTTCACCGTAAACGAGGTGAACACTGAGAACTAGGTTGTAATTGTCACTGCCTCTGTAACCCAAGGTTGATAAAACATGAACTATCAGAAAATTTGACAGCTTTGCAATATCATTGCTTAACTCTTATGTATAGAGGAAGTCCCTTTGTTAGAAGTTACGGCAAAATCAACAGGCAGCTAAAATTGCTGGACGTGAATCTGAAACACAGTAACATACAGACAGGACAAACCTTTACTGCATGTGTACGACCTGAGACTGTCTCCAAGCCAGTCTCAACCTTGTGAACGTCACATCTCCAATGTCCTCAATTAAATTTCTAACCAGTGGAAAGAAGCCAATTTAAAACAGTTTAAGAGAATAATAACATCCCTGAACCAGAAGCCAGAACTCACCATGTATATGTCAGGGATATTATCACAAGCACTGTTACCCATAAAAAATAATCAGATTCATCATATTAGAGCTAAAAGGCAGAAAAAACACCAATGTGTTTATTTTACATACTGATCAAATAGAAGTCTTGAAATTTTTAAGTAATGAAATGGTAATTGCTGAAAAACTCTTGGAGACTCTCCCTCTGCTTCCAACACCTTTGTTAATCTTTCTGGTCACGAAGTAGCAATCAGTTGTAATGCTGCAAAATCTGGATAAAGGGAATTGTATTTTCAAAAGCCAAAGGCATGAGTTGGTCTAAAAAAGGGTAACACAAAACAATTGGCAGACTGCTTTGACATATAGGGTCGTTGGGTGTGTGCATGCAATATCCAGGAAAAGAATAAATAACACTATTAACGCTGAGGAACTGAGTTGGGATTGGGGAGTTGTATCCAGGTATTTCACCACTTCTCGCGTTCATGAATATCATACAAGAATTTTCCCCCAAATAATTATCATTGATATTTCCAACAGACTTAGTACGAATAATCAAATGGAGTCCTCTCATGTGTACCTTTTGGAGTTTATAGTTCACGTTACATTTGCAATACACGTTTTGTCCTTTGATGCATATGTCCGATTATACAGTGGATAGCTTTCCGGTCATTTCCTTTCTGCATGAGCCATGTGATTAGTGAGCTACAGTAGCAAAGAATTAAGCTACTCACCAACAGACATCCACTCAAGCAATCGAATCATACACTTTCCCCGTTTCTGTAACGCTACTACAAGCCAGAGTGGCACTTTAGTAGCAATCTGGGGAAGGAACGCATCAAAATCCCCCTGGCCAGAAAAATAAAATAAAATAAAATCCCGAACAAGTTTGAAAAAACATGAAATGTGAGATCATTTCCAGCTTCTCCATCTGCATGTTAGGTACAACGTTCACCATCTCATCCTCGCGAGAAACTCCACCTGAAAAGAAGACTCTAATTCGTCCTAAAATCATACTTACAAGCCAAATCTCAGAATCAACAGCAGAAACGAAAACCGAATAAGAACAAGTGCAACTCGTGAAAGAAAGAGAAGGAAACTCAAACCACCGCCATCAAGAAGACTGATAGATCGGGATCAGATTGCCCCGCCAGTTCCGCAAAGTCGGAGACGTTTGAGTTCCCTCGTAGAAGTATTAAATTGGGAGGGAAACTGAGACGGAGCACGGGAGACTAGCGACAGGTAAGCGAATGAGAATGGGATTTTCCACTACCCATAAGATGGGCCTAGGCCGATTTATATGGAAGACCAGACTGACATAAAAGCGTTTTCAACTTGGCCGCATCCACCCAAAATCGGATGGGCCTTAGGCCATTTATCATGGTATAACGACATACTGAATTTGCAACTCGGGTGAGTCAACCCAAAAACTTCCCCTGGAATCTGCCTTGGGGTCGAGCAACCTGACCCGACTCAGACCGATTCCGCAGCCAATTGCTCAGTCCGTGTTCACCAAGCTGACCTAGGGTTTAATGGGTCTCATGGTACATGTTGGTACTTTGGAAATAAAAGATCCAGACTGAAGGGACCAGAAGAGCATAAAACAACATCCAAAAAGAAACCTCAAAGGGTCAAAGCCTTGAAAAAATAACAAAACAGAAGTACAGCAAATGGATTGTTAACACCATTTTCTTTTCCCAAATTTTTCAATCATTCAACAGTTTGAACTCATGTTACATTGGCCATCATTCTCATTTTCATGACAATCTTATGAGAATTGGAATGCTTGTACTCTACAAATGTAGGGCTCTTGGCTGGTCTGTACTCAGGAAAGAGGCGCCCAGATTTATACCTCACCCCACATGCATTACAGAGGGTTTTGGGTCCCAGGGGACCGGCCCTCCATTGGGGGGTATGCTGTGATAAGCAATGGCTGCACCTCTTGGACTGTCCGTGGCCATGCCCATTGTATCCCTCTCTTCCTTTCATTTCATTCTTTGGAACAACGGGTTCAGTCTCTGCAACCAAATGGGTTTTCTCTACTTCTTCCTCTGCTTTCTTTGGGGCAATCAATTCACTGTCTGCCAGCCAATGGGTTTGGGGCAACAGAGGTGGGTCTGAGGTGGTCGGCTGGAGGAGTTGGTTCTGCATGTGTCCGTAGGATCCACAGCTACTCAGAAGGGTACTGATAGTTCTGGTTCTTTTCCTTTTGGTGCCTCTTGTCTTGCCTGGAGTGGAAACTTCTTCTCGTTCACAGGGCTTTTGATGGCTTTCAGAGGGCTCCGAGACTGAGGTCTGGACATTCTGCTCTTGTTCAGAGGGTTTTTGGTGGGTTTTTGAGGCTTTTGATACTGAATCCTGAAAATTTGTTGGGGGTGGAATTGAGATCCCCTGGCTTGAGAACGAGTCCTCTATGAAGACAGATAGCCACTCAAGGCCAACATCACTTTCCCCCTGCAGCAGCGACAGCAAATGCAAAACTCAAAAATTGAACAATACAACAGATGAAAACAGATAAATGACAGCCCAAGCAAATGGATACTGTTCATCAGGCGCTGCAAAAGTTAGAAGAAAGCAATAATCTAGAACAGCAGAAAAGAGAAGAGAAGTTTGAGAAGCAGAGGTTTATGATAAAGTAGAGTAATTTAAAGACTGATAACCCATAAATGGAAGAAAAACCTTGTTGAAACTAGAAAAAAGGCTAACTTCATACAAGATGAAAAGGATGGTGATGAAAAACAAGCTCAAGCCACTCCCAAGTAAGAAAAAGCAAGAAATTTTGAAGCTTCTCTTGAAGGCAAAAGAGGCAGGATACTTTCAGACATTTTAAGGCAAAGAACGATAAGAAATAATTCGTCGAGAACGAAACCCAGCTAAGAGAGAATTTCAAAAAAAATGAGAATACATGAAAACGAACACCGAGACGGCAAGCATACTTGAAGAAATTACACTGCATGCAAGACATCCAATGGATAAAAATGCAGAAGAGGACTAACAAAATCTGGTGAAAAAAAAAAACAAAAAACTGGAAGAGATAAGAGACAAAATTCTAAAAAGAACCAGTCAAAGACATGCAGCGACTCTGATGAAATTTCGTAGAACAGAAAAAGGAAGATTCTTTACAACGCACACTACTTCGAAGAGAAAATACAGCAGAAATGACCCCAGACAATGGTCTGCCGAAGAAGAAGACAAAAAAATCTTCACCTTAGTCTCGCCCAGAAAGAACTCATCAAACCCAGAAGCCCATTGAGAAACGTCAACCTCCTGCAACTGTTCCGGTGGCAGGAAACCCCCAGAAACAGACACATTCCGGCAGGAGTCCATCGCCTAGAACCCCAAGCCTCTCGAACCCATTCACCCAAAAAGCCTCGAAACTGAAAACAGAGAGAACCCCAAAAAAAGAAACGGCAACCACTGCCTTTTCTCTAACGTTGCCTTCTTCGCCTTTCTGTGTCCTCTTCTCTCTTTTTTTTTTTTTTTTTGTCGGCAGCTTCTCTCTCTCTCTCTCCCCCTCTCTCTAATTTTTGCCATGTGATGATGAAATCCATTTCTGGACCGACATGAGATAGGACCCACTGTGGGACCCATCATCGAACGGCATTTAAAACGATTTCTGCTGTCTCTACAAACTTCCATGTAAAGGGCGTTCAATCTCCGACTGCATCCTCGGTTAAGGCTTATAAGACACACCCCACTTGGTACAAGTTTTAAGTCTGAAAAGATTTTGAAGCTTCTGCAATGCTGAATCTGCGCAACAAAATTGGGGTAGAAGAGGAAACAATAATGAAGATATGGAAAATTCATGAGATCAATGTTAAAGCCATCAAGAGCTTTTGACCCAGTACAAAACCACATGTGAAACTTCAGTGGGAGGGCAACGAAACATGATTATCGATCTGATTTCCTGAAACTGGGCACAGACAGCTACATTGACGGCCAGTTTGTGCTCAATTTCAACTGGATGATGGCGTGCTATTAATCAAGAAGCTTTATACAGCTATGGTCTCCTCACATTGAAGACTGTAACAGACAAAATGATGAGGGAAGGGATTCTTTGGGAATGAATAACTGCATGAAGAAGCTTCAAAAAGGTCATCAATGAAAACTGTGAAAGAGCTCTGGATGCTATATTTTATTAACTGTCATGCTCAGAGAGAGAGAGAGAGAGAGGTCACTAGCTGCTAGCAAGCTAACAGGTGAGGCAGTTCATAAAGACAAGAAATATACAGTTCCTGTACATGATATTAGATCAAATGACAATTAGATTAGAGGAATTTCTATCGATACTGGAGAACCCAGGGGGAAGTACTTCCACTGATTACAGTTGGACAAACTTTGATGAGAACTTTTCAGACTGATGTGCTCCAGTAGGTGAATGTCAGGGCTCCATAGATGACTTTGATAGGTATTGGCGCCACTCGTCAGGCATTCCTTTTCTCATCCTCAACATTCTTATAGCAGTATTTGTCAGAGGAATTGCAAGTATGTCAAAGTCTTTCAGAGCCTAAATGAAACAGGGGCAAACAAGAGAAACTTCAAGGTCATTAAGAAGAAGCACACCGTTAACTTGGTTATAAACTATTTGTACTTGCTAGTGACTTGCTGACCTTTGGGACTTTGATCAGCTTCATGTTTGATTCCTCTAGAGTTTTCTGGCCTTTCTTTGAATTGCATTTCGCACATGCAGTAACCTGCACCATAGGAATCGTAAATTATTTAATGTCACAGCAACAAATGTGCATATCTTGTGTCTGTTTTTCAGTGTCCGAGTTTGTGATTTAACAGAAAATAGTTTCTGCATAATAATTTATGCATACCAGTTTCATTCTTTATCAGCAGCAGCTGTTGCCTTTAACAATTTTCATGACTTAAGTGAATTAATAACGAATGATATACAGATTGGACTAGCTGCTAGAGGGAAAAAAGTCAAAATAGAGCAAGAAGAACATAAACAGCTATGCATTTAAATTGTTTCTGATTATCCAAATTCACTCAAGTTGACAATTGGGCCGCTAGACTAAATGGCCAGGAGCAGTCAGCTGAAGCCAGCGATGTTCCACTGCAGTTGTCGTTTATGCAAGTAATCTGATGTTGATTAACCCTTATGTGTTGTTTGGGCACATTTCTGAAGCTTATACAACTATAGGGGTCCCTTTTAATGTATTCAAATGAAATTAGCTTCTTTAACAAAATTTTGAAACGAGAACGGCACATCAAATTATCTCCAGAAAGTTTTGAAACTATTCACGCACACAGCCCATTTCACGAAAGTTAAGAACAGAGAATCTCCCCTTCCTCCATATTTAATAACAAGGATCACCAAGAAAAAAATAAGTAAATAAGGCCACTCTAAGACAATGAGTATAGTATATTTGGATGCCAATAGATAATGGATGCATACCAGATTTTCCCATTTCCATTCACCACCTCGTGAGATCGGCAAAACATGGTCAATCGTCAAGTTTTCACCAGAAGAACAATATCTATTGACAACAGCAATTGACATAAAAGACACTCAGAAGAAAATAAGCCATTGCAGAATAAAGCACACAACAAGAATTAATATGATTCCTTAATTGACCCAAAAATGGACAAGAATTGCATGAGGCCGAACCAGATAAAGGTGAGAAGTCTTGTGAGTTCAATTTTCAAGTACTTACGCGCACACTTCCCAATCAACATAAGACTGTAGCTCATGAAAGTTTTGCATCCATGCTTCTCAGTTAAAGCCATGAAATCAATCAGTTAATAATTATCCTCTTTCAACATGTCTTCATAGAATCCACATATCATACTTTGACCAGTTTTTAAAAACTGATAACATCCATAATATCTGCTCACAAACAAAAAATTATTTTTTCTAAAATAATATTTTCAAAAATATATCTTCAATGTCTGCTCATAGATATTCTCAAAGAAACAAACTCATAAAAGAACTATACTCATCAGATTCATTTAATTTAACAACAAAATTCCACAAAACTCATGATAATGCCAAGACCACAAAGATCTCTAATCATGAATCATGATGCAACAGTTTTGGGCTATTGGATGAAAGACATGCCAAATTCCTCCAAATCTTCATTTAAAAGCAAATTTCAAGTCCATTTAGTGTTATGCACTACAACTTCCCCTCCACAGAGAATGGAAGTAAAAAAAAAAAAGTATTAATAAGTTAAAAGGTCATCAACATCATTAGTGCTTCAGAGAGCTACTTACTGACACAAATAGTGATCTCGGAAAAATATACTTTTGCGACTAAGGTTGTGTTTGATCCTTCTTCGCTTAGCAACCTGCAACAAATGTGGAACCTGAAAGCAGGAGAACCAAGAACTGCTCAAATACTCTTGAAAGCGCGAGCCAAACACAGCCATAGAAGCTCAAGAGCCAGTGTTCAAGAACAGTAAATTCCATTATGTAAAGTATGGTTGCCTCCACATACCCTCAGGACAGCTGGTATGAAAAAGGATCCACTGGGAGATGCTACAGTTTGATCATAATACTCTAAAACATCAGCCTGGATTGAATAAGGACGGTAGCGCAAAACCAAGCGAATCACCAAAATAAAATGTGCATAGTAACAGGTTGCAACAAATTAAGGACTGCAAGTTAGAACGACTAAAAACCAATGAAGTCATTAAATAATAGGAGACAACTGTTAGAGATGCCATCTAACCTTCTCCATGAATTCCAAACAAATAGCCCGCCTCCAGCAAACAACATTAACAGGCCTGACATAATATAATCACACGTTTATAAGTAGTATGCCACCATTACTCGGGTCTAAGGATGGAAATTAACGTAATCAGTATTTCACAATGGCACCCACTCCGAATACCAAATGGGTAGTAGCAGAAATTCCAACAGAGTGGTAGAGTCGTACTAATACAGATTTAATCATAGTCTTAAGATGAGGACCCCATCCAAACAGATTATCTGGCTAGAATAAAAGACACAACACGCACACTTACACAATAACTGAAGCAGGTAAAATAATTATTTTAATTCTGGGGTGCGTCAAACTGTAGATCGAAGGGGAAGGTTGAGAGAAGTAATCTACCATTCAGTCTTGAAAATCAAATAAAAAAGTAAAAATCTCGACGTTTTGATCTGGTATATAAACTAGTATTCCCGACAAGTTTGATCATCAAACAGTTGAAACAACTGCCAGGCCCCATCTAACGCACAACTAGTCAAATACTTATAATAATACCAAAAATATTTTATAATAGAACCAACCAAAAGCGAAAGAAAGAGACCCAAATTCTATAATACAAATACGATTTACCATTAAATACAGCTCAAAACATCAATCAAGCCTGAGCTGCAGAGTACAAGAGGCAAGTTGCCAAAATCGCAAAGACAAGCATTCAACTCACTCACTCTATCTCTCATCTCTCACTATCGAAAAAATGCAGAACCAAAAAACAAAAATCACACACAAACTTCACCACAGTGACACACCTGTAGGAGATGTCCAAGACCAACCCCCTGAAACAGGACAACTCGTCCCTCGCAAACTCATCATCGTCCCCATCAACAGCCACAACATCTATGTCACTCTCGTCCAGGCACCTTTCAGAAGCACCAGACCCACTTGACTTCTTCTTCGCCGCAGACCGGAGCCTGTAGGACCGGCAAGACTTGCGGGGCTTATCCCGATTCAAGTGAAGGATCTGAAGTGGTAGGTTTTCCAGAAATCCGTTAGTTCCGTATCTGTATTGAAATGGATCTCTGGTGTCGGGGTGGAGAGAGAATCTGAGGTTCCCCTGAGCTGTAAATTTCGCCATGAATGTCGGAATCCCTGCGCTGCACAGAGACGAAAATGAGGCGCGGAAGTGAGAGCTGCATTTTGCACTTCTTTGGTTTTTAGTTCCCGGGAGTGAAGCGGCCGTGATCTTTTTCCACTCTTCTCCGACTCTGCTACTGTGAGAAGCAATTCTTCTGAGAAGCTCATCAGACGTAATTATACGTCATAGCTTCTCGGTTTATGGGGGTAAACGGAGGTCACACGCTTCTCACATTACAAAAGTCACTTTTTGTTAAATGCAGTAACTAATTACGCAACATGCGGGACACGAGAGGGGATGAGGGCATGTTTAAAATTATAATCATATATTAATAAACTAATTAACAAGGGATTTGGATATTCTCGACAGTGACACGTGTATTACGTTTAATGTTTATCCCTAAAGGTCAGAAAAGTTGTCTCAAAAGCAGTACGAGCAGACCAGCTTTGCTCAACGATTAGCAACTCTCTTTCTCGGTGTGATTGGTTCATTCTTCTTCGCAAATTCGTTCAATTTCATCGAAGAAATCTCATGGCCTCGGCGTTGGGGAGATTGGCCAGAAGGGTCTCGATTAGTGGGAGAAGGTTCTCCACCTTGTCCGGCCAAGATCACAAGGAACCAACGAATGGGAAACGCATGAATCTCTTCTCTGCCATTAACCAGGCTCTTCATATAGCTCTTGATACTGATCCTCGGTATTCCTGTTGTGTTGTTCTCCCTTTTTTTTCTGCTTATCAGGGAGCATGTTTTCGTTGTTTTGTGGGTAGAATTCCCTGTGGGAGGACTGGAGTTGCTCAATGATATATCTGTTTTTTTTTTTTTTGTTAGTTCTGGATTTAGAACTACTGAATTTCCTCTTAGTTTTTGTTGGTCTTCTTTATGCAGTTTCAGTGACTGTTACAACAGTGGATATTATTTTTTCAATGTTTAAATTTGTTATAGAAAATGAGGACTTTCTCAAAAAGTTAAGATTTTTAACTTTCTCTCTGCGCATGGTTTTCGTTTTCTTTGTCATGTGGATTTGATGGGTTTTAAAATGGCAGATACAAACACTTAAATTTGGTTATTTTCTGACTGTTCGATCATTACATACTCTTTTGCTTGTTTTGGTTTTTCCTGGTGGGAGTTCTTCATTTATGTGTCGTTAACAGAAGGAATTATGCCAGGAAAAACAAAGATTCACTGAATTAAAGAAGAGTTTGATTCAAGGCTAGTCTTGTATCTCACATATAATTAGGCGTCATCGATTCATGGAAAACCTCAGTCGGTCATTTCCATAGCTGGTTAGGATTAGAAATCAGGCTAGTTTCTGTGTTCTTATCAGCAGACTTGGCAGGCGTAATCTTACTTAGTTTGTTAACATTTGTTGCACAGTTCGTATGTATTTGGAGAAGATATAAGCTTCGGTGGTGTCTTCCGGTGCACAACAGGATTGGCAGAAAGATTTGGAAAACAAAGGGTTTTCAATACGCCCTTATGTGAACAGGTGCAAATAAATCTTTTTAGGAAGACATAGTCTAGGATTTTTCATGCATGCCTGTGTTTTTTTGTTCATTTTCTTAACAAATCCTACCCTATCAATGGATACAGGGAATTGTTGGATTTGGTATAGGTTTGGCAGCCATGGTGAGGACCTGTAGCTTTATTTTCTCTTTTTTAGTTCATGTTTTTATGCTTCTAAACGAGATTGCCTACTTCCTCTGCTTTCCTTTTTTTCTTTTTCTTTTTCTGCTTTAGCCTTTTGGGTCTTTCCAGCTCTAAGCTTTGGTATATTTTTTTTTTATTATTTTACAAAACAGGGGAATCAGGCTATTGCTGAAATTCAGTTTGCAGATTATATTTTTCCTGCTTTCGACCAGGCATGCCTACCATCTCCTGCAACTTTACTTTCAGAATCATGGCTCCAGCTAACACAATATTTACTTCACAGATTGTCAATGAGGCAGCCAAGTTCAGATACAGAAGCGGGAACCAATTTAATTGTGGAGGTGCATATTCTTTGAAGTGCACTCTTTTTGAAGCCTTTATGTGTGTGGTTCTACTAAACGTTTTTTTTTTTTGGTCACAGGTTTGACCATAAGATCTCCTTATGGAGCTGTAGGGCATGGTGGACATTACCATTCTCAGTCTCCAGAGTCTTTCTTTTGTCATGTACCAGGCATCAAGGTTAATATGCATCTTTTCCCCCCAAAAGTTTTAGTTTTCTTTAGATACTACTTCAAATCTAACAACCCACCTTCAAACTCTGCTCTTTGAGCAAACTCAGCTGTTTGTACAGCCTGATGTGCAAAACATGAATTTTGAGATTTGATAAGTTTCAGTGATGGTGAGATGAAGTGTTTCCTGTTATAGGTTGTCATTCCCAGGAGTCCATTACAAGCAAAAGGATTATTATTAGCATGCATACGTGATCCAAACCCCGTAGTATTTTTTGAGCCAAAGGTTTGAGGTTGTCTCAGTTACTAAATATGTCATGTTTTAGGTGAAATCCTGCTTCTTTTTTCTGTAAGCTTTAATAAGAACTCTTTTCTATGCATCTGATATTGTTAAATTTTGAATATTCAGTGGCTTTATCGGCAGGCAGTGGAAGAAGTTCCAGAGCACGATTATATGTTGCCCTTATCTGAAGCCGAGGTAGTTACTTCCCATCTTTGTCGGTCCCAGTGTTATAGACATAGATTGAGGTAATATGTATTCTCTCACAGGTGATTAGTCAAGGTAGTGATATAACTCTGGTGGGATGGGGAGCTCAGCTTCAGGTGCTGGAAGAAGCAAGTGTTGAAGCTGCAAAGGTATGTATTTGGGAGATAGGACCAAACCTGACCATCCAGTCTTCCAGAGTATAATTCATAAAAACAGATTTTGTTATTGATTCAGCTAAAAAACTTTTCAGGAGGGGATTTCTTGTGAATTGATAGATTTGAAAACGTTGATACCTTGGGATAAGGAGACGGTAGAAGCCTCTGTGAGGAAAACTGGACGACTCCTTGTGAGTACAATTTTCATGGCATGTTAAAGTTCTATACTCAGCAAATAGTTTTACCTAGGCCTATCTGCAACTATTTTCATTCTTCTTAATCTTTATAGTGAGTTAGATCTCATGGTAGGTTAGTCATGAAGCTCCAGTGACGGGAGGATTTGGTGCAGAAATCTCTGCGTCGATCGTTGAACGTTGTTTTCTGAGGGTAAGTAGCATCCATTATGTTTTCATTTAAGCCAATTGTCTTCACCTTCGAGTTTTATATTCGCTGTTGTTACTCTAAACCCTGGGACCCAAAGTATCAAAATTCGTCTTTCTCGGAGTTAAAAGATGGAATTTATCTCATATGTTCTCATCTTTTGCAAAGGCTTTCTGTTGATGTAATATGCAGTTAGAAGCTCCTGTGGCCAGAGTATGTGGCTTGGACACTCCCTTTCCACTGGTATATGAACCTTTCTATGTGCCCACAAAGAACAAGGTACACTCTGCCCTCATCTTTTCTGTGCCTTTTTTGCCATAGCTGACACCCGTTTGAAAGTGCAGATATTGGATGCAATCAAGTCAACAGTAAATTACTAGGAAACATGGTGAAAGCATTGAAGGGAATAAGTAATTGTGCATCTCGGGGGAAATACTGCTGAAAGCCTCTCATACAATTTCTCCTTGAAACCAATTTAGTAAAATAAATAAATGCCGCTAGGCTCATAATGAAGAGTTCCATGGCAGTTTAATGTCCATTGGTATATTCTTTACAGGATGAAGTTTGACCAGATAGAACATTTTACGTTGTCTTTTATGGTTGGTGGCTAAACATGCACAATACATTCCAATACCTCGTAAAATTTTGAATTTGGGACAACGCAATTGAAATTTTCTCACGCTGCCATTGCTTCGATTTAACTTTTGCTGACCCTTCCTGAGTCAAAAGGGCGAGTAAACCTTGGTTTCTAGTTGCCAAAGCCGGTTTCTCTGTCGAATGGATCAGAACACAATGCTATAGATACTTTTGATACATCATAATTCTATTTCGAAGCTTTATATTTGGCGTTTCATTCATGTAGACATCCATTTTCGGTCAATAAATGATAACCTTAAAGCGTGCATTGAAATTAATACGTCCACTTATTCACGGTTAACGAAGTAAAATTACAGGATTTTTATGGAGAACTGTTGAATAAAAAAATAAAAAATTAGAGTCACAAAAAACTTCCAACTCATCCCACACGCACAACTTCTCAGGTGTTTCGGCCCTTCTACGAAGTAAGGCTTTAACTTTGTTATTGAGAAAAAAGTGTCACAGTTCTGAGAGACAAAACTGACACAGAATAAATAAACAGTTATTCATCTTCCGATGCTTAGTCTCATAAACGAAATTAAAAAAAAGTTCAAAACGTCACTTCGGCTCCCAAGCTCCATCCTTTCAGAAAAGAATATTGACTTTTCCAGACGATCGATTAACGTTAGTCGCAACTTCAGCTGAACACTTCCACAACGATGGTAAAAATACTGAGCAAAGCAATCACCGCAGGGCTTTTGATTCCTCTTGGCTATTTACAAATTGAACTTACACAGCTGCCCTTAGCGGCGTCAAAGATGCTCTGGTATAAAAACTCCAGCCAATCCCCCCTTTATCCTCTGTTCACAGCAAAAGATAAAAATCGATATTACCGGAATCCCACCTGTGTTATAGACACTACTTATAAACTGAATCTGGGCATACCATTGTTGATTCTTTCGAAACTCAGTCAGGACGGGATAAATGTTCTCAAAAGCTGTATATGTCTCATCCCTTACCTGGAGTAAGAAGTGGTACAAACCCATCAATGAATATGATGCCCAAGTAGGGAAGATACGACGGCTGAGTTCCAAGTCAATCTACTTACCTTTGCACCAGTCAAGACTATCTTCCCAGACACAAATATGAGCAGCACAATCTTCGGCTGCTTCATCCGGTATATAAGACCCGGGAACAGTTCTGGCTCGTACTGTTTGGGAGCAACCAAAGTCCATTTGCACTCTGTCAGAATGCCCACTCAAAAAAACAGAAACGATGCAACATTTACCAAACAAATTTCCATATTTTATGCATAATGAGGCAAGTTAATTTGACAATAAAGAGATAATTTTAATTACAAATACAATAATTCGTTTGGTTACAACTTACACTAGAGAAAGCACCGTGGGAATGTGCAAGGCCTTCAAGTCTTATGGGAAATTTGACATCACAAGAGCCAACGATGTTCTGAATTTTGAAATCCTGTACATATCACAATAATCGGCTTTTACAGAAAAATAGGAAAAATAAACTAGTAAATCATGACCTTTTCCTTTTTCCCCCCCTCAATATACTTAACCTTTACTAAACTCCAAAACAGGGCATAAAAAATGTAGAAAATCCGTTTTGCTTGAGTACAACTGTTTCCCTACCCTCTCATTCCCAAGATAATAAACATTTAAGTGGCGATCCTCAAGCAGGGTAAAAAAAAAAAAACCTGAGAATATTTTTTTTATCAAACATCTCTAACACTTTTAACTCAGGCTCAGACAGGCTCACTACTTTATTATTCAAAATTGTATATAGCAGTCCTCTCCTAGAAAGAGCCCAAGCATATATCCTCTTTTAGGACAACATGAGACTTGAAGTCTTTATATTAAAAAATCATGCAATCATTTATAACAGACAAGATAAAAGAAACCAAGACAGAAAGAGATCATATCCCATACCTTGAATTTGGCAGGAAAACCAAGTTTCTGTATAATACGAGCATACTGAAAAAGCAAAGGGTTCATTTCAGATCAGATAGCCTTTTTGAGTAGTAGAGCTTCATGGGAACACCTAATGAGTAATTCTAATGTCAAACATGAAAAGACTGACTATACCAACACAAGACCTCAATTTACCTTCCTAGCAGCCAATTTGGATTGTTGCTCGCTCTTAGCCCCAGTGCACACCTAAAAGAAAAGGAGACCAATAAATAAAAAGAGTATAGAAGGCAATCGAAACAAAGCAGATCCGGTATACTTGAGCGTTAAGTACACCTAGATATATAGAAGGATAATGTAAAAAAATAGAGCCAAACATTATACACAACTCCCCAAGAGATCATACTCAATCAATATAAACCCTAACAAGCAACCTCATCTTCGGCTGTCCAAGAGAACATACTTTTAATAGGATTATGTGTTTTAGAGTGTTAATAATACCAATGCTGCCAATACAAGTAATTCTGAAAATATTATGATATAGGTTGTAATCTAGCAACATGTTGTTAGTAACATTGTAGTTAGAATTTGTACTATCATCTAATTGAGCTTCACATGGAAATTTGAAACAGATGTGCACTGCAGAGAATGTTTGAAGGCTAAGGCCCTTCTTCCTTTTTTCTAAAAAAAAAAAAAAGAAGAAAAAAGAAAAGAAAAGAAAGAAAGACCCAGTTCAACAGTTCTAACTCGAGAAAAGAATAAAAGTCAGCAGAGGCTTCTTCCAGACACAGAGATGTATATAACAAGGGCAAAGCTACACTTTGAACAAAGCAACTTAATCTTTTGTATTATCAGATCAGATTTAAATCAAAATTATTCAATGTGCAGAGTCCAATTATCAACATCAACTCTCCAAAAGAAACACCAGTCCTTTTTGATAAATAGCAGGAAACCAGATTCAGTTAAAACGGAGTATAATGTGGATAATCCTAGAATTTTGCTAAAAGAAAGTTCAATGATAGATCATACAATGCAAACCATCAAGCTCTTGCTTTTTTTCCGCTAATCCTGATTAGGAAGAACACCACATTTACAGACAAGTCCAATAAAGACATGCAATAATAAATGTATTGGTATGGTTTCAGCTATAGGCAACTTTAATTTATCCGGACAACCCAAACAAAATGCTGAAAGAAGATATACCCACCATTTTCCCAGATGCAAATATTAGTGCTGTTGTTTTGGGTTCTCTAATCCTCATAATTACGGCAGCAAAACGCTGTAAGATAAGAATCGGAAAATAGAGGAATGATTCGAGTTAGCACCAGTCTTGCAAATTTCAAACAAAAAAAAATGCCATTTAATCTTACCTTGGGATTATATTCTGCATTTCGAGCGTGTAGAGCTATAGCTTTCAGGTCCAATTTGCAGTCCAGATTAACTGTAGAGACTATGTTCCTAGATTTTAACAGATCAAAACATTAGCTGAAGAATCTAGGCTTCCTTTTTTAACATTTTGCAGAAACACAAATTTTTTTAATAGAACACATGACAGAGGTTGACATGAAAATATAATGCAGGAAACACATTTAAGCAGAAAACACTTCACACAATTCTATCAAAAAGAAGCAAATATAAAAAATGGCAACTTTGGAGTCTTCCACATGACATTGATTCCATTATTCCAAAGCAGATTTTAACAGTTAGAATGCAAATTAAATTATAGAACAGCCTGCTCATTTCTTCAATAAGAGTTGTTAACTTGTAAGAACTGCAGCTTGATGGACCATTTTTTTGTTCTTTAGCTCTTTAATTTTGATAAAGGCATACTGCTAATTCTGTCAATACAAATATATTTATGACCATATGAACCATGTGAATACACTATCAACCTTTTTTTTTTTTTTTTGAGAACTCCAGAACATGAATCGAACGCACAAACAATAGCATCATCTATTCCAGCTTAGAATCAATTCATACAATATATAATTGTATAGTCACAAAGTTATTTCAGATGATTAATTGCAAATATGCAGGTCAAAACCTGGCTGCTTCACTTAACAACCATGAAACGAGTACTAATGGTTCATTTTATGGCAACTTCAAATACCGAATCTAGAATATGACAACGGATACAAAAATATCCTCAGGCTAGCCATAAAAAGAGAGCTAGAATTTCTCCAAAAGAAATCAAGCGCTAGAAACATCAGCTGGTAGAAAAAGAGGAAGGGAGTAGGGTACGGGTATTGTTGGTTTATTCCACAGTATTAGAAAGATAGAATCTGCGTCAACTGTCAAAATTGACAGACTCCTGATCCTTTCAATTGAGCTTTTGCAATAATGTTATAAAGATCAGATTGATCGTAAATTCTGCCTGTACATTTCTAAACACAGGCCCCTGTTCTCTAAAATCCAAAACATGAAACGAGATAGGAAAAGCCAACCCTAGTTTATGGAACAAAACGAAAACACTTACTGAAGCGTAGGAACAATGCCAGAGGGATGTTTGGAAAGGTCCACTGGTTGACTCCCTTCCAAGACCTGATCGGCCATATTCCAGGTAGATCCCTCTTTCAAACCCGTACAAACGATGAGGGCTTAAACTTAACCAACAACTGATCGCAGCCACGGAGAGTAGGGATCTCTTCCAGAAAGTTAAGGTTCTGTAGAAATGAGCTCGGTGAATTAGGTAAGAACAATGATCCAAGTTCCAAATAATCCAAACAACCAACAACAGATTTTTTAGATTTTAGGGTTTCTTAAACTTTTAGAAACACATGCTTCCTCGTACCAGTACTCGTCAATGTCTACGCCTTCCGGTAGATCTGAAGAACAGGCTACTGAAACAGGTACCCAATACAATCCCAACAAAATACGTGAAATTTCCAACTGCGAGGTCTCGTGACAGCCAATCAACAGTCCGTTGCTCTTTTGCCCTCAGCAAGATATTCAACCGCGCACCACAATACAGGGTTATCCAAACCAATCTCAAACAAATTCCACCAAAACCCCCGTCAACATTAACATGAACAGATTAGCGACGACGCAGCTCAAGATCGGAATGCCCACAACACCAAGCGATCAAGCACCAACCGATTTCTCGCAGTCCAACACCAAATCAGACGTTTAAAATCGAAATCAGATGTTCACCGGAGCAGACTTCAAACAAAACAGTGATCAAAACATCCCCGTGTGTCTGATTCGTAGCGGGAAATTTGAATACGGTGTCTTTTATAGGTTTAGAGAACGAGAGGAAGAGATCTGGAGACCCGGAGTGGGTATTTAGGGTTTCGTTGGCAGGAAGAGAGAGATAAGAGACGGGAATGGAATAGACAGGTCGTGATTGCGTGGGGGTTTATTTGTAGAGGTTGCTTTCCCTTTTATAGAGGGCGACGGGCTACGGCTGGAATAGCCGGTGACGCCAAAAAAGTTACCGATGAGCGCCGGTTTCATGAATTTAAAAGTCGACCTTCCTGTTTGCTATTGGATAACGGGGTTTTGTCCGTACACTGTCATCCACACGTTGCTAGCGATTGTAGGAGAGCGGACGTGTGGGATTCGATGATCGCGCGAGTCAGAAAACACGGACCGGACCGGGCAGGACCTGGTGCCTGGTAATGTTTGCCAATTAAACCGGTAAACGGGGTGACCCAACCAAAACAACAAAACTAATAGGGAGGGGGCTCCTAAACATAGGAGAGTAAGAGGTTTGCTCCGCCCTTTCTTTGTGGTAAAAGCGAGGGAGGAGCCCCTTCCCCTTCTCTTGTTTCAAAGACATTGGGTGTCGTATCCTGTGATTACTTCCGGTCGTCTTTCTTCACCCATGTCGGAAACAAACAGTCTCCCTCTCGCCGGCAGAGTGGTGATCGTCACCGGAGCCTCCCGCGGCATCGGCAGGGGCATCGCCCTTCACCTTGCCTCCCTCGGCACTAACCTCGTCCTCAACTATGCCTCCAGCTCCACCCAGGCCGACCAACTCGCCGCTGAGATCAACTCCCTCTCCCCCACCCACCGCCGCGCCTCTGCCTTCCGTGCCGACGTCGCCAACTCCGCCGACGTCAAAGCCCTCTTTGATCACGCCCAGCAGACCTTTGGTCAGGATATCCACATCCTCGTCAACAACGCGGGCGTCCTCGACGCCAAGTATCCCTTGACCGCCGACACCACCGAGGAAGACTGGGACAAGACCTTCAACGTGAACACCAAGGGGGCGTTCCTCTGCTGCCGGGAGGCAGCTAATCGACCGGTCCGAGGCGGCGGCGGGAGAATCATCGCCATCACGACGCTCGTGGGTACTCTCCGGCCTACCTATGCGGCTTATACGGGGTCCAAGGCGGCGGTAGAGGCCATGATAAAGACCATGGCGAAGGAGCTGATTGCGTCGCTCCGGGGCCAATAGCGACTGATATGTTCTTTGCTGGGAAGAGTGAGGAGGATGTGCAGATGTTTATTAATGTCTCTCCGATGGGTCGACTCGGCCAGGTTGAAGATGTTGCTCCACTGGTGGGCTTCCGGGGAGTGGGTGAATGGCCAGGTGATCCGCGCCAACGGTGGCTATGTGTAATGTCTATTCCTGGGTTCGTATTAAGGGAGGAGCAGGATTTTGTCATCAAACGCTAGAAATCTTTGTCGTCAAAAAGCTCTATCTTATGAATAATTGTTTGAGATCTGATGGGCTCTGGTAGTTTTATTTCTGCATGAAAATAAGAAGTACGCTATCAACTAGAGGATCGCTTCAGATAAAAATTTGCATGCTTCTTCTTCAACCTCTCTCCCAAAATGAGTGTTTTCCTGTTAGTTGAGGTTTTTTTTTTATTGTTCTGATTAGCATTTCCATGTGCTTTGCCAAGGTTTGTAATTTAAATACGGAAATTGTCACAACATGAACTTGAAAACAGAATTTGGTTTAGTATGAAGTGTAAAAAAAATGAAGTATTTACATCAGCAAGTATCGGTGTGTCTTCGATAGCATAACAACTTCAGATTGTGATCCTTCTGGTTGTTGAAGAAAATGAGAATCAATCAAACGAGTCTTGATTGCTTATCAGTAGATTCAACTGCAGGCCCCAAAGACATTTTGGAATAGAAAGGATAAATACATTCATGGAGATTTTATCTCATAATATGAAGGGATAAGAATAAATGCAAAGGGAAGATAGTCCTTTATCATACCCCCTCAAGATAGGCCAATTTTGTCCCGTAGCAGCTGAAGCTATGAACGTAGCACTGGCTTTATAAGGAGATCATACTCGATAAGGACAAATTTGAGCCAAGACGAAGAGGATTGAATTTGAGGAGAGATTTATAGTAAAGATTTATAGCAGCTGAAGCTATGAACTTAGCACTGGCTTTATAAGGAGATCATATCTTATTGAAGGCTTTTTTTCTATTCGATGATCGATAGTTTTCTTCTCTTCCTCTCAGACTACTACTACTATATGATAAGAGATTATCTTCACTTTGGTTAAGGAGATAAGATTTCTTATCTTCCCTTCAGTTCAGGAGATAAAATCTCCATGATTGTATTTATCCTTTCTATTATAAATTATATAAATATCACTTTTAATCAATACAAAGACGTGGTTCACTTCAACATCTCATATAGTATCAGAACAGATCGATTAATCTTCTGCATTTGTCGTCTTCCATTTTTTTTGTTCGAAATCCTCTTCGCCCATCACTCCCTCTCTGCAACGCCCTCCAATTTGAACCACTGGTCACACTTCTGAGCCATGCGCATGTGCTTCAACAACCTCTCGCTAGGTATCTCGTGTCTCCACAATAGCAGCCTTCTCCCCAATTTTCTCCTGCTTTCCTCCCTTTCCCCGCCAGAAGAAATAGGCAAAGAACGGAAAAAAATTCCTCACTGTCAATGATTGCCTGTTCACTATTTCTCATTTCCAACTCACTACAAATCTCTCTCCAAATTCAAGCCTCTCCCTCTTGGCTCAAACTCCTCCTTATCGGGTATGACCTCCTTGGGTACAATGATGGCTCCAAACCCTGTCCACTAAAAACCCTCAGTGCAAATCACTCCCCAAATTCAAGCATCTCCCTCTTGAATCAAATTCATCTTTATCAGTTATTTTCTCCTTGGATACATTGATGGCTCCAAACCCTGTCCACCAAAAACCCTCACTACAAATCTCTCCCTAAGTCCAATTATTTCCTCTTGGCTCAAACTCGTCTTCATTGGGTACAATCTCTTTGGGTATACTAATGGCTCTAAACCCTGTCCATTGCAAAATCTCATTGTAAATCTCTCCCAAAATTCAAGTCTCTCCCTCTATGTTCAAATTCGTCCTAATCAGGTATGATCTCCTTAAAGTCATTGCCAGTTTCATAATATCAGTTGCTACGAGACAAGATTGGCTTCTCCAAACATGGCTAATCTTTAGGGGGGCATGATAAGGGATTATAATCACTTAGGCTTAAGAGATAAGATGTTTTATCTTTCCTTCAGTTTAGGAGATAAAATCTCCATGATTGTATTTATCATTTCTATGCTAAATTGTATTTTAATGAATGCAAAATGTGGTTCAGTTCAGCATATCATAACTACTGCTACATTAGCTACCTTAGGAGTTGCCTCAGGCAGTATTGTAGTCTCCGTTTTAGGATACCGATCAACAATAATCTTTCTTATCACCTCTAAAAGCAGCATCAACCCTTATCTTTGTCTCTTCCATCAAGAAGAGCTCTTCATGTCTGCTTCGGCGAGTTGACCAGTGAGTATCAAAAAGCTTCAGAAATTTTGAGTTTGAACTGATTGTCGAGTCTTCTTTCAGACTCCTTGCATCCATTTCTTTCCTGATCGCATTCACGTTGAAGTCGTCATTCAATCACGTGTATAACCATCACCATATTTACGGGACCAAAATAACAGCGACGGGGACGGAAATCAAATTTAAGAAGAGACAAAATGTCAATAGTATTTATAGATGTGACATTGCATGGATGTCAACTTTCTATTGGCTTGTATTTTGATAGCAGTTTCTATAAAATTGAAGATTACCTCCATTAACAAATTAGTTTTTGCATAACTTCAAATACTTAACCCTTTCTAGAAAAAAAAATGACCTCTTCCACTTCGTTTGGGGTAATTTTGGGTCTCTATTAACGTAACGGTACACAATGGAGAAAACCAGTGCCAAAATCACAATGGATGGGAGATCCTAATAGCTAGGGGTGACATCGAGCCAAGCCAAACTCAAACCCGCATATGTTCGAGCTTGCATGATCTGAATACTTCGAATTCGAACTCAGCCTCGAGCCCAAAAAAGTTAATTGAGCTTGAGCCCAAGCTAGAGCCAAGTTCGAGCTCCAACCTACATTTAAAACTTCGAAAATAAAAATAAAATATAAAAATAAATAAAGAGAATATAGAGATGACATTGGTGTGATTGAACTATAAGATATCATAGAGGAGTCCAAGACTTTGCAATAGAGTATTCTAATGTATAATAACCAACTTAATAGACCTTAAAGAAAGAGCAAACACCTCCATCAATAGTGTTTATTCTATTGGTAAACAACAACATTAGATGTTGAGATACCCAAAAGGGTTGAACAATTGATTGTTTTTGAGGTTTGAGGTAAATAAGATCAACTATCAACCAACTAAAGAGAAAATTGACGAGAGCAATTAGAGTAAATGGTATTTTCAAAAAAAAATTATGCTAACAAATCGGTTCACCAACTAACAAGTCAAACTTAGAAAATCTCGAGTTTGGTTTGTTATACTTGACAAGTTTTATTTCATGTTTGAACTCAAAACCAAACTCAAGTAAAAACTAAACTAAGCCAAGCTTTTTTCGAGTTGAGCTCGAAAGGTTTGTGAGCCGGTTTGGCTTGGTGCTACCCCTACCAACAGCAATGAGCTGCCGCAAGACACCCTTTTTGGCTTGTTGATCACATAGGTTGGTAGTTAATCATAGTATGTGGTTCCATTCAATTTGTCATAGATCAAAGAGATCGAAATTCATCAAATAAGTATTCCAGGCCTCCATAGAGTGGCAGATGCTTTGGCCATCCATGAAATTACGTTGGCAAAGTCTCCTTTGACTGGACCTAAAATCTCTAGACGAAGAGATTGCTGCCCGCAAGGAGGGCTCTATTTTCTACTCTCCTTCAGTGTCGTTCACCAGCAGGGCCTGAGAAAAGTAGAGGGGAGGAGCCTGAATGGTCCACCAGTGCTAGCAGGGCTTGGATTGCCAAGGGAGAAACCACTGAAATTCAGTTTTAGCCATCAATTGGAGGGGCATGCCAGAGTGTATTGAAGCTTACACGGGTTCTCCAAATATCTTCTGATTACAGAGGTTGGAAATAATGGCTTCTATTGAAGTGAATTGACCCATAGGAAAGAAGTGGATGGTGGACTCAAAGTAAATAGAACTTCTTTTCAATGACATTTTTACTAAGGGAAAAGACCCATGGCAGAAATGCAATGAGCTTTATGCACAGCTTTTACAGATTCCTTGCAAATGAGTGCATGAATATTCCCTCTTTTGCATCCTCACAGCATGACTGAGGAGAAGGAAAACTTATTAGCATGAAAGGAAGAAATGATAACCAGATAAACTCTGCAAAATGCCAATGAGCAATTCTAAATTACAATTTTTCTTCTAAAATTCACAACAGGCTTTTTTCTCCTTGTCTGAAACCTATAACATTGCTATCTACCAAAACTTGTTTCCCAAAAAAAGTAATTCGCAAAGCAATCGATCCATTCTCTATAGAAAAATGAATGTGACATCTTGCTGAAGGAATAGATTGGTGCTCACCTTGCTACATTGGAGTTAGACAAAGTACATATTTCATAATAGAAAGCTGACCAAAAATAAAAAAACAAACCGCTAGATTGTCACTCGCTGTTATAGTTCAAAACCAGATTGTGGCTCTTGCATTTGAGAAGACACCAGTGCTTCTATTTGTGATCAACTTGAATCCCTCCTGCAGATCCACAGTCGGAAATTCATAAACAGCAAACTATAAATTGGAATGGAATGAGTTACATAAACTCGATGATCTAACACCAAGTTGAGCCAAATGTATCAAGTTCCTATAGCTTCTTTGGTCATTTCTACCTTTCTCTTCCAGCAAGCCAATAAATGTATACTTAACATCTATATTTCCAACAAAATTCAATAAAGTATAAAAATGGCATTCTTCTGTCTCATGTGAGCTAGTTTGAACTATAAATGATGGAAAGGGCTAAAGCCAACAGATTCCACTGCTTGTCCTATTGTTTTGCAGGCTTTAACATTTTAAATGCTTGCTCAGTTATTGTCCAAATCCATAAACTTCCTAACATTTTTCTATAAACTCCCATTGTTACAACTATTTTTCCAGCATATCCCAAAGTTTCCCATAGGAACAACTAATTCATCTCTGAAGATTGACTCTTGTGCCCTAGGCACCATATTGCACCACTGTCAAGAAAAGCAGAGTAAATTAAATTTAGTAGAAAAAAACAAAGAGCTAGAAGGTTCTTATACTGATGGCCAAATTTGAAATTGAGCTCACATACATGAGGAGTTGCAGCACATTGGCACTTGCAATCAGATCTAAACACCTTGACACAAATAGAAGAAGGCAACAATATTTGTCAACTTAGAGGCCATTAGTTCTGTCATGAAGTCCAAAAGGCACTGAGGCAAGATAAGTGGTACATGAGAGATTACAGCAAGGTCATGCTAAAAGGGTGACATTTGAGTCTTGCCATGAGAGAAAGAAGATCTTTATCATGTAAGAATGAAGAATTAGTGGACAGAGAAGGGAAATTGAACTTCTTTTAAACAGCATTATTACAACAGGAAAAAGACCTATGGCAAAAATGGAATTAGCTTTATGCACAACTTCTATGAAGGGAAGTTGTTCGCTAAGAAGAACAGGTAACTATTGGATATTTCATCTTTAAAACTGAGAGATTACCGATTTGTGCTAAGAAATGTGTGAATTTTCCTGCTTTTGCATCCTTGGGAGAAAGAAAACTTATTCTTTGAAGTGATAACCAGATGAATTCTGCAAAACAGATTTTTCATCTTCTGAATACTAAAACAATGCCAAAGACAATTCCACCAAAGTCTTTTCCTCCAAAAATTAGTTTACAAAGCAATCCACCTTTTTTTCCCCAGAAAATCCACCTTGCCACATTGTAGTCAGACAAAGTACAATGATAGAAAACTGAGAAAGAAAAAACAATTTTCTATACACATCCCCAATATTTCAAGAATGGAAGTTGCACAGACAATCATTCCACATGGCCTGCGCAATTGAGTCCCGCAACAAGGAAGCTGTCACTTGCTGTTCTGGCTCAAAATCTGGCGATGACTCTTCAGTTTGAAGTGGCACTTGAGCTTCTATTTGTGATAGAATCTCTGTTTCCAACTTCTGAAAGATCCAATCAGTTTTCCTTTCTTCTTTAACATGATTATGTATAACGCAAGCTGCTACAACTAGCTTCACCTGTTTATCAAAAGGGTAGGGCGGTGGTCTTGTCAAACCAGGGAAGGGAGTTTTTAGTGCAGAAAAAGTCAGATCAATAGCAGAGTGCAACAATGAATGACGATAGTTAAATAGCTCCTGTGGATTTTCAGGGGGATGATCATCTGGAAACCCACTCAAGTGATAGCGAACACCAGTATATGGAGCCATAAAACCAGGCAAATTGCCATATCCTGCACTGACAAGGTAGTACTTACCTACAGGACATAAAAGTAATGTCAAAGTTTATACTATAAACAAAAATTAACGTATAAACTTTGAAAGCATACCTGGATGAACATGAAGTCTGTCCTCCCTAGAGAGTGCTGAATGAAGTACAGAGAAATCTGTGGCCGAACCTTGCCAGCCAGCAAGAACATATTGAAACCGCATATCAAAAGAGCACGCAGCCATAACATTTTGTGAAGTAAATCCCCTATGATTGTGAAATGATTGTTGTCCTTCAAGATTCACCATTGCTGGAATGTGTGTCCCACCAATAACTCCAATGCAATCCTAAGCAAGTACAAATTTAGTGAGACTAACATTCAACTAAGGACATGAACTATCACATGTTGATAGGTTGTTGCTTACTTGGAAATATGGGTGAAACAGAGAATTATTTATGATCTCTGGTGGTGTTTGAGTTGTTGGGGGCTTCAAAAAATGTGGTGCAAGAGCTGCAGTTGCCTTTAGCACGTTGTTGAAATGGCGACTAATTGTTTCTCCAGAGTACCGAAAATGATCTTGAAGAACTCTGTTTCGTTCATTACGACCAATTGTCAAGAGAAATATTGCCAACTGCTCCTCAATCCTAACTCGATTTGTGTTGTGTAGCAAACCTCTAGATTGTAAAACACCACAGAATTTATTAAAAACTGTTTTATCCATACGAAAATGTTCTCTACATTGTATCCTGCTACCATCGAGTATTTCATCAACATAGCTCGTCTCATTGTCTGAGGAGGTAAGACTTGATTCTTCTTGTAAATCTTGCTCTTGCTGTAGAAAATGATATGCAGCTGCAATTGCTGTGACAGATGCCGCCATTGCCACAAGAACTTCATCAGATAGGTCCATCGCTACTCAATTCATCTGCATTCAGACTAATGGTTTTAAAAGAAAACAACTACAACAGCAAGTAAGTGAAGAAGTATTAGATTATCGACATATATGAATCAACCAGATCCCTGTGGCGACAGAAAAATATTTGTTTCGTTCAATTGAGACTCTATTAGTCATGCAACAAGAAAGCTCACCTCAAAAGAATCAATCAGAACAACTTTATCACAGAGATCATACTGGTAGATCTTCTGAACTGAACGTGGTGAATCCGTAAGTGAAACTGATACTTAATACAGACAACATTTTCAAGTTTTTTTTCAGAGTCATCATCAAGATTTTTAATCAAAATGTACTGATAGAAAAGTTAAGAATGGCGAATCACTCGAATCTACATCGAAACGATCCTGACAGCACACAGAACTGCGGCAGTCAACATGTACCACAACAATCCTAAGAAAGCAACGTATAATTCGTAATTAAATTATAGGATGGAATTATCAACAGACAAATTCACGGTGACACCGGCGATAAAAAACATAAAGAACACAAGTAGGAAAAGCCAACCGCTATACTTGCACAAGCTGGTCGCAATTTCCTGCTTGGCGAACCCTACCTTTTGCTCAAGATAACCAATACCACACAAATGCCAGCGTTTTCTCACCCTTTAGTTTCACTGGAAATCTGGCGCTCTTTTCAAATTTTTTTCTTAAGCTTGGAATTTTGGGTCTTCGAGGAGGCTTATTTCTTCCCAACGAACGAGACCGCCTCGAGCAAACATTGTATTAAGAACCTATAATTTTAAATAACAATTATTTATAATTCTCTTTTATTTCTTCGTCCTGTAAATTTAAAAAGAAACTTTTACCTAATTTAAAAAATAATAATAATAGGAACGACAAAAAATCCTAATTATTTATTAACAAAACAGATGAAACAGATGAAATTCCTGCTTCATTTATTAAAATGATACCGAAATTAAGAAGAAAAACATAAAGGAGTGTTTTTTAATGGATCCGAATTATGTACCCGAATATATGCCAATTTACAGAAATGACTTCTCTTAGGTGATGAAACTAGAGGGGAAATGGTTTATTTTCAGAGTTTTTTCTTCATCTAAAAAGGCTAAATCCGAATGATCGTACGGTGTCCTTAGAAGGGAAGATTACAAAAAGATAGTTAAAAAACAACAGAGGCCATTGAGCATCTCTCAGTCCAAATGCAATTGTTACACCAGTTAATCCAGGTCCAAATGTAACTAAATCAAGATTGCAACAAAACTACAAACAAGCAAACACTAAAAGTCTATCTTACAAGCAAAAATTGAACTGGAACAGAACCCACTTGTCCCAGAGTGCAATACAAAGAAACTGAGACAGAATAACTGACCATAAATAACTAGTTCACCCTCGATGAATTCACTGAGCTTGACAGTGTTCAAGCCATAATAGCACAGAGCAATAGGTTGCGGATGCTCATGAGAACCAATCTGTGGTCTTTGCTAACATTGGCTGATTGAGCCTTCAGCAGTATAAATTAATGTTGAATGATTCATGTATACCCAGATAATAATAGAGCTCTTTCGTGCAACATCATTCCCATTCAATTGTTGATGGTGGCTTTGAAGTAATGTCCTGAACAACCCGATTTACACCTCGGACACTATTGCAAATCTTTCGGGATACATTGTTAAGGAACTTGTAGTCAAAATTGTACCTGAAGCGTTTATACGGAAAAATATATATAAATCAAATGCCCTTGTCTCAAAAAAGAAATAAATAAGAAGTTGCTAAAACTTGATCTACTTAATCAGGAGATTTTGTTGATGAATCTTGTCAATTTGCATAGAAACTTATTAAAAGAGGTGAAAAAAAAATTAACAGAAATTAATAGTTGATAAATGCTCCTCAATAGCGAACACAAGAGTAGATGCAGACAACACAATACTTTAACTATAGAAACCACAGTAATGTAGGGTGGAATATAGACCTCCTTGACAAACAAAGCCTTGCTGTTAATTAAAAACATGATAAAAAAATGACAACAAAAATAAAATGTCATAGTATACCTATCCACATCAAGCTATGGCAGAAAAAAAATTAGAAGAAAACTTCAGTTGATACCAGCCCTCTATCGAAAAAACTTTCTCAAAAATAGATTATGTTTTATGTTATGTATCGAAATAGGCTTCTCTATCAGTGAGTTCAAGTCCTTGGCCATCACCGAGAAAATCTATAATTTACAGTACATCAAATAGAAACCACAACAAGAATAAACTCAGTTCAACGAGAGCTCTACAATCCAAGAGTTTTTCATTGAAAAAAACTGAACTTCTGCTTATAAAAATACACAATTAATTTTTGCCATTTTCAGTTAATTATTTCATAGGAATATTGTAGAATATGCAAACAAGAGGAAGAAGGGCACCAAATTTATCACTTAAAAGAAACATAAGCTATAAAAGAAGAAACACACATCACTAGAAGTGGATGCATGCCAAGTAAGTTCACAATCAAATGCAATAATATTTTCAAATGACAGTAGTCATGCCAAATCCATATAAACGATTAAGTCTATTCTGCATTACAATCAATTTCCTCATAAATCTTTACCTACACCTATATAGCATCTCATATATTAAGAAAATTATAATATCCGCTCCAACACCAAAAATGATAATATGAAGAAGCTTACCAATCTGCGGTCATTCCATCCTCACTAGTAACAGCTCTCAGTGCAACAACATGAGAATGAGTTCTTTGATCCCCTTGAACTCCAACAGATCTTATTGGCAAAAATACAGCAAAAGCCTGCCAGATGGTATCATAGAGCCCCGCATCCTTGATTGACTGAATGAAAATCTCATCAACCTGGAAGCAATTTACCAAAAATCAATGGCAAAAGCATTACAACCAACCTTTTGGCAAGATCAATGTAAACAAGTCAAATATATCCATTAACAACCATCTAACGACTGTTATCCAAAAAAAAAAAAAAATTATAAATAAGCAAACCTGCCGCAAAACTTCCAAAGCATTTCCTTCAGTGACATCACCAAGGACACGTACAGCAAGGCCAGGTCCAGGGAAAGGGTGACGCTTCAGAAATGAGTCGGGAACATTCAAAATCTTACCCAATTTCCGTACCTACCAGAAGATCAAACAAGTGGTTCTTAGAAATTATAACCATGAATAAGAACAACACACAAAACACAATGTAAATATTATTAGAGTGAGGACAGAAAATCAATTATCAACCAAGATGTCAACAACTTCCGATTCAAAGGAACCATAATACCCCTTTCTTTTTCTAATAATGGTGGCAAATGTTTATTCTGTGGCAGATATCTTGGATAATAACCATCCATAAAAGAACTCTTCAAGTAGTTGGCTCAGGCCAACAAGCAACACACAGAGTAATATAAGCAAGACCACACAAACATGATAATTGCTGCTTTTGAAGGAATAAGATGTTAAACCTCATCTTTGAAGAGAAGCTTAAGTGGTTCAATAAGCTTCAATTTCATGTTTTTTGGAAGTCCTCCAACATTATGATGGCTCTTAATGGTGTGGGAATGGGTTCTTCCACTGCCTGGTGGCGGACATGACTCAATCACATCAGGATACAGAGTTCCCTGAACTAGGAACTGAGGTTTCTTCCCTAACTGTTGTTCCAAGCTCTTCGAAAACTCATCGAATACACTAATAAATTCCTTCCCAATAATTTTTCTTTTGGCCTCAGGGTCCACAACACCTTTCAGCTTTGAAAGGAACTGATCTGTCGCATCAACGCAGGTTACAGGTAAGTGTAAGTCACTTTCAAAAGTTGATGTAACTCGCTCTCTCTCCTTGTACCTAGGATATGAGAAAAATAATTAGAAAGTCAACAAAGAAAAAAGAAAGTCACACGCCTTATTCTATCAATGGACATAATAAAAACTAACAATTAACAAATACTTAATTCCTGAAGAAAAAGAAAAATGAATGATCCTGTTGATGATCATAATAACACTAACTTCAAAAGATAAAATCATAGAAGATAATGATGTAAATAAGATATAACAAATCACCTCAATAAACCGTTGTCAACAAAAACACAGTGAAGTCTGTCTCCAATCGCCTTGTGAACCAAGGTAGCTGCAACAGTGGAGTCTACACCTCCTGATAATGCACATATGACATGATCTTCAGGTCCCACCATTTCCTTGATCACTTCGATTTCTTCCTCCACCAAATCTTGCATTTTCCAGTCAGCACTAATGCCACAAACATTGAAAAGGAAATTCTTCAATGTTTCCATGCCTTGTGGTGAATGAGTCACCTACAAGAATCAAAACATTTTTTTATGAACATACAAAATACATAAATGCAAGAAAACACCCAAAAAAGTAAAGCTTCCAACCAAATCCTTCAAAATAGATTGTGTTCATGGTGAGCGTCAACAGGAACAGCACTGGCAAACTCGTCACGTCTGGCTGCAAGTACAGAAAAACAGAGACAGACAATACAAAGGAGAAAGGTACCTCCGGATGGTACTGAAGACCGTAAAACCTCTTCTTCGAATTCTCAATCGCAGCCACAACTCCCTGTTGACTACTCCCCACTACCTTAAACCCCTCCGGCAGCCTCGCCACTTCATCGCCATGACTCATCCAAACCGTCTGTCTCCCACCTTCACCAAACAAGTCACTCTCCCCCTCCGCAACAATCTCCATCTTCCCATACTCCTGCGCGTCACCAACTCGCACTTCCCCACCAAGCTTCTGCACAATGAGATGCAAACCGTAGCAAATCCCCAGCACGAAGATATCATTCTCCTGGACATACTCGACAAATCCATCAGGAAAAGAGGGCCCGCCGGGGGTGTGGACGGAGCTAGGGCCACCGGAGAGGATAACGACTCGGGGATTGAGAGCGATGATGGATTGGAGAGAAGAGGTGCCAGAGACACAGAGGGATAAAACGGAAAGGTTTCGGATTCGGCGGGTGATTAAGTGGGTGTACTGCGAGCCAAAATCAAGGATGAGGACCAGATTGCTGGTTTTCTTCAAGGGCATGGAGTCCATTATCGCTGCCGCAGGAGGAGCTCCAAGGCGCGTTTGGAGATACCCTCTCCGGTTTTTCGGCTTTGAATGCGATAGGGTTCGGGTTTTAGCCGATAATATCAGCGAGTCCGGATAGAGCCAATTAAACGCGAGGTGTTTCCTTTGGCGCGAAAAAACCTGTAGATTCTGAAAAAATTTAAGCATATCGACCCGACCTGGAATGTCCGTGAGACAACGAACGAGGAGTCGAGTCGAACCGGTCTAGCATGAAAGAATTCACAAACCTTAAATCCCAAACCCAAACCCGAGCTGCCTACGAATTGCAATTTTTTATGTTTTTTGGTCGTTAAAAGAGAACGGACTCATTCTGGGTTACCCCAAGCCTAGTGAAGCTCAATTCAAAAGACTTCTCACAAGACAGGCCTTTTTTGTCTTTCCATTGCTATAGATTTACACTAGACCCCTCAAACTCATTAAGGCTCAAGCACAATACGTCGTACTCGAATACTTCCGAAGAAACAGTTAAAACCAGAAATCGTTGTGAAACCTCCCCTGGTTTAAGCTACCAATATAACCTACAATTGGAAGCTCTTCCATTTCAGAGTAAACCAAAGTTGTGCTGAAGAACATGATCTCAATCACATAACCAGGAGATATGTCTCTTTAGGGGCATGCCGAATGAGTAACTCCTTCCAGTCCTGAAGGGTATACTGTTTCTTCTTAACCTTCTTCAAAATATATAAGACTCTTATCCTAAAGTTCCAAGTCAATTCACAGGGCAGGTTCCATCAGATAACAGAATAAAATACATCACGAATTTTTCAGTAAAATTACATTCAGTCAACTTCAAAAATACAGCAGGAAGTACTCCAACGTCGCAGGCCCTGCACCAAATACTGGTCGGTTGAGAGCAGTAAACTCGGATAAACATGCAAAAAATGATCGGCAAAGGTTTAACTAGTACCCATTGTTATTTTTTCTAACTCCACCCGAAGTACCTCGTTCCACCAATTCGCCTCGCTAATTCAAAGTCCTTTCTCACTGTAGCACAAATAAAAAAACACAGAGACATAGGAAAATGAATCGCTTACAGTCACAGGTATTGTTCAAAGTGCAAAAGAAACCAGTGTTATACTACTGCAACATGGTGCACATAGTATCTAATGGTTGACAAAAAACTGAGTGCTGCCATAACTGATAGCACTCATGTGTTCTGACCATGAAACTCAAATGTTTGGTTACTCAAGAGGGAGCCTGATAGACTATTTTGCAGGAGCCCCATCCTGATACATATTATGGAATGATGAAATAATTGTTGTTCTTTCATACTATAATGAAAGGATGATCCTCAGGCTTCAACAAAAGAACACTATTACAGTGTACTTCAAGCAAAAGAAAAATTTATAGATCTTGCTAAAGACACATAACCATCAGGTTAAATAACAAGTTGCTACTGTTTATTTCCTTTTTTTTAAGGTTGAATCCCATACCCTGAACCTCACACTAGAAACCTCATAATGTAGCCATTGAACCAAAGTCCCATTCCACATACATTGCTACTATTGAGTCTCCTGACTTTGCATTGAAATGACTATTTTTCTTGCTTGGATGGCATAAAAAATATGGCTCATATATTCACATTTGTCTACGGACAACATATTACTACTACAAACACCATTTTCATACCGATCATGTGAGCCCCTAATATGGAGTTTTTTAGTAGCCTGTTTCTCTTATGAACATATTTAACCATTAAAAAAAGTGAATTCAAGAGAAACAAAAGAAATTCTAAAACATACTCAGTGTAACACGCTTAGCATGTATTGCAGATAACATGCTGTCTTCGAATAAGTGAACTAAATGAGCTTCTGCTGCCTACAAAAAACACAAATTTGGTGAGTTTGACCACAAATATGAACATCTCATGAAGATAGTAAATATGAGTACAAACATTTTTTTGTGAAGACAACGAATATGAATATTTTTCAAGTACTAAAAGTTTTGCTAGCTTGTTTTATGGAACATTAGCAACAAAAGGAACATGTGGGTTCATAGAGTTAATAACTAAATACTTTTGTGTAGTACTTACCATTTACATGGACATCATTCTCATCAGTAGCTAGAAAAGGAGTTGTATGAGTTGAGCAGTAAACAAGCAAAAAAGAAATCTTTCAAGGTTTCTATCTTCTCCCAAAGCATTTTGTACCACCAGCATGCTCCTGGGTAATGCTCTCCCATTGGTTAAACCAGAGAAAACTTCAGGCTTAGTTAAGGAAATCGTGGATTTGCTGGCCTTGCGAGACAGTTGCTCATGATGTAGATCAATATTTTACAATGAGGGGTGCATAGAACCGGCTCAAACAGACCAATTATTGATCAAAGTACAACTTTAATAGCATAAAAAATGTTAAAGCAACTTATTTTGCTACTAATTAATTTTTAATGACTCAGGATTGAAGAAAAAACAATTACTAAGCTGAATCTTTAATACCATAAAAAGGTTACAACAAATTCTTTTACAATTAATTGATTTTTTAATGATTGAGGATAGAAAAACGCAATTGTAGGCTGAATCAACGGGAGGATCAACTGTTACATAAGTAATATGATCAGGCTTTTAGGTTCAAAGAAAACAAAAAACACTTTATCTAAATCCAAAGCTGACAAGGTCTTCCCACTGCCTCAATCTAATCCAACTAATCAGATTGGTCCAGGTTCTACGACATAGATCACAACATCTGAGTGACCCCAAGATACAGTGGCTTCATAAATATCAAGAATCAAGAATTCCAACTACCTTAAATAGATTCTCCAAGTCTGTGCTTCATTCAGAATTAAATTTTTACTCACTTAGTAGAAAAGGGTCATTTAAAAGAAAAAAAGTAGAGAAGGGCCACCATCATGGTCGGTCATATTGCGCTACAAATTGATGTATCAGATAGTATGTATCCGATTCACCTCCCTGATATGGTTTTACATAATAAATTTCAGCCTGACTGAGAGAATAGCAATGTGTATACACCTTAAAACACCAACCATTGTATTTAGTACTATGGAGAACCTTAGTCACACCATCAACAAGTGGTATAGGGATGAAAGGAACCTTGAGCATGAGAATGTACTCATATGATGTTCAAAGAAAAGAATGCATTCATAAGGTTCACAATATTTCTCGCAGAAGGTCAGAATGGAACTTTTTCAAATGCTCCATTATGGTCTTTTTTTCTTCAATTTAGTATTTACACCCAACCATTCATTCACTAACACAATCTTAAATATGTTTTTGTGGAGAAGTTAATGCCCATATTAAACTTACCAACTAAATTGCTCATCAACAAATGGATGCAATTAGAGTTCAAAGTCATGAAGAAATCAGATTCTTAAAAAATGAAGTTGACGCGAAAAAAATCATCCATGCAATAGAAAGTGTAGCTTATAGCAGAACAAGCTTTAATAGGAGCACATGACAGGCCAGACTGTGCTTTGTGCATGAGGGTGGAGACATGTCTGTGCATGTGCAGGAGAGAGAGAGAGAGAGATAAAGAGAGAGGGAGAGAGAGTTCAGTACCTCCTGCAGAGCTAGTAAAGCTTCTGCTGTCCACCGTGTTACTATTTGAGAGATGGAAAAGCTGATTTCCCTAACCTAACATGATTAGTAAGACACACTGAGCAATATACTAATATAGAGAACTTCCAATACGCCAAACACATTAAAAGATAACGACCTGAAAGAAACATCTTCCCCATAACACATTACAGCAAGATTACTTAAACATTAACTGCCTTCATGAGAAACAAGATAAGCTAGACAAGGTAATGAATGATAAAGGGAAATCCACCAAACCAAAAAGAGCTTTCCAAGCAAACTCATCTTTAATGATATTTGTGTTATGCCAATACTATGTTTCAAAAAAATGTTATGCACATAATACATGTATATGGCTGCCAGTTTTCAGGTTTACAAGTTATGAATCTACAATTCCATCCATTCCAAAACAACCCAGAATAGAGTGAATTATTGGAGAAAGCAATCTCCCACAGCATTATACCATCTTCACCTATAGTATAGCAACTTGCTTCCTCCACCATATCCAGTGATTCCAAATGGTTCTTCTCAGCATGGTTCAACATGTCAGCATCTGCTATCCAAGATTTTAATTCATATCAGCCAACATCCCCATATCAAATTCTTCGTAAAGAATCATGCTTCTGAGTGAGAACCTTCAGAAAAAAATGTTCAGTCCTTTTATCCCATCTTGAAAGCATTTGAAAACTGTTGCATATACCAAAGACAAGTCTCCTTGCTCTATGTTGCCAGTTATAGAATTTTATAGGTTACAATATAATGAATGATGGTTCTCCCCACCTATCAGCCATATCAGGCAACATGTCCCGCATCAGATTCTTCATGGAGAACCATGCTTTGGAGTTAGATCCTTCATGTTATATAGCTCACAAAATGCTCAGTCCCTTTTTCCCATCTTGAAAGAATTTGGAAACTGTTGTGCATACCAAAGACAAGCTTCCCAGCTCCACGTTCCCAGTTATGGAATTTTTATAGGTGACAATGCAATAGCATTATGATTGTCCAGGGAGTCCACCTGTACAATAATCTGGGCTCACAGCATTCAGCTATTTCATGCATCCTTCACTTTCTTAATTACCTTGGGGCCTCTTATATGAAGCTGGTTGTTCTGTCCATCTTCTGATGTTGGGAAAATCTTCATGTGTATGATAACATAGTAAAGGCAATTTGATTCCAAATAAACACAGGATAAGATTAAGGCCGGCAGTATCTGGGGCTCCTAGCACATAGACAGCTTCCAGCTGACATCCAAGATGATGGATATATACAGGGTGTGTGGGACTCTAGAACTCCATAGAAGCCAAGATAGCGGCTCTTTTATCTGACCTGAAATTATTTGGCTACTGCTTGCCTGGCCTTGTGATTCACTTGATAAACTCAATTTAGTTTCAGAAGACAGAAGCTTGGCAGTGCCATCTTGCTGCCCTATTTCAGCAAAGTGAAAATATCAGCCAGATGTAGATGCATAATCGCAGTATGTTCTCAGGAAGGCATATCAACTTATTTGCTCTTAGCAAACAAGAAACTTAAGGTCAGCACTAATTATCTGAGAGATCTTCCTGGCTGTTATGCTTGTTTCTTTTTTCTTTCTTTTTTTAACTCTAATGCCTTGTGCAATGTAGTAGAATGTGACACTTATTGAGAAAGCTATTGTAATAATTCTTACAAGAAATAAGGAAAAATCAGAGAATATACAAGACCAAATCAAAACACGACAAAGGAAACAAGTCAATGCAAAAAATGTAGATAACTGCATCATAAAAAATCTGGAAACCACAGAAACAAACCGACAAGATAGGTACCATATTATGCACCATATTGAAGATTATGGAACTTAGACTTGGTTCTGTCCTTCTGTTTCTTACTGATCCAAGTTAACATGGGGACTCAGGTAAGTCTTGAACAAGCCATAAAATCAAGACCAGACAAATAAGTACATAAACACCTATATATATATATATATATATAATACAAATTTTTAAAAAAAAAACTAAATTATGAAAGAGAGATAAACTAACGAAAAATTTCAATCCAAACTGTGTTTGAATTGAGCCAAGCCAATAAAATAAATAACAGGGAGAGAGATAAGTCATCTCTTAAATAATAGATTCAAATACTGAAGTTAAGAATAAAATTCAGAAATCAACGTGCTACACTAAGATTCAGGGAGCACAGATTCAGCAGTTTTAGTAGGTAGAAGCAGCCTAAACATGGATTCAAGTGCTCTAGGTACAGTATTTAACACGTCTGTATCTTGTATGGACATGTTTTGTTCTTTAGTGTCCCTGTAAGATTGCTGCTACAAAATTGACTTTGTGCTGGGTAAATTACGGTGTAACTCATGAGAATACTGGTGTATAAAACCTGAAATGCTGGAGGATTCTGTACTTCCTAAAAAACTTTTAAGTATAGACGTAAATAGATGTGTTCTTATCAAGACTTCAGCAGAATTAACCCCCGGACTATTTAACAAATACACCAACCAACGTCAAAATTCAGAAGAATGAGAAACTTTTTGAAGTCATACTCACTATTCGGACGAACGGAGCATGCGGAACAAGTAGGTCGATGGATTTCTGATATTTTCGTATTTCACGAAGAGCAACGGTTCCTGGCTTGAAACGCCGTGGTTTTGAAGCCCCTAATTTAGCAATTCCAGTCAACTACAAAACCTCGAAAAGAACAATATAACCCATAAAATCTGCAAAAAAATAATCAAAATAAAAAAAAAGAACATTTACCTGCCGGTGCATGTGCTCTGCCACTCCTTGGGGTCGCCTTACGTGCCTGTTAACCTCGTTTTTCAAACGCATTTCACGAGTTCCAAATAAATGAAGTCATAGAAATCCTATACGGCAACAACAACAAAAGAAAAAAAGTTCGAAAGAGTACCGTAGCCGATGAAGACGCCTCCTGGGAGTTGGTACCTGCGGTTAAAGCAGAGGAAAATGTGAACAATCAGGGTTAAGCTCCTGGCAAGTAAGAGCTTCCACTTTCGAACGAGAGATGACCTGAACTCCTAGGAGTGGAAAGTTGCGCCAGCAGAGCCCGCTTGGCTCCTTTCCTACCGGAAAAATGCTTCTGCCTCGCCATTAAAGCACGGAAGATTTTACTTATTTTGAGCTTCCGAATCAAATATGAACGCCCTGCAAGCTACCATGGCTGAGACGGCGGCATGCCGCCAGATGTATATAATTCTCTTCCCGCCGTTGTCTTCGTTTGTATTTCACAAAAGGGGTTTATTTGGAAACGAGTGTTTGAAACTTTAAATTTCAAAAAAAAGTACATAGATGCGACTTATTTCAGAAATAGGACAATTCTCGATCCTTGGTTCCACTTACTCCTTATTGTGGCACATAGGTTTAAACGAGGAACCTAACCCAACTTACTCGTTGTTGGTACATGCATATCGTAGAAATTTGGAGCAAAGAGGGTATATTTTAAAATTGATATATACATGTAATAAAAATATTTTTTTATTATATTTTATATAGTAAAAGGTCAATTTAATTGATATATATGAAATGTTATGACATATTATTTTAGGTTTTTTTTTTTTGTAATATTTTACTTTACATCCACATCCCATGAACCTTAGCTAAAACTCTACCACTAAAAAACCGACACTCCTAAAAACCCATAAGATAGTGGGGATGGGTTTAGATTTTCAAACCTATTACTGATTTTCATGTAACAAATTTTAAGTTTGTTAAAGGATAGTCCTGCATACATTAATGAGTATAAAGATCTTATATTTATTAGTTGGCATAAGAGGTTTTCTAAGTGACTAATCATTTTAGGATAAGTTATTAGACTCAATTTAATATGGTATCAAAGTAAGGTTCTCGTATGTGGGCATCTCCCCAAAATTTTATATCAAAGATATAAAATATAATTAAAACAGGTCAAGTTTACGGGCATGAACTGGGGATGGATCAAGTTTAAGTCGGGTTTTGGTGGACTGGGTCACAAAGATTCAGGTTTGACGATTCAAGTTTTGTTAGGGTTCGAGTTTTAAGGACACACATCTGGTTTCAACCTTGTAAGTTGTATAATTTTTTGTTAATTTCTTATTGAAACTCGTAAAGCTGAGTTGGATAATAAAAACCTGCCGTAGGTCTGAAGCCTTTGACGGACCCTTAACCTTGAATTTGAAGAGAAGGCGACTTAACTGGGGTCAACGGTGGCTGTAGCGTCGTGTGTGCCTCTCACAGAGGAAAGTCTTGTCGGAGTATATCCAGTCGTTTGGTCATTTTGATAAAATAGAGGCTTATCGCTCTCTCTCTTTCTCTCCCCTTCGACCTCCAATAATTAGGAGGGTCGTTTTTACATGCAGCTGTTTCGGGCAGCGCGGGCAGCTGCGCCTTCCGCTTTGGGCTTACCAGCTGCTGCTGCTGCTGCTGCTGTGGCAAACATGATTTCGTTTTATTAAAACCCTACCTTATATCAGATTTCTCCTGGGAATAATCGCCTTCAATTTCGGGTTCTCTAGATCCAGGTATCTCTTCTCTCTCTCACACACAGAGGCTACACTCATGTTTGTCCATCGGTTATATGTAACCTCTTATTTCCTTCATTTCTGTGGTTCGATTGTCAGTTGCTCGTCAAATAAAACAGGATTTTGTGTTACTGTGTTTAAATTTTCGAGTAAATGCGACTCCTGGGCGGTTACTATCATATCTGGACGCGTTTTTGGATGGGTTCAGTTTTGAGAATTCTGATGGTGTTTAGTTCGATACGAAATTTTTGGTTTGACGTCGTATGGGGAAAGTTTTTGCTATCGGTTGTTTGGTGTTTGACTCTCTATTTGATTGAGATTGTATTTTTCTCTAGGAAGTCTAAATTAGGTTCAGTTTCTGCATTTTGGTGGGTATAGTTTAGGTTTAAGTCATCTTTTCTGGTGATTGGGTGGTTTTGAGGGGTTGAGTTCTATCTATGATTGTGTAAAGGACGAGTTCCTGTAAATTTTTAGAATTTTTCCATGAGCTGATTGTTGTTTTTATTTCATGTTTGATCTGTTTGCGTGTAGCTCTAATTACTTTCGGATTTTCAGTTATCTATTTTTCTAGGCTTACTAGTCCGAAGGACGTGAATGCTTAGTTTTGTATAGACTCAGCATGGGTCAGTTGGACTGCATATTAGTACTTGTTGCGGTTGTATGACTTTGGTTTTCTTACTTAAATCGTTGTGTCATAAGTGAGCTCTCAATTATGGTTATTTTTAATGTGTGAAAAAATCTCGTCCTCTCTTGGTTTGGACATGGAGTAATTCCTTGAATTCAAAGTGTGCGGGCCTGTGAATTGAGCCTTTGGCTTCACGACCATGTAAAGTGTTTTGCAAATTGATGTCTTCTCTTCAAGGCTCAGGCTTATGGGCTACTTATCTGCTTGTGTGCGTAATTAGTATTCAGCAAGAAAGTCTGAGGGATTAATGTATGTGGACTTGGAGTTCACTGGCTGAGGTAGCTTTGCTACAGATGTTGTCAGGTCTAGCTAAGAGATATTATTATTATTACTATCAGCAATTATCTCTATCAAGTATTTAGTATGAGTTGCTTTGTTTAGTTATCTTGTTTGGATCCGACAATTTGAACCTTTCCCCTTGTTGTGTATTCATAATCCTTGGCAATAGGAATTTATTTTCTTATTGCAACTCTAAACCTCAAAATGTCTATGGTGAATCGCAGAAACTTTATTTGACTTTTATCATTTTGCTGAAAATTTGAAAAAGTAGAAGCATCTATATGCTTTCCAAGGTCCTGTTTTTTGCATTCTGATCGCCATATGCTTTTGCTTCATATTATCTAATTCACATCTTTCAGGATGGAAATTTAGGTCACAAATGCTCAGTTTTGCTGTTAGAAAACCTGTGCTTTACCTCGAGGAGCATGTGTGAACTCGAGGTAATGAGGTTATATACTAAGAAATAAATAAGGAAATGGACTTTCATCAAGATAAGTTGCAAAGCTCATCCCCACCTGGTTTCAAGATTCCATCTAAAAGAGGTCAAAAAATTTTGCACGATATTTACCTAATGGATTGCATGCTTTGTAACATAGCTAAAAGAACAGAGGCATTTTTTTAAGTATTATGTTATTCAAATTAAATTATAGAAGTAAGAATGTATCTTATCTTGTATTTGGAAATTGTCACCTTGACTAGATCTGGGTTTTTGAAATAAATTGATACTATTTTTGTTATTTTAAAGTTAAGATTCTAAATCAAGTATAATATTATCATTTTATGCCTCCTTTAACATGTTGAATAACTCTATCAGATCAGCCTTCTATACAGTCCTATATCAGTTCTCTTGTGGAAATAGGCCATATAATGTTCTCTTTTGGGTTAAATTGAGACTTGGAGTCCTCATAAATATTAAATAAATTAGACTATGGAATTGTCTAAATCTTCTTACATTAACTGATCTTCTCTCTTGTCGCTAGTAGGTCGCTCTTTTTGCATAATCTAGTGCATCGACTTTTTAATGTTTCAAGCATTAGACTGAACCACAGCAGCACTGGTCTATATCTTAGGTTTAAAATGGTAGCATAAGGTTATAGTGTTCCTTTATAATTAAAAAAAGGATAACCTTATCTATGAATTTCCATACTTCAACACACACACACACACATTGCAAAATTACCTTGCTTGCGTTAATCTGAGGGTAAGGATTGCTGCCCTTGCCCTCTGCATATATTTCAGTGAAGGTCTTCTGCATAAATACTCGCTCCGAAGCTGAAGGCTTACACTCTATAGACTATTGCGGTCCTTAATCTAGCGCCAGTGGCAAACTGTGCACTTGCAGCGTGGGTGCGTGTGCTCATGGACTGAATATTGGACTACTACCGGCAACGACTAGTTTAGCGCATCCAGAGTACAGGTGGACCACTCTACATCCTCCTCCAGATGTTGTACGAGCGGTAGCAGAATACAACAAGCGTCAAGAGAGACCGATCATATCATTGTGTGCAAACATACTGTCTGTGTTTGGGCTCCTCCATCTACACAAAGACCACATGTTTAGAACTAGAGATGCAAACATGGAACGCATTAGAGAATCGTACATAAACACTTTGTGGACAGATGCGAATCACGAGACAATTACGTATATGAAGCAGCATGCGAAACAAATTCTCATAACTGGACCACACCCCTTCAGATTGGCCCAGACGTATTGGTTAGCGTTGGTCATGTGCAAGAGCCACTGAGATACTCATCATTGGCGCGACTCTATGGTTATGATGATCAGAAAGTCTACAGTGATACAGTGAAGATGAGTTTGTCTGAATCGATGCCAGCAGTGTATGGATATATCACTGTCACTCATACGGATGAGCGTCAAGAGAAGGATGGACTGGGGCATGCATTGAGTTTGAAGAACATTGAGAGGGATCAGAAGGGTGTTGTAGCTACTTGGAAGACTGCATGGGCGAAGTACGTATCAGGTTTGGATTAGATGGGAATCCTCGAGTTTGTGCAGCAGATCGTTAGGGAGTGAGTGCGAGCTCTCGCTGCTGCCGTGGACATGGCTGGCTAATTCGCCCGACCCGAGGAAGTCTAGAGTAAGTCTCCATCCGGAACAGAGTCATGAGTGAGGCTATAAGTAATCGTAAGTAGGGACCTGTCACAAATCCTAAGTTAGCGTGGTTCAATGTGATGGGAGCCACTTGCGACCAAAGTATCCACACTACATAGAGGGGCGATCGAGCTTCCGGTCTTCCTCAGGGATGCCAGTAGTGTTAGCGGTGCAGATAGGATTAGGACAAATATGTCAAAAGTAGTCATAGGATCTGCATGTCTAAATTGAATGAAAATTTAACTAGAGATAAAATAAGACATTCTCTATCTAATAGCCATACTATAAGAGAAAAATGTAATATTGAAAATCTAAGAAATGACCAAAATACCTTGAACTTGTATTTTAACAATATATTGGAATTCGACCAGTAGAATTTTGATGGTGGTTAATGATCAGAACGTTGAATTTATCTTCTTCTTAACAGTTTGCTTTGAAGGGAGCTTCACTATTGTAATTTTCACAAATTGTTAGGCAAAATATTGAAGAAAACCAGTCTTAAATGATTTGATTTAATGTCTTGGACTGGTCCTTCTGCAAAAACTTTTGCTTTTTTGGAAGCTTCGCACTGTATTTTTGGTTTGATCTGATGGTGTTCATGGGTAGCCAACTAAAATTCGATATCGGATATCATCTTTTTCATCCTTTATACTGAATTAATGGACACCACTTTTTCACACTTTCTGTTTTATTTTTGTTACCAATGTAAAAATAAGCAAAACAAATTGACAACAATTGACCTCTGTTAATTGACTAGTCTTTTTTTTGTTTTGTTTGGAAAACAGGAGTTACATGTCATTTTTATTTTCATGAGATCTGATTTTGTAATGTTTCCTTAATTTGCTATTTTTTTAATGCACTCTTTAATCTTTTAAACCATTGAGAAAACAAGGAGATGCAAATATTGGAAACAGAATGCTCGAGTCTTAAACTTACTTGATTATGTCATACCTTATCATTCTTCATTCAATAATACTACCAAGGTATTACTGCTAATTATACAAAGAAAGTTATCCTCATTATCTCTCCCCCTTTCTCACACTTGCACACACAGATTGGTTATAGCTAAAAGTCGAACCATCTCAAATTTGGAAGTATTTACTGCACTGCTAAATTTCCCAGTTGGTAAATAGCTTTAATGGTTTTTATTTAATTTTCCTTGATCATGATTTGCTGTTATTTTGGAAAAAATAATCTTTTAATTCTGTGCCTGAGGTTTGGTTGTTAATTATTCAAGTCTGCTGTTAATCTTTGTACATTTTTTGCTCGATTTTCATCCTGGAAAGAAATCTTACATTCCAATTATGTTGCAGCTGATATCACTATCGCTGTTAGAGCAGCAATTACTTTTTCATGCCAATAAAAAATTAAGCGATTGAGGAAGGGTTTGTTCAGTGTTTGTTGCTGGGGCATGCACTTCAAGGACTTGCTTCTTGATTCACATCAAGCGTATCGATAATCATAAAACTTCCAAGGATCACTGGAGGAATAAGCTCTTTTTGTGAAAAATTTGGATAGCAACAATGGCTCAAGAAAGCTGGAAAAAAGAAACAGATGAGACTGAATGTCAGGCTCTTGAAGGCCCAATCTTATGCATCAACAACTGTGGTTTCTTTGGGAGCTCTGCCACAAATAACCTCTGCTCTAAGTGTTACAGAGACCAGTTCATGAAGCAGCAGCAGTCAAAAGCATCTGCAGTCGTTTCTGCTGCAGAGAAGGCACATGCTGCCTCAAGTTCAGTACAGTTAGAAGCTGTTGTGGAAAGACTTGACAAAATTGAAGAAGCCATCCCTACACAAGCAGCTGCAGGCTACACATCAGGAGATAGTGTGGGCAAACCATCTAGCAACCGTTGCATCACTTGCCTGAAACGTGTCGGCCTGACTGGATTCAAATGCCGCTGTGGGGGTACATTCTGCTACCTTCATCGCTACTCTGAGCAGCATGCATGCTCGTTCGACTATAAAAGTGCTGGCCAGGATGCTATTGCCAAGGCAAATCCTGTGGTGAAGGCCAACAAGATTGAGAAGATCTGAAGGATGCTCACAATAGGAAGAAGAAGGTATATATCATCAGTGCTGTCTTCTTTGCTGTGTGTTTCAGTAGTTAAGAGTATGAGGCAGACCCACCAGGAGCAGAAAAGGAAAAAAAACAAAGTAGCTATAGCTATTTGTTTTGTTGCTGTGTTGTTGGTAGGTCCCAAACAGTCAGGTGAGAGTTCTCGTGTGTAATTATCTTCTGTGTTAAATAATTTAAACACCAGTCTCATTAGTATTTGCCATCTTATATAATTGATGTCTGTTCATATTAGATCATCAGTGTTGTCTGCATCACTAATACTTGGTGCATAATCATTGTTAAATAATTCAGACTCCACTTTCATCAGAATGTGTCAATGTTATATAATTGATGCATGATCATGTTAGATGTCTTCTCATCTTACTCACATTCATCTTCAACCAGTCCTCTCACTGCATTTTTGTACAGAAAATGACGAGTGATGTATTGGGTGACATAATTGATGCCTTCTCATATAACTCTGATTCATCTTTGATGACTCCCTGGACTGCTTTTGTGCAGTGGAAGTGACTTGAATGGTCTATATTGCCAATGGGTGTTAAATAATTTAAACAGTAGATTCATCAGCATGTCTTTTTACATGATTGTTGTGATCATATTAGATGCTTCTTCTTCTTACTCGATCACTTCCATGACCGCATTTGAGTTCTCTCAATCTTATTCAAGATCGAAGATTGGAGTCAGGCCTGGATTTTGGAAAACCCGACCCCCCCCCCCCCCCCCCCCCGAGAGGGAGGAATCGCCTATAAAAGTGGCAAAGAGGAACGGCCCCCCTCCACCCTCTTTGTTTCACCAAAGGACACAAAAGAGGCGGCAAGGGAAGGCAGTGTTGCCGTTTCATCCTCTATTGTTGGGTATGCTGAGGAGGCTCCATCCTCCTTGTTGTCAATGGCACGCACATTCGGGGCAGCACAGCCTCCTCTCTTGCAATCTCAAGTAGAGGGACCCCCCTGCTCATAAGCAACTTAATTAATTAGATCACCAGTTCACATGAGCCAGACGGTTTGCAAATTTAAGCTAGAATTGATTTTGTTTACTGAAAATAAAAAAATTGAACACAGGGAAGATATAATGAGCAAGAGCCTCAGAGATCTTGGTGGATAGAGATCATCAGATGAGATAAATCCCATCAAGAGTAGCAAATATTGATATGCATCACAGGCCCTCTCAGTAAACACAAGACCATATGAAATCTTCAAATGCTAGAAATTAACGTCTGTTTTGAAATCTAAAAAAGATGAATTGATTTTCTCAAAGAAAGAGGAGATGATATGATATGTCAGAAGTAGCTGGTTATGAAATCATATAAAAAATATCAGTGGGAATCCGTCTGATTTTCTTCATCATCCTATATCATTCACTCCCCAATCAAATTTCTAAAGATAAAATATATACATGCTAAATATTTCTACCTTGTCACCGAAAAATCCAAGACGTTTCAAAAGAAAAAAAAAGGATAATCAGAGCTAAAGGTAGAACCCTGTCGCCTAACGATAGATTCCTTGATCCACTCATATACAGTAGAAAGGAATTGCAATATTAGGCATTTCTTCGTCAAAATAAAAAAAAATAAAAAAAGCTACAATGAAAAATAAACGGAAAACGACACAAGAGAAAACCATAAATCCTCCGGTAGAAAGGAGAAGAAGACTGTTAAAAGATGAGAGAAGGACGTGAAGCAGAAGCAGCCGCTTCAGTTAATAGCTAGGGCGACTCGCTGCCTTCTCTCTGCGAAACCGCAGCAGCCATTTCCGTCGCAGAGATGGAGATAATAGTCTGTATATTTATAGGATGAGGACAACGAGGAGTGACAACCCTAAAAAACCTAATCAACTGGGCCGGGCTGAATATTTTGGCATGGTTAAAGTGCAGATGGGCGTTGGAATTCGAATAAAGCCCATTTGTATCTGGTAAGACAGTGGAGTCTGCAAGGCCAGGGAAGGTGATAGAAGATGGATTACTATCCTTCTGTCCGCTACGTAGGAGCACAAACGCTACGGATGGAAACATTATGATTTAAAACACCAATTAACACTACAAAATTCCGCGACACTGTGTTTCTTCTTGCTCGGATCTGAAACACAACCAGTCTTCGTTGCTCTGATTTCTCCATTAATTCTCACTTTCGTTGCTATTTTTCCTTTCCCGATTCCCATGGACCAGTCCCCCTCGACCCTCCCTCTTGCCGGCCGCATCGCGATCGTCACGGGCTCATCCGGCGGCATCGGCCGGGAGGTCGCCCTCCACTTATCGTCCCTCGGCGCCAAACTCGTTTTGGCCGACATCCATCCCGCCGAGCGTACCCATCCCCTCCTTTCCGTCCCCTCACAAGCGACCGCCATCAAAACAGATATCACCAAACCCCACGACGTTAAAGCCATGTTCGACCACGCCGAGCGAACGTTCGGCCGTCCGGTCCATATTCTCGTGCACTGCGCCGGCGTCGCCAGCTCCACGTACCCATCACTCGCCGACACGTCCGTGGTAGAGTGGGAGAAGCTCTTCGAAGTCAACGCTAAGGGCACCTTTCTCTGCTGCCGTGAAGCCGCCGGGCGACTGGTGAGGGGAGGCGGCGGGAGGATTATTGCCTTCTCGTCTTCGACGGCCGCCACTGCGCGACCGGGGTACGGCGCGTACGCGTCGACGAAGGCGGCGGTGGAGACAATGGTGAGGGTGTTGGCGAAGGAGATGAAGGGGACACGGATCACGGCGAACTGCGTGGCGCCGGGGCCGGTGGCGACTGAGATGTTCTTTGCGGGGAAGAGTGAGGAAGTGGTGAAGCAGAACGCGGAGGAGAACCCGCTGAGTCGACTCGGTGAGCCTATAGATGTTGCGGCGGTGGTGGGGTTTTTGGCTGGGGACTCGGGGGAGTGGATAAACGGGCAAGTTATTCGAGTAAACGGAGGTCTTGTTTAAGAAGGTGTTACCGACTATTTAAAAAATAGTATGTAATATAAAAATAAGATTAAATATGAAACTTAGAAAAATGAGAGTCCAATGAAAATCGATGGTCCAGATCAATGCTGTTACAATTCTTCGCGGTTTAGGATTTAGGATGAAAAGCAATAATGAGCGGCAAACGTCGGTAATACCTTCTCCGATCTCTCTCGCCCTCTGAAACGTTTTCCTGATTCCTCCCGTACTTGGTACAACCAAGCTGGCGGGAACCCTAACGCTATTGGCCACAGTTCGTATTCTTTTATTAATTAAGATGCTCGGCGATGCGAGTCCACGGTCGATCTGATTAGCTGTGCTCATCGCTGCAAGGGCGACTACCAATCATCTGAAAAGGTGAGTTTTCTTTTCTTTTGATGAAGGGCTTGGTAGTCCGAATTTTATGTGATTTATGGACTTGAATTGTGCAACGGAGACTTGGCTCGTTTTTGGGTTACGTTGCTTGTTACTCCTCTGGTCTGTATTTGCTTTATCTGCTCTAATATGAGTACATTGATAGTGTTTATGTATATTGCTATTGAATTGTATTCGTTCGGTTTCGAGGATGGTAACTAATGTGTCTGTCAGCGAGCTACCCAAAAACAGTTTGTCACGAGTATTTGCTTTATATTTTATTTTATTTTATTTTTTTCACGTTGAGAATGTGAGAAGCTTTGAATTGATGAAACGGAATTATAAGATGGAGGGAGGTGGACCGCCTTGTAAACAAGGAGAGAGATTGAACTCCAGGTGGAAAAACATTTTTTCTATTTTCTTTTTGGTTGATTTTTTAAACCTTTTTTTGGTTTGAAAAGTGTTGATAATATGTAGCCCATTATTCTTGAAGCCTTTAGCAATAAGGCCAATCAATCTTTAAAAAGGAATAATACTTAGCCCATTTACAGCTTGCATTAGTTGGAAACAGTGAAATTTGGGAGGAATATGAAAAACTCTTGCATAGTTAACTTTCTCTAAGCAACATTGGGAAAGATGAGTGATTTGCTACAACCACAGCTCTGCAAATGAGATTAAGCCTTGGTGCTGATCGGGCTTCCTTTATACCGGTGTTTGATACTTTGAGTGCACAGTGAGGCTGTCATCACTTGGTTGTTAATATATTTGAATCTGTTGGATAGCATTTCCATCAAGTGACCTCATGCCTTTATGCATTTATTATCCTTTATCAACAAGTGGTCAGATATTGTAGCTATTAAAAAAATGTGTGCTCAGATATTGTAGATTGCTTGAGAATTTATCGCAAAAGAGTAGATTGTTGGTATAATGCATGAATAAATTCCAATAAGGCTGGTATTAGCAAATATCCAGAAAGTCTATTCCTGTGGCTCATTATTATAAGGATTTAAATATCATTCTCACCTTAAAAAAAGAAGAAGAAGTAAATATCATTATGTTCCTGAGATGAAGATAGCTCTGCATGGAGTAAGAGTGCCTTTCATGAGGATCTTCTAGACCATTCCATAACAATGAAATTTTGAGCCTCACTGAAACTCATGGCACTTTGGAATTTGCATTCTACAAGGAACTTGGAGAAATTTACTCAAGGAAAGATGTTATTTTCTCCCATGGATAGCATGAGACAACATGAAACAAGATTCACTGGTTGGAAGTGCTGCTTATTTTTAATTAAAAACTCTTCTGTTGTGGTGCGGGACAAAAACAAGAATTTAAATTGAAGGCGTCGGATTGTTGATTAATTGGCTTCGTACATAGAAACATAGAAGAAGAAAGAAGAATTGGGAATGAGAAACATGGGAGTTGAGAAGAATAATTTAGAAGAAGAGAAAATAGAGAAGAAAGAAGAAGAATTGGGAAGAAGAAGAAGAAAGGGGAGGGAGAGAAGGGAGAGAACAAAACGGAGATTTTATTAATTCATCTTTAAACTACCCTCAACATGCTGTTACAGCTTATAAATAACTAAAATTAAAATTTAAAATTCAAAATAGATAAGATCAATATCTGATCAAATCCAGTAAAATTAGGAAAGATAAACTAAAAATAAAATTAAAATTTAAAATTCAAAACAGATAAGACCAATATCTGATAAAATCCAATAAATTATGGAAAGATAAACAAAAAATAAAATAAAATAAAAGGGATTATAAAATAATTTCAACCATAATTGATGGGTCCACTGGTGTCCGATGGGCATACTGGTGTCCCCACCATCTTATAGTTCCTCTCTGCCTCGGCATACTGGTGTCCCCACCATCTTATAGTTCCTTTCTGCCTCGGCATACTGGTGTCCCCACCATCTTATAGTTCCTCTTTGCCTCTCTCTCTCTCCCTCTCTCTGCTACAATTCATCATTGGCAAAGAAAAAAGGATTTAAGTACCGCCAACTACAACAACATTCTACGGTCCTGCCTGAATAACAAACAACAATGTGCTTCTGTTCAGAAAAAGGGTCATTTAAAATTGGCTACTAAGAAAAGGGTCATGTGGTGGGTCACAAGAACTGCTCATTTACTGATTGAATGGTCGGACCGCGACTCATACGTGGTCCACGAAGGCAGTTGTTCCAAACTCTCGAGAATTGAATTAACTATTTGAAATTGTTGGGGAAAATACATTAAAAAAAGTAAGGCAAGATGGCAATATTAGAATCTCTAGATAGATGTAGTTTTATAGGGACATTTAGGATGGTCCCACAAGGGAGAGGACAGCTTCTGCCATTTTTATAAGAGCTGTCCAAGAATAGGCACTTCTTCCTGTTCATGTTGTTGTGGTCTATTAAACTTCTTGTGCTATGTGGCCTTTTGTTCTCTTTCTATCTGATCTTTTGTATAAAATAATTACAATGTCAATTGTTGTGGAATAGGGTCTACCAAATAAGCTTGTTCACCATGCAAAGTTTTCCAGTTGGGAGATGTTAGACATACTTTTTTTTTTATGAAAATTGGCTGGGCTAGTAATTTAGCTCAAGGCTGGCCATGAGGATATGATTTTTATTTTTCAAAAAGTTAAGGGTGTATCAGATGCACTCCCGGGGAACGTAATTCTGCATTTTTTTCAGCTTAATTTTTTCCATAAATTCATTTTACATTTCATGGATTTCAACGAGGTGCTTTCCTTGCAAGGATTTTTTTTTTTTTTTTTTTAAATGGTGCTGATTTTTTTCTTGAAAATGATGGTATCCAAGGTTTTTCAAGGCTATGAAAATGGTTATGAAGCCTTTATTACGCCCTTAAGTATTGTGGTATTGGTAATATGTAATGCTTGAGGTTCTTGAACTGTCTGCTGACTAACTCTCTTAATTTTCTTAATAGATAGTTGTTTTCTATTACCATGGCTGACAAGGTTACAATTGTCATCTGCCACTATGGTGGAGAGTTTCACACAAGCGATGTTGGCTCAATGCAATACAAGGGAGGAGGTGCAAAGGCTTTGGATGTCCGCAGTAGCACCACTTTGGAAGAGATAAAGTCAGAGTTAGCCTTAGAGTTGCAATGTGAAACCAGTGCCCTTAAGTTAAAGTACTTCCTCCCTGGGGATAATATAACCCCTTTGAACATTGTGATAGATAAAGACATCCAAAGAATGATTGACTTCCATGGCGATGTGAAGACAGTTCATGTTTATGTCTTACATGACGAAATTGTGGATCATGATGCCTCCCTTGTGATTGACAACAGGTAATTCAGTGCCCATTTTGTTTTACTGGTTGTTTGGCTTAAGAGAGAAAATTTCCATCTCGAACATCGACACCACTGCTGCTCCTTGTTTGATCCAGTGGAAAAATTAATTGCAGTTGGTTTTTGTGTTCCTAGTTTAAATCATGTAAGGGGCTAATTTGGTTCTTACATTTGCAATCAAACAGGATTAGTTGGTTATGCATGGTTAACCTCATCCTTATGAAAAAAATAAACTTCATCCTTGATTTGCTTAAGCCCAACATCTGGACAGGCTGCTGTTTGAGTTGCATTTGGTCTGTTCTCATGTAACTTGATGATTTGGACTTATTTGTAGGGCAAATAAAGCAGTTGTGGGGGACTCAACAAGCACTGCAGGTCCTACCTCTGCTCCTCGCAGTACTTATCGTGTGAAAAAACTTACTGCAAGCACTCCTAGTGGGATCAATAGTGTACCCTTGCTGAGCAGTTCTTGGGATAAAGCTATAATAGGAGTTGGACAAGAGTTTAAAAGTGTCAAAGAATTCCGCTCTTCACTGGGTAAATTTGCTATTGCTGGTGGATTTCATTTCCACTTTGTTAAGAATGACTCCCGTCGTGTGACTGCGAAGTGCAAAAATGATAACTGTAGTTGGCGGATCCATGCATCAAGGCTGCCTAAGACGCCACTTTTCAAGATTAAGAAGTATGAAGGATCTCACACATGTGGAGGAGGAGGAGGAGGTTCAAATAGGCATGCACAAGCTACAAAGCACTGGGTTGCTGATGTAATAAAGGAAAAGATGATTAGTTCCCCAAAATGTACTCCTCGTGATATTATTAACGATCTTCAACGAGACTATGGAGTTGAATTAAGGTACCATCAAGCATGGCGGGGGATGGAGCTAGCAAGAGAGGCTTTGCAAGGGTCACCTCTCAAAGAGTATGATAGTTTGCCACGATTTTGTCGACTGGTAACTGAGACAAATCCAGGCAACCACATTGTACTAAACACTACCGATGAATCGAGGTTCAAGGGCCTATTCGTTTGTTTCTATGCTTGCCGGTTTGGCTTTGATGAAGGTTGTCGGCCTGTAATATTTCTTAGTGGGACAAGCTTGAAGAATAGACATCAGGAGACTTTACTGAGTGCTACCTCCATTGATGCTGATAATGAGATGTTCCCAGTCGCATTTGGCATTGTTGATACAGAGAATGAGGCAAACTGGGTGTGGTTTTTGAATGAATTAAAACAGGTTGTAAAATCTGATCGTTGTCTCACTTTCATCTCAAATAGGCACGAGGAGGTAATTAAGGCCGTTCCTAAGGTGTTTCAAGATAGTTACCATGCATTTTGTATGAATCATGTTTGCCACTGTTTCAAGCTTGAGGTGAGGGGTGGGTTCTCTTCAGAAGTGAAAGACTACATGATCGGCCACCTCTGGCAAGCTGCCTATGCAACAAACATCTCTGATTTTGAAAAGGAGATAAATGAAATTCAGAGGATATCGGAGGATGCTTTCAATTGGATCCAACAGAGCCATCCACATTATTGGTCAAATGCATTCTTTCAGGGGCACCGTTACAACCACATGACGTCTGATGTATCAAAGTTATTTGTAGAATGGGTGCTTGACTCAAAGGATTTGCCATTGTCAAAGATGCTTCATCAGATTAGATGCAGGATAATGGAGCTTATATACGAGCGCCTTGCAAGTTCAGAGAAGTGGGATACAAGGCTAGCCCCTTCTGCAGAAGAGTACCTTAAGAATGACGCCTTTGAGTCTCACACCAAACAAGTGTTATGCTCCTCTGGGGACCACTACGAGGTTGGTGATGACACTGTGATTAGGGTAGTAAACATGAACACATGGACTTGCACTTGCAGGCAGTGGCAGATTCAAGGTCGGCCTTGCCCCCATGCAATTGCAGTTCTTCACCATGTTGATCGCAGTCCCTATGATTTCTGCTCTCCGTATTTGACAGCAGAGATGTATCGTCTGACATATTCTGTCCCCTTAACTCCTGTACCAGAGGATGATTATGCAAGTTCTGATGGGGAACAAACCCCACTACAGCCTCCGTTGCTAAAGCGAAAACCTGGTAGACCACGGAAGAAGGTTGTTGAGCCTGCGGTAGAGGCTAGAAGCGTGCATTGCAGTAGATGTGGTGGAACCAAACATAACAAGCTCACATGCAAAGAACCTGCTGAAAATCTCCCTCCTCCAGAACCTAATTATATTTCCCTAGAGGTGAAGTCAGTATAACGCTGCTGCATCCGCCTGAAATGCCTGGTATGGTTTCGTAATCATCAATGGCAGCTGTTTGGCATCCCTTGCAAATATTTAAATCAGTTTCTTGTGTAGAGTTGCCCCCCTTCACATTTCATGTTGTATGTAGTTCTTTTATATGATCATATATAAGTTAGGACTAGTCACACCAAAACAGTTTTTCTAACAATTTTGTTGAATAAAGTGAAAATTTGTTGGTTCATTTTCTTTGGACTAGAGTCTATCAATGAAACAATACTTGAAAAAAAGCAAAACGGGAAGTATGCTGCTCTGCTTGTATAGTTCAGTGATGGACAAAGTTGTGGGACTCACTTATCTGTCTACATCCAAATTAGACAGCAAAACAGATTTAGAACAGGAAACAAGTTTGCTGCTTCAATTACCAGAAGAGTGCTATCATTTGGTATTCAGTGTTGTTTTTGTGCACTTCTTATCACTGGCAAAAGCTTCTTGCATGGTTCAGTGATGGACAAAGTTCTGGGACTCACTTATCTGTCTAAATCCAAATTAGACAGCAAAACAGATTTAGAACAGGAAACAAGTTTGCTGCTTCAACAACCAGAAGAGTGTTATCATTTGGTATTCAGTGTTGTTTTTGTGCACTTCTTATCACTGGCAAAAGCTTCTTGCATGGTTCAGTGATGGACAAAGTTCTGGGACTCATCTGTCTAAATCCAAATTAGACAGCAAAACAGATTTAGAACAGGAAACAAGTTTGCTGCCAAATGTAAGTAATTTTATATAAAAAATCTTAGCTTCAAAACCTGGAAACTCGATCAATCTATACGTTATATAGACATGAAAATTAATTAACAAAAATACACAAATATTGAAGGCTCAAATGGTAACAAATTATACTTCTAATTTTGTATTTAAAAATTATAAACTTATAATACAATCATCTAAAATCATATTTGAAACGTGATAGTTCACATTCATGAGAAGAAATCCATTCCGTCTCGCGGGATAAAATGAGAAATGTATCCACAATTTAAACTGCCCAGTTTCTTATGGACCCCACACGAATGGACGGATCGATGACATAGAAACCGAGTGCAAGTACAATACGAACTTTAAATCCCTTTGAAAGCATAAAAACTTTCGACTACGGTTTTGAATGTTATAACGAAACTGCCATTCATCCATATCCCTCCGACACAAATTAAACCAGGGAAGAACTAGCCCTAAGCTAGCGGGAAAATGGCGATCGCAAGAACAGGAGTTTTCGTCGACGATTATTTGGAGTGTGAGGAGTTTAATGATTATTTCATTGATTTATTTTTATTTTTTACCTTGATTAAAAGAGAGCTGACTGGAAAACTTATCACTTTTGGTTGAGGAATTCCAGACTCAAGTACATTGCCAGCGGAACTGCAGAGGCTTTTCTCGACGATGAGAGAGCTAGACGTAAGGTCTCAAGGTTAGATATATCTTGGCTTATTTATCTGTTGACGGACGAATTCGTGAAAATTTTCAATTTGCTGGATTAGAGTTGTTAGTTCTGTTTTAATAGTGGTCTTCGTGATCGAATGTACATTTTTTTTAATTCACCTCTGTTAGCGTTTTTCGTATAATTAGATGAAAATTTTCACTGAAGCTTCGATGATTGGGCCCTCTGAATAGAAGACTTTAGTTCTAAACGAGTAAAATTTCCTTTTTCCATGTTTCAAGCTGCCATGGTTGTTTGGAGCTGGCAGTGCGCAGTTACCAAGGCAATCTACTCGTGAATTACTGGGAATGCATTTATTATCAAGCAACACTTTCACTTCATAATGCATGCAATTGTTGAACATTGTAAAAGAGTCACTGTGTTCCTTGTCAGCAATGCTGTAAAACTATCATTCATTCATTATTTGCGATCTAAAATGAGATCAAGTGACGTGAAATAGCCCCATCTTCTAACGAATTCACTGTTTGGTTCCTGAAACAAAGATTAATATTTGTTTTTTAAATGGTAGCCATGATCAACCAGACAAGAGATCAGACTAAGTATTTCTTGGGGTTGGCTTCCCAGAACTCAAAGACAGGGAATCATGATGATGATGCCTTTGAAAAGCTGCGTAAAGAGATTGAGGCAAACCAAGAAAATGCTTTGAGCCTATGCACTGAAAGGGTCTTGCTGGCACGGCAAGCATATGAGCTTGTAAGTACCTCATTAATATTTTATCCTTTCCTAGTCCTAATGGTATTTTATGATAATGTAAAAAATGATCTTTATTTACATTTCTGTGGCAAGTTAAATCTATGATGATGGATTGGTCAAACTTACACACGGAGAGAACATTGTGCTCCCACAAAGTTTCATGTTGGTCCAATGATTTGTATGAAGGATGCTTCCTTTATTCAGTTTCGTGTTGAATCTGGGTCAAACCCACAGGTTGGTCTACGTGCACCGGAAGAGTTTCTCTATTCAGCTTAGGAAATCCGGAAACCTAGCTTCCATCCAATGGGATTTTAGTGTGACCTTCCACAATAAGAGGCCCTCATAACTAGTGCCTCTTTTTTTAATGGTCTGCTAAAGTTTTCCTTAGCCTACTGCCACACCTACTGGCCTACAGTAAGATCAATAAATCTTCTCAAGTGCAGTCCGATGCCTCCATGAAGGTTTCTTCTATTTCTTGCACCAAGCATTCACCGAGAAGGAATCATCCTCAACTTCCAGCGGTTGAGAGAAGATGCTGTAGTAAATCCGGAAGCCTTGGAGAACTGCATGAACTTCAGCAGTTGTTGAGTCTTTGGCACCTGTCAGCCCCGCAAAAAAAGGAGAATGGTTGCCTCATGATTTCTGAAAATCCTCCTACTCTTACCTTCCCAAAGTTTCCCTTGGAGCAATCATCAAAATTTAATTTAATTCTCCCAGCTTTTGGAGCTTTCCATTTGACTATGTCAGGGTGCTTGGCAACTGATGGGTTGGAGATCAGCTTCCAATTACCTCCGATTTGTCCTCCTGAGAGATTACTTGGGCTTGGATTCTTGAACTCTTTAAACGAGCAAGCCCAAGTAATCACCTGCTGGTTAATGTCATCAAGGAGTCTTTCCACGGGTCTGGACTTACCAGCAATGTGACATTGGTTTCTTTCACTCTGTATGATCCATGGTCCCATAGTTAGGCAAGTTTGCCAGAGGATCTTGCCTAGTTTGAGGATCTGGATGCTCCTCATTTGGGTGATAAACATCTGGAAGGATTCTGGAAAGCAACACTGCAGATCAATTCTCTAAAAGAGGGAGTTCCAGAGTAGGCTGGTGACACTGCAGTGGAGGTAAAGGATTTAATGGTTTCATACGCTAGACCACAGAGATTGCGTCGGTGGCGGTTGAGGGAGATTCCCCTTCTAGAGAGCTGATCATAGGTGAGAATACAGCCGCATATAACACTTCAGATAATTTTTTTCGCTTTAGGAGTAACTTGAAGGGCCCATGCCATGGATGCAAGGTGCGGAGGGCTATCATTTTGTCTCTAATGCTGGTATCCACTAGCCACTTCACATCGGTAAGGGCTGGATGGTTCCCAAACAAGGATATCCTTCCCCTCAGGGAAGAAGAAATGAGATTCAGGTCTGGCCGTTAGGTTACAAAAATCAGTAATTTCTTCTTCTTTCAAATTTCTGCGCACATTTATTTGCCAGTGGACGTGGAACTAGGCATCACTGCTGAAATGGTCAGTCTAGTTGTTATTCACAAGTGGTTCTTCATAATAACACCAAACCTGAAATTTCCACTGAAATCATATTCCGTCCATCAACAGGGAGTGATGTCCAACAAGTTATTTTTCTAGCTTGATTTATTTTACATATCATGTGCAGAAATTTCTTCACGTTAGCTACCTATACCCCATATATCCACTCTTGCTGTATTTATAGTAAATCCAAATGGAACTTGAATTCTCTCTAATCTGTCTTCGTCTGTTGGTAACCTGGCTTGGCATGGAAACACAATTCAGTTTTATGATATAAATAGAACTGATAATCTTGAGGATTGTGATCTTGGTTGAGGGGTATACATTTGAAGTAATCTACAATTCTCCTTGTGTAAAACATTTACTTTAATGTTTTTAACTCCTGCAGATAGATAGCCATGTCAAAAGGCTAGATGAAGATCTCATTCAATTTGCAGATGATCTAAAGCAAGGTATACTAAATGTAAGCCGAATGGTTCAATCTCAATACTCATACATGTCACTATTTGTACCAAATTTTCTTAGATCCCTTTGACTATATGATTGCTTACTAGTACAATAATGAGTTGATGAAAAAAACATGCTTCATATTTTGATGCTCAAGGTTGCTGCCTCTTAATATTTGTCAATTATGGGAATAAGAAATAGATGAGAAAAGACATGAGTATTTGGGATGTATTGGTCATGTGTGATTCAGATATACAAGAGAACTGATCAGAAAGGTTTGGCCATGGGAATAATCTATGCAAACTATGGCCAATAAAATAAATGAAAAGGGCAACCTAGCGATTAAGCAAATGATGGAGCAGAATGAAATAGGATTCATCTGGCTGACTCCCGCTCAGTTGGGAGAAATACTTTCTCAATGGTAATGATCATTGTCAGTTTTGAGTGGTAAACTCTCATTCTAGCTCCACAAGGGGGGTATCATTATAGCTTGTTGAACAACTGTCTTGGCCTGAAATAATTAACCTTCCAATGGTCTGCTCATGTTGTTCTTGTTGTTCTGAAATTGATCAGATGTGATTTCTCTCATTATATAAGGTAATCATTAGCATTTGACTGTCCATCATTTGAATGCACGATTCTTGCATTAATAGAGACCTATACTAATATGCCAAGTTTCAGAGGATGGCTAACCATGCTTTGTTTATTTTTATTATATTTTTTTATTTAATGAAATGTTAGATGCTTTCTTATGATCAGGAGAAGTGGTAATACAAAGTGGTTATTTTACATCTCTTTTTCTTATGTTTTCTTTTTGTTCTACAGAGGGAAAAATAGCACCAGATGAACCAGCGATCCTACCTCCACTACCTATAGTCCCCAGAGAAGAGAAACGAAGACCATATTATGGAACCCCTCAATCAAGGAAGTTTGAATTCAGAGCTGAGCGAGAGTGGGATAGGGAACGGGATAGGGATTTTGAGCTCATGCCTCCACCTGGAAGTCAGAAGAAAAGTCTTCCTGCTCCTGTGGATGTTGATCAACCCATAGATCCAAATGAGCCCACATATTGTGTTTGTCATCAGGTAAAAGCTTATCTTTATACAAAAATTATTGAGTTATCTTTCTCAAATGGTTAAAAATAAAAAAGAGTTTTTAAAGTCTTTGCTCCTGAGTAGCTGGATTGAGGTTCTCATTTTTTTTCCATGCTCTATTGCCAGGTTTCATTTGGAGACATGATTGCATGTGACAATGAAAATGTATGCTCTGTTTCCTTTGTCTTTTCACTGCTTATTATTTTTGTTTATTGATAACCTGTAAAATAGGCTGGGCTGGCATAAGGGAACTGGCATACAAACTAGCTTTAGAGCCCTTCACCACTGGCCCAAATAGCTTAGGCATGGTCTAAGCTCTTGTAATAAACTAGACCTGACTAGTCCTCGGGTAATTTCTCATATTCTAGAAGCTTAAGACAATCCAGATAGAATATGTTTTTTTCGTAAGAAAAAAAAATGATATGCTATTGGTCCACTCTGTTGCTTGCCTGAGGCACAAAGTTAGCCTGAAATGACCATAGGATTATATTTTTGTTGTCTAGTTAGGATGCTTATATTTTGGGCCAAGTCAGGCCAGCTTTTTCCCAGTTTTGGCTTTTCACACTGGCGTCTATAGCTTGTCTTTGAGTTTGAAGAACTGAAACCCAATCTGGACCAATGCCTAGGTCACCCATGCTGTTTTTTTTTTTTTTGAAATTATGTGACCCATGCTGTTGGAGTTGCTCAATTCCATGTAGTACCTGGAGAGTTTCTTTTTCTTTTTCAAGACTGTTGGAGTTTATCTTTAAACCATTTTTTGGATCATTGTTGCATACCATCCTGATTATATGTCCTGTTAACAGTGTGAAGGAGGGGAATGGTTCCATTATTCGTGTGTGGGTCTAACACCAGAGACAAGATTTAAGGGGAAGTGGTACTGTCCGACGTGCAGACTTCTTCCTCAGTCTTGACTTCATAGACACTTTGGCAGACCCTAGAAAGTTGTTTTCAAGGCTTTAAGCTGCTTGCTTCAAGTCATTTCAGTTGCTTATTGCTTCTGTATTTTATTTTTCAGTATTTAAGCTTATTGCTTCAAAAGCAGTTAGATCAATTTCATCTACCCATGTTTGTAAATGAATTGTTATCCATAGTTCCATTTGCTATTTGCTGATAAAAACAGGGATGGTGGAGTCATCATCATTGCAATCAGAACCTTGTATTATTTATATTGGGGTTGGCTGCATCTAAGCTCTTTCGCTACTGTAGCAATAGAAGCTTCAATGATTTCTCCACCATGAAATCTGTTCACTGCCCAAATTGGATCATGACTCTCCTACTTACTACCTACTGTTTCCTCTCAGCCTCCATCTACACAGAGGGAGAGTGAGTGAAAGAGAAAAACACAGTTGAGGAAAATCAAATTCATGCTTCCAGGCGGATCATCTCCTCTTTCCTTCTTCCATTTCATGTCCAAATTTATAGTTGAAGGTAATATTTCAAAACATTTTACAGAGTTTCCAATGAATTTTTTTGGAATTTTGGAAGTCATTAAACTTCCCGTTTTATATTTTTCTTTGAAATACAAAATTTTTGTAAGAAATTAAAATTTTAAAATATTTAAATTCACCTTATTTAATGAGTTATTTTGAACTTTGTTGGTATCTAGTTTTCATAATAACGTCACTAATATTTTTTTATTTTGTTTTTAGACAAAAAATTCCTTGATTTCTATCATTTTTCTTAGAATTTCCCATTGAGTTTTTAATAATATTTTTATTATTTTGCTGCCTTCCTTAATTTTAATTTACTTTATTATTTCCTTTTAATTATTTTATCACCTACGATTCTTAAAAGAGATCCATCTGTATCAACTCCGAAATCCTACCTACATAGATAGATCTTGTGGGCCCACAGATGGAATCTTTATGACATCCTGATTTCTCGGTACGACCGTCGACCCCCGCGCGCGTCGAAGTATTTTAAACGCTACGAGACGGACTAAAAGAGCGGCAAATTATATTTCGGACGAGAAAGGATTTTCTCCGCCGTTGTAGCTGCGGACACATTTGAATGGACGACATTGCCCTTTACACAGAAAACAACTGGACGATATTACCCCCGATTTAAGCATCGGGTGGACGTATCGGTGAAACATCTCGCATAACTTGTAACTGAGAGTTAGCGATTTTAGAGGAATAAGCAGAGAAAAATCGATGGAGGGCAATTAGGTACTTTGTCTGAATAAAAAGGTTACTTCTATGACCTACAACGGAAAAGGATAGCGGGGTCATTCTCTGTGGCACATTTAAATTTCGAGCGAATGAGTAGCTGTGGAAAAGAAGAAAAAAAAGAACCCTAAGCACTTTTTGTCACCGCTCTTGCTCGAATCATTGCGTCGAGAGTAGCCGTGATTCAGATTCTCCGGTTGCGATCCGGAAAAGAAAATTGAAGCAGTATCCGCGATTTCGAATTGGGCCTTTACGGTTTTCTTCTTGGAAAATCGAAGTAGAGATTGCGGCGAGTAAAGGCGGCGAGGTCAGAGTAGCTTGGGTTGAAGCATCAGGTCAGCTTGAAATCTTGGTTTTTTGGTTTAGAACTGGTGTTGTTGTTTGAGTTTATGTGTGGGTTTACGCGTTTTGAATTTTGGAAGCTAGATCGGTTAAGGGAGGTGAGACTTCCTTCTGCTCGGAAGTAGGATAGCATATAAGTCTTTTTTGGTATACTTTAATGTATCGTATTTAATTAATTTTGTCTGCTTAGTTTAATATGTAAGAATAGGCTTAGAGAGAAAAATAAAGAAGTACAAAGATACCGATCTATATGAATGGTGGGAATTCCTCTTCTTGAAGGACGATCTCTTCCTGCAAGAATCTAAAAAAAAAAGAACTTCTAGTGATTTAAGAAAAAAATATTTGTGAGAATCAACTAAATGACAGTATGTTGAGGTAAGCCTCATTAGAGCAGAGATTTTCCTTTTTTTCTCTTCTGTTTGGAAAAATTTCACTGGAATCTCGAAGAAAGGAATATCCAGAGCTTCTACGTATTTGACTGCTGATCACATCAATTCTTTGTTCCTTTTGTGATTTTCTGTTTAAAATGCACTGTTTCAATCTCATCTCTTAATTTATATGCAAAAAAAAAAAAAAAAGATGCCAGTTGACCATCAAATTCATAGTTTTTTCTTCATACTTTGTTGTGTATTTTTTATTCAGACTATAAATGGGTGGAAGAAGCCTCAGCCCAATACTTCGTCAGCAGCTGGAGAATCTTGATAAAGATGCTGAAAGTCGAAAATCTGCTATGAAAGTGTTAAAATCGTTTGTTGTAGATCTTGATTCAAAAGCTATTCCTCTTTTTCTTGCACAAGTCTCTCAAACCAAAGAACCCAATTTTTCCTCTCGGGAGTACACTATATCTTTGTATGAAGTTCTTGCCAGGTTTCATGGTCAAAAAATTGTTCCACAAATTGACAATATTATGTCGACCATTGTGAAAACACTGATGTCAAGTGCTGGCTCTTTCCCACTCCAGCTAGCTTGCTCAAAAGTGGTTCCTGCAATTGCAAGATATAGTATTGAACCTTCAACTCCTGAACTTGAAAAGCCTAAGATAATTCATTCTCTCTGTGAGCCTCTGTCAGACATCTTGATGAGTATGCCAGATTGTGCGGCTTCAGGGTCTGCTTTGTGTCTAAAGGCCCTCGTAGAATGTGAAAACTGGAGATTTGCATCAAATGAAGTTGTTAATGAAGTCTGCCTTAAAGTTGCTGGAGCATTAGAGGAAAAGGCCACACAGACAAACTCCCACATGGGTTTGGCCATGACTTTAGCAAACCGTAATAGCCTAGTGATTGAGGCTTATGCAAGGTCAATTATTCGATCAGGGATACAAATGTTAACTGGTGGTGCAAATGAGAATAATTTACACAAGAGGCTTACATCTATCCAGATGACAAAATGTTTACTAAAGTGTGTTGATTCAAGAAGTATTTTTTCAGAGCTGGAAACAATTATTGATGTGATGAAGAAATGTCACTCAGATTCAATGGAATGTGTTAGGGGAGCAGCTTCTGAGGCCTTGCAGGTTGCCAAGGATATATATTTTGAGAAGGGTTCAACTCCTGTCACTTGCTCAAATTTTGAAAGGAGGCGAGGTTCTAGTCGGAGGAGGAATTCTGGTTTGATTGGAGACTGTAGAAGTCTTAGCCATGGTAGATCCCCTGGCTTTGAATCACCAGAATCTCAAACCGTTTATTCATTCAATGAGCATAATTCATTTGTTGATTCACCATTGTCCATTGGGCAAGCATCGTGTAACTTTGAATGCAGTGAACCTGCAAGGCGGAGTTTGTGGAGCAATAACAATGGTGGGGTTGATGTATCATTAAAGGATGGTTTATCCTCTGAAGTTGGAAGCTGCTCTGGTTCATGCTTCAAGAGTTTTGAGGATGGTGAAGATAGGGACTGGGACAGGGATAACTCAAGGGTGTTCTCAGGGTTTAATCACACCAATACTACAAATGTGAATGAGAATACGACAATACTCAGTCCACAGGTAAATTTGATTCTCTTATTACTCTTTTTCGTTTTTTTTTTTGGCAGCTCATATGTAAAGTTTCTTTGTTTTTAAGAGGATCAGTTTTGGATTTGGGTGTTTGAATTGTATGCTCAAATGTGTTAACTTGGGCTCTGTGGATACATTTTTAGCTGTAAAACTCTTGAAATGATGGGTGAGGATCAATTCCATAGAATTAAGGGATCAACTAGGGATAAAGTGCATTCAAGGTATATATCAGTTGGATCATTCTGCCATCTGATCAATTTCATCCAGTAAACAAAATTAATTATTTTTTCAATTGACAGAGTCCCATCAGCTAAATTCATTTTGGCATGTTTGTTTGCATTCTACTAGGCTTGGCCTTTTTAGTAGAATGCCTCTAGGCTATGTTCCATCAACTTTCTTAGATGTACCCTGTACTCTACTGACACTTTATTGTTGATCACGTTTGGTATTTTCCAGAGAAATTTGCAGCATAACATTGATAATAGTAGGTTGTACACTACTCCCAGAAAGCTTATCCACTCTCTTCAAGATCTTGATGAGCTCAGCTCTGCATCCTCTGAAAAACAATCCTGGAAGTATAGAAGTCCAAATTCAAGGGTTAGACGGAACTTGACAAGAGAAAGAATTGAAGGGCCTTCACATAATCTGGCAGACAGCAAGATTGAAAGCAGAATCAGCTCAAAGGAAGAGAGCTCTGAATCTGTTCTGTCTACAAGCAATTGTCCCACGGAAGCTAATAACTGTGAAGTGCCATCTGAAATGGGTCAGAAGGAGAGGAGTGAGAACCAAAATGTTGTCAGCTCAACAAGGAGAAGTTTGAAGAAGACTGCTGTTACTCTGGTTATGGGGCTTTCAGTAATTCTTCCTGCTGTTGTCTTGTCAGCAATGTGGCCAGACAATGGTGATGAAGCCTTTAATCTGGTTCCTACATAAAACACTCTTTCTGATTTTGAAATTCATGATTTGCAGATGCAGTTTTTGTAGCAATTTGGTTTGTAAATTCAGCCCTTTAGTATTATGTAATTTGGGTTTTGAACAAATACTCTGCTATCTTTAAAGAGTCTCATGTGTTAGTAATGACTTCTCTGCTTCTGCATGTTCTACAAAGTATAAATTAGTAATAGTATTTAAAGGTTAGGGTTATGAAGATATTGAGCAACCCTCCAAACAGCTTCAGGATCCAACACTACTGGTTTTAATACAGCTGATGGTCCTACACATATGTAAGCATACTTTCCATACCACTCATAGCTGGATCCGGGGCTGAAAATGTATAATTCGTCTAACCCAATTCTTCCCACTGTAACTGAATTTCTTTTTCCCTGTTCCAGAAAAGAAAATGCAATCACTGAGAAGCGTGACAAAAAAGAAACAAAAAGGTAAATGATGAACTGATATCCTGTGTACCCTGTCAATAATTGTGAGTTGTCTTGGTGCAGTCGTATATATTTTACTCATTTTTTCAGTTAAATGGGTATAATTATCATCTTCTTCCTCCTCTATCTCTGCATTAGAGTCTTCATTTTCTTTAGGTTGGTTGCCAATTCTGTCTTCTGTCTGTCCCCGTGGTTGGTTTGAACCTGATTTCTTTCTCTGAATGTAACCAGGAGGAATGATGCTGAAATCTGACATTAGAGGCGGTTTGGAGAAGTAACTGGAGCCTTCTAATCCAATAGCATAGGTCGCATCAGGGGTGCTTACTGTCAGATGGCTCACAAAAGAACCCATCAATTGAAGAGAAGAGGAACTCCAGTTAGAAATCACCAGCTCTGAGCTTAGTAGGTCTTCTTGGAGTGTGACAATGTTTCTCACTTCAACCTTGTCTTGTGCATCTGTGCACATCAGCTCCACCTGCAGCAGAGATTACCGTAATCAACTTCGGTTCTTAAATTGTTAACAGTCTTGGTTTGTTCTGCAATTATGATTAAAGAATTCTCCAGGAAACGGGCTACAGAGCTTTGACTCAGTAGAAGACAACAATTATTCCCAGAAAAGGAAAGGTTCTGCCAGTAAACAACATTTTTATTTGGAAGGTAATTCGTCTTGAACTCGAGGAAGAATGCGAACTGACCTCTATGAACGTCTCAGAGTTCCCTCTTACATCGTAAAGAGACCAAACGGATGGAGACCATGGCTGGCCCTCTTCAGTCTCACACTTGAACCCCACAGACACTCCTCCGTGCACAACACTACCACCATCTTCTCCCTCAGAGACTAAGGTGTGCAGGACTTCGAGTGAACCCCCGTGCCACATTTGTGGTTTATACGAGGTGATAAGGCCGCTTGGCAGCATCAATGTCGCCGCACTTCCATTCTCTGTTCTCATTTTGACAACACAACCTTCACCAAGGCCTGCAAAGCTGGCTCCGTGCCCGCTGAATTCTTTCTCCAAGTATTCCACATTGATGGGCGAGGATGAAGTGGAAGCTGAGGCAAATACTGAGAGGCTTCTCTTGTGGTGGGGAGACAGAGAGAAGCTTTTGAGGTGTTTGGAGGGGTTTGTACAAGCTTGGAAACCAGTGAGGCTGGGAGAGAAAAGAAAGAGGTTGGGCATGGCCATGGCCTTTGGTCTTTCCTGCTTGCAGGATTTGGAAGAGCACTAAAATATAGGGGAAAGAGGAAAGAAATTTGAGAATTCCTATTGCTTTTCCCTCTCTGGGTCTATAGATATTCATCAATTCTGCTCTCGTCAAGCTGAACCTTATCTTTGTTTTATTAGACAAAAGGTCTTTCCCTACTCCAGGAGAGTACCATATTAGCTGCTCTACCAGGAAGAAGGGACTCAGGTTGTAGATAAGGTAGGACCTATCTGTTTTTCAATTATTTATAAGTCCAGCTACGTATCAGATGCAGCACTGGACTGCTATCATCTTCCTGTTAAATTACTGTCTTTTGTGGACTCAAGTCCCTTTCTACCGAATTTTTCGTCGAGAGACTGAAAAGATGCCACGATGGAACGGAATTTTGGTGTAGAAAGAGAGAGTGAGAAGAGAGAAGCCATGGAAGTTGCTCCTACGCAAACCACTGAAAAACCTAGTCGAAGTTAGTAGTTTCAACTATCAGACAATTTCGTACACAAATGGATTTTCATATATCAAGCACACATCCATTGAGGCTCAGAATTCGGAAGAAATTGGAAGCCAGTGAATTTAGTAGGATTATATCTGAAGAAATTCTTGCTCGAAGTATGTAAACTGCATAAACCATGGGTTTTTAATTGCAACGGGTAAAGGTGCAAAAAACCGGTGAAAATAAATATAAACCAACATGCTACCTCCTAGATTAAGAGTTTTCCTTAACTGTCCGTGGCTGCTGTTCAAAAACCAATTCAGCAGAAAAAGAAGGGCGATTGAGGATTAAAAATTACATTTCACATGGCTACAATCATCAGCACACAGAGGAAACAAAATTTTTTTCATGAAGTTTGAAAAGTTAGAAAAACATCACAGGCCAGAACCATGTAGCTCAACCAAGTACACCCAGCTCAGTCTTCATCCATCCCGGCAGGCGCTTCTCTCTTTGGACCTCCTGCTTGTTTTGCCATTATAATCTGAAGAACGAAAGATATGGAATGTAAATAGATTACCAAGAAAACAATCAAGTGTAGGTCGGCAAAGAGAGAGAGAAGTCACCTGGTCTACCCGAAGAACTGTACAAGCAGCATCGGCAGCATACTTCAAAGCAAAGTACCTGAAAAATAATCAAATGCGAGTTATCATTTCTTTAAATTTCATCCATCTAAAGAACAAATCTAGTGAACCATAATAGTAAAACAGGTAACAGGGCCTTAGGCATCTCTAGATCTATTACTGAAAAGTCTTTCTAAACCTTTCAGATTTTCTCTTTTAGTTTAAAAGATTTCTAGCACTGAAGTGGTACTTGAATCAAATTTGTGCCGATTCTACAGTAAGAAATATCTGTAAAGATAACAAAATATCAAAGTACAAACAGAAACAGCCATTCAGGCTAACTAGATGACTGAGGCGCATCCAAGCATATCTGAACTCAATTTAGTCCAATTTTTGCATCCAATTTGATGTGCCTAATTCTCTCTCTACCAGAACCATATTGTACGATTCAACTTCAGCTGGGTCATCCAACCCAAGAATAGGGCCCTCATACACATGATATGCAGACGAGAAAATACAGTGGGCAAAGCATTTTCATAAGCTCTCTTCAGTTACATGAAGACAAGTGGTCCTTCAGAAGAGTTGTTGGTTTGGGAAGAATCATGACCACATCTACACTATCAAACAAGTGACGAGCTTGATATTGTCAAGCCAAATACCCAGTGAATGGTTAACAAGAGGCTTACTTGGCAACATAAAGGTCCCAAACGCTCATGGTAGCCACATCCTTGCAGATACCTTCTTCCAAACTAATACCCACTCTGGTATTCCCTGCAGCATGCTCAGCATATAGTGAAGAAATGATCTCCATGGCATTTAGCCCCGCATTCTCAGCAAGGGTTTTGGGCACCATTTCAAAGCTTTCAGCGAATTTTGAAATAGCATATTGATCCAATCTGCAACAACCAGAGATCATATTTAACATTTTGGCTTTCAAAAGTATATTCAATGCACTGGGTTGGTAACCTCAGATGATAACTCAGAAACACTTTTAGTATTATTTCTTCACAATCATAAGACAGATAATACAAGAAGTACTATGTATGGCCTGGAAGAAAATGAATTCAGAATTTCTATATCATCTCAGACTCAAGAATATTACAAGCACTTCAACATCTAGACAACCAACAACAGTATGAAATACAACTCCGAACATAACCACAGAAATGCTGCTTCAAGGTCCATTTAGGTATTGTAGTAGTCTACTACCTACAGATTAAGTTTAAATGACTAAAAGAATTGTGATCTAAAGCATCAAGAACAAAGCAATGCAACAAACAAAAAGCATTAATAAATGGAAAAGGGGGGAAAATAAGAAAGAAGAATTTACCCAGTTTCTTTGAATGAGAACTCCTTTAATCGTTTAGCCAACTCAATTTCTGTTGCAGCAGCACCAGGAATTATGCGACTATCCCTGCACATTGCCTAAGAAACAGAACCATATCAGTATGACAGGTAAACTGATAACTCACTAAATCAAGAGAAAGAGAATCAACGGATGCAGGACAGCTTGGAGACATTTCTTTACAACATTAAATCAAATTATAGCTTTGCCCACTAACATATGTGGCTGGAACTAATGACAGCTTTGTAGACTGCACTAGAATAACTAAATTATAGACTATACACAATGAAATTCCAATCTACACCCCACAGAGAGGTGATCCTAACCAAAACAATTGAAACGCTCTGAGATGATAAGACAATCCAAAAACCCCCTTTAACAAAAAAAAAAAAAATCCAAAAACCTCAACTATGCAGTTAATTTTTATATTAAAATTGCATGAAAAAAAAGTTCGATATCACAGGTGAGCTCTCATGCAGCAAAACAAATAAATAAATAGAAAAATGAAACATAGAACACACTAAAAATTGAGAAAGAAAAAGAATGCTTTTTTTTAAATAAAAAAACCCAGTCAAATACAAAATGGCAAGATGTAATGATCAGATAGCAATTCATACAGCATTACATAAGATAACCCATGTCTTCCTTCAAAGGTGGAACTCTTCAATTAGGCTGATCGAGGCTCCATAAAACGTATGGCATACAGAGATAGTTGAGTCCGAAGGCAATTTAACACAAAAAGGAAGCATACCTTGTAAGAATTCACACCATCATCAACTGCTCTCTCAAGGTCATCTAGTATGCTATCAGTACTTCCTCGGAGAACAATTGTGGAGACAGAGTTTCCACCTTCCTCATTTTTTACAATAGTGACCTAATACATTAGAGAGTAAATTGGTATTAGTTACTCAGTGCATCTATCACTAAGTATACTTATCAATTAGAACAGACAGAGATCCACCCGAACACCCCCAATCTCCTCCACTGAAATAGAGTCAGCATATCCAAGTTCGTCTGGGTTTGGTTGGCTAAGCTTCAGCTGGGCACACAAAACATATGCAAGTAAGTGGTCAACGAACTTGTGCAAAATCAAAAGAAAGTTAGAAACTTACAAGAGCTACAGAACCAGTTGTACGGCAAAATCTCCTCAATTCAAACTTTGAGCTTATTTTCAAGACCATGATCCTGAGAACAAAATATACTTTCAAGAAATCAGGGACCATAAAGAGGGATTGGGAGAAAAAATAAATAAACAAATAAGGGTTTTGCAGAAAGGCTTCTTAATACATGTCACTTATGCCTTAAAAAAAAATATTGGGCTTCATGTAGATTGTAGACACTACAGAATTTAGAAAAACAAAAGTGAAGAAACTTAGTTTTATTACTTGTAGCGCTCACAGAAATGTAAAGCCATCTCTCCAACTGCTCCTCCACTCGCAATAACTTTGGCCCCTGAATCTGCAACAGCTTTGATAAGCTCCTCAACTTTAGCTTCCTCTGTCTTAGCATAGTTCTCTAGCTGTAAATAGCAATTTAAAAAAATATCTCAGTCAATTTCTTTGTATGAGCAGATTTCCTACAGAGGTTTCCTATCCGAAGCCCAGTTTTCCCATGTTTGGCATAGGAACAAAGATCTAAAAACAGACACTATAGACACAGCATATTAAAAAATTTAAACAGTAAAAAAACAAAAAGAGAATCCAGAAAACGAGACAAGCCAATCTGTTTATTTCTGGTATATAAGCTACAGCACATACACCTTGTTAAGACAAAACTCTAGTCAGGACTATAATTCAGTATGTCCGGGTTTCTTCTTCTTCATTAGAATTTATTCCTTCGACTTTACACTACATGGTATATAATTTTAGTTTCTCAAAATAATATCAAGCAGAACTAGAATTTTATCCAGAAGCTTTTGCACAAAGGAGACATGAATTAGTACAGTGACTAACCTACAATTTTTTTTGCCATTCGACCCATCACAACACTCTTCTTAATGTGAATCATTCTGTTTTAGTCTTCAGAAAAAAAATGTCGGAACATCCAAATCCGTTAGATCAAGTCTTACCGTTGGTTGATTCAATATCTCTTAATGCTGGCAAATGCGTTGCACAATCAATGTATTCAAAGAAGCACTTTAGCAGTAATTCTGTTGGTACAGTTACACTTTTCTCGGTTTAAAAATATCAATGTTGTAGATGGAATAGGTTAACAGTTAATGACAGCTATGAATATTTATGACGTGTTCCAATAAACACTTTAGCAGTAATTCTGTCTGGCAAGACTCAACAGAATGGTCCAATAGCTCAATATATCACACTGTTTACCAAATATTTTAACAGTTAATCAAATGGTCGTTTGAGTAATGTTCAATATATACACAAATAAACCCCTTAAATACATTCAGTTACATGAATAAGGTGAAACCATGCAAAACCTATCATTTTCATCTTACTTCTGAGAAGCATCTTGCATGATCCATAATAGATAGGACCAAATAGAAGCAACAGTCAATAGGAATTCCCTGGTAAAACTTATTCATGTTCACACACTCAATTTGAGCAGCAATAGGATTATAGATTTGAAAACTCTTCATTCCATATACAAACCTGCTCAGCACTTTGAATTAGAACTGTCCCCTTTGTTTCTGTTGCAGATGTATCTACACCAGTAGCAAAAACGACAATCTACAGAAATGGGAAACAAAGATGGATCCGTCAGAAATGCAGAACAAATTAGTAACAACACTGTTTACAAGTACTAGAGGAGTCAAATATGATGTAACCTTTCTAAGACATGACACATTAGTTAAGAGTTAAAGGTCCCATCGTCAGCATCCGTCATTAAGTAAATAGCTTAGTATATTTAATCTATCAAACTTATGTGATAATTGCATTCATACATCAAGTATCAAAACAGATTTCCAATTCAGAAATTCTGCGAAGGAGCCTGCATTTCGTTCCTTTTTCAAGGAACAGTATGATTCTGTCATAGAGAAAAGATATGACAGTTTTTCAACAGAATCAAATACAAAAAGAAGACAAAATCAAAGGTAGATTGGAGAAGAACATGACTGAAAATAGAGATCAAACTAACCAAATTGGACCCATTAACTCCCTTGCAACCTAACTAATCCACTTGAAAATAAGTTGCAGCCAGAAGCAAAGCCTTAACTTGAGAAGGGAACTACTACATAACTCATTTACATAATATCATAGTGTTAATTGGTAATTAAGTCCACAAAAACTAACATTTTGTCCAGGTCCTAAAAAATACTTGCATACATTTTTATGGCTTATGGTGGAAAGATGAACAGCAATGGTGTGCAAGTGGGTTGGACTAGTGATGAAGATGGATTTGGTGAGGGATCACTATATCACTTCAATATGAGTTCCTCAAAAACTAGTTGGCCAATTGGTTTGAGGGAATTAACTTGCTTGCAACCCATAGGTATCTGTTTCATTATTTAAGGAAAAACCTAGTTACAAGCAAGTTCCACACATAACTGGTGCTCACCACCCATAACTCTTATCTCACTCCAACATCTCATCTAACTGTTTAACTGCTCATCCTCTTACAAGACACACAATCATTAACATAGATCTACTGACTCTTATTAACCCACTGATATACCGATTAGGCATCCATTATTAAACCCAACGACTCTCATCCAGCACATACATTCCATCCCATACAAGATAACCTTGTCACTGAGGTTCGAAACTTGTTCTATCATCATTCCACAACCCAACTCTTGGTCACTCATAAACTTTGCTTCTGATACTGCAGAAGTCCTCTATCTCAAGCAATTAAGTCTTCCAAAAAATCCGTTGCCAAGGGATTGGCTTATGAACACGCGCGCGCGCACACACACACACACACACTCAAATCCTTCTGCATCCCATCCAATCACTCAAAACTTTGTTGAGCCATTTCTGTTCACATCCCAACAATCAGCATGCCCATTTCTTGGCTACTTGAGGAACCCAAAGCAAACTCTTGGTATGTAGACTGTTTGGCACCATGAAATCCACGGTAGCTACGAGACCAGTAGATTGCAGAGGTGTGAATCGCCTCTTCCGGCTTGATTTCTGCAACCACTAGCACCTATAAATTGTCCAACCATGTTTGTTTTGCTGCTACTTAAGGGGTATCAAAGCTAGCCTGTTCATCCTTCTAGTCCTGTTCATTACCTTACCAAACTACAACCTCTCTTCTTTCAATCTTACACTTTGCAGGTTGTTCTATTATAGCAATAACTTATAAAGGAGTGACTACCAGATAGCCACCAACCTCCCCAAACACGGACAGATGCACCACAGCAATTGATTTAAAGTCAAACTCCCAAACTACAACATTTTGCTTTCTTATGCTGGTCTGCTTGGCGTAGCTGATTCGTTGGCTGCTGAGACTCGTGACCCTCTTAACGGCATCTAATTGGCTGAGATTCACTTCAATATCCCACTGGACATGGAAAATGACATTTTAGTAGTAATGGCATGGTGTAAAAGCAGATTGCCCTTGCTTCAATAAAATCTAGGACTCACTCTTCATGAAAAATTATATAAAATCAAATAAAATATTTTTAAAAGCCATTGATGTTGAGCTTTCGTTCAAGAATTTTGGTGATCAATTGTGAACTCTTCTCTATGAGAACTTCCTCCAAATACCTATTGGGTGTTCCCTTCCTGAACCAAAGAGTGTTCTCTCACCATTTTTTTGCCCTCAAGCCTAGCATACCACACTTTACCTCTTCCAAATTTGAAATCATCCTCTAGAACCCTATCTTCCTTGCCATGTTTCTCATTCCAACCCTTCTTAAACTTGAATGTCCATGAAGCCCCTTTATGCTGCTCCTCCATCTCTTTTGGACTTCCCATTGAGCAACTTGGCAGGAGTCCTCTTCCAATGACAAATCAATGTGAAACTTGCATTCCCACACATTGTCTAGCCTTTGCACCATGCTCCTTGCACTCACCTGTGTCCCCTCCCTTCTCTGTTCAGCCCAAATCTTCAGTGTTTTGAAATATTAAGGTTCTCGTCAATATTTTCACCTACTTTTGGAATCTATAATAGAAAGATGAACGGAAAATGACATGGTAATGGAGATTGATTAGCCACAAAATCATGATCTCTCTTTGAGAAAAGACTACTCGTGTACCAGTCCATCAATTGGTTTGTTAATTGCCACCCTTGGGCATGCATTCAATCATTTAAAGAAATCTTAATCACGAATCCCACACATAAGTTTTACCCCTTGCCCTTAACCCTATAACTCTGAACTCTCCTCCAACCCTCAACAACTCATCAGCTTCCAAAGCAACCCAATAACTAATCTGAATCCGGACTCCCCAGCTCCTCCTGCCAATCCACTGAACATACCCTGCACATATCCATTATTGACCCTAACTACTTTCCTATGAGTATCTGTCATATTTTAACAAGACAAAAATATTCAAAAGCCCCTAGCTCAAATGACTTGAAACCCACAACCAATCACATTCCTCTCATCCTCTCAACTTGCCAATTGCACAGCTGACGCATGAGCAAAAGAAGAAGCCATAGACAAACTCCTTGTTGTTAATGACCCAAACTGTCATTTCAAAAAAAAATGACCCAAACTGACTTCCCCCTTCATAATGCTAGTAATTGTTTCGTAAGGACAGTTTCTTTTTACCTAGGTCCATATTCTGTTTTCTCTTAAAAAAAAAAAACTGTGCTATTTAAGGGGGAAGAGATGGTGAATACACTCTCCATAATGCCGGTTGTGAAGGCCAGAAGATAACAATGAAAACATCCAAATGCACATAATAATATGAAGAAGTTTTTGATGTCTGATATGAAAGAGATCCATTTTTCAAGTGAAACAGAAGACTGACTCCAATGGTCAGAAGGCTCTTGCTTGACTCCCAAATCAAGGACTCATAATATGTACAGATATCCGCTTTTAAAAAAAAAAAAAAGGATGTGACATCACCTATTTATCTGATATCAATAAAAGCAACATGATTAAGCTTGCAATAAAATGCCTTCCTAGCATGGAGGATCTTGCTGTTAATGGGTAAGAGCCTATAAGAAATAGAGAAGGCCAAAAATGGCACGATTGGACTTTGGAGGTGGCGATGAAAGACTTTAGGAATGTTAAACTAACAAGAACTAGTGAAGGGAAGGACAGAATAGGGAAGGATTCATCCAGCTGACCCATAATAGTTGTGATAAAGCTAGGAAAAAGAAGAAGAGGAAGGGTGTACAAACTTAAAGTTGTTTCAAGATCTCCAAATTAGGAAGCACGTAGCCCATACTTTCTCGAGAAAGAATTTCAAACTGGAGTATAGGAAGCACGTAGATTATAACTTCTTACACTTGAGAAAGAAATTCAAACTGTATGCCTTATATGAGTTCTTCTGTGTGTCAATATATGTGTACGAGTTCTTCTGTGTGTCAATATATGTGTACGAGTTCTTCAGTGTGTCAATATATGTGTGTACGAGTTCTTCTGTGTGTCAATAGATGTGTACAAGTTCTTCTGTGCGTCAATACATGTATACGAGTTCTTCTGTGTGTCAATATATGTATATGAGTTCTTCTGTGTGTCAATATATGTGTACGAGTTCTTCAGTGTGTCAATATATGTGTGTACGAGTTCTTCTGTGTGTCAATAGATGTGTACAAGTTCTTCTGTGCGTCAATACATGTATACGAGTTCTTCTGTGTGTCAATATATGTATACGAGTTCTTCTGTGTGCCAAAATTTATCATAGCTTTTCTGGATGCATACCTTTGCCTTTTCCACTTGCTTGATACTTCCCACGGCACCACTTTTCAATACCATGCCACGAACAATTGAGCTATTGTAAATACCTCCTCCGAGAATCTTTGCAACACGAACATTATCTATACTAAAGTTTGCGGGGTTCTTGGGGCACACTTGGATACATGCCTGAAAATAAGAGATTCAATTAGCTAGGCCTCCATAAGCATAAATAACACAACACAAGCAAAAGCTAGTTAATATCTCGTTTCAAAACTTTCTCCAAAAAAAAAAAAAAAAAATGAATTCTTTCCACTCACATCAGCAATTAGAGGACACAAAATTTCTTCCTGGCCAAACTGCTTGCTTGCAACAGCAGCTTTCATCCGAGAAACAACCTCATCTTTGTTACGCACGTCCATGGTTTCTGAACCCTTTTCGACCAACTCATCCAAAATTTCAATTGCCTAAGGCAGTTAATCGGATAAAATTAGAAAACATGCACAATGAGTAGATAAGTAAAATAGTAAGCTTGCAAATAAATAAAATACCTTATTGATTCCTTTTGTGTAGCCGCTAATGATTTCACTGGGATGCAGCCCCATTCTGATCAGCTCCTCGGCATTTTGAAGAAGCTCCCCAGCAAAAGAAATGGTCAAATTAGCTCCATCTCCAATTTCTTCCTGCTGAGATTTACCAGCTAAAACCAGAATCTTGGCAGCAGGGTGCTGAACCTCGAGTTCATTCACAATTGTCGCAGCATCATTTGTAACAAATAGCTTGTCCAAGTGATTAATAACCATCTTATTCATGCCTAAAATTTTAAACAAATTCCACCCACATCAACCCGTGAACACGAAGACAACAATTACAGCATCAGAAAAACGAACCTTGAAATACAATATCCAAGCAGTTGAAATCACACAAAGAAACGCAATACTATCAAATACAAAACCAGACTCTACCTCCTGCCCACTAGAAGCCATTCTTCGAGTGAACTTACCATTAGGACCGAGCGAAGTACGAGTGATAGTAGACAGCTGCTTGCAGGCATCGATGTTCTTAAGAACCGCTTCATCGAGGCCAGAGAGATGCTTGTGGCCTTCTTTAAGCAAAGCCTGGACGCCATAGGGTTGCATTTGGAAGCCCATCTTCGCTATTAAAAAGTAATCAACACAAAAAACACCAAGACTAATCGATCTCGCGAGTTCAAAAGATAAAAAGCAGGTATCAAGCCCTATGAATGCAGTTCAACCCTAAACTCCACGATGAGCCGCTCTCCGAGTTGCGAAGAATCCGAACTGACAGCGAATAATTTTTTTCGGAGGGAGAAGACAGAAGAGTGTAGACTGAGAGGGAAGGAAATGAGGATTCTAGAACGCGCGCCGACGATTTTATGAATGGGAGAGAAATGAGGGGTTTTAAGCCTAACAAGTGACAAGGGTTTCTTTCCCGGAAGCGGTCTGGTCTGCGTTCACCTTTCACCAGGATGAGTACCAAACCGGACCGGACCGGTAACATTTGGTGGAATAAATTAAATTATTTGAAGAATTCAAAAATAAAAAATAATTAAAATATATTTAAAAATTGGAAAATATAAGATGTCTCATCCATGTCAAGATTTGTGAATCTATTTAATATTTTTCCTTTTTGTGATGGATGAAGTCTAATTTTTTAATGGGTCAAATATTTTTATAATTTATATTAATATAATTTTTTTATTTAAAAAATATTTGTTCATTATTCTCCATTTTACCAGCCAAGTTTGATTAATTAATAATTTTATTAATAGAACATAATATATTTATGCTATGTTAATATATTTATGTTTCTTAGAAACATTTTTTTACCTAGAATTTTTTACCCAAAAAATATATAAATTTTTAGGTAAAAATTTTCTGCCAATATGGGCTAGAAAAAACCATATAAAAAACTCTTGAATAAGTATTTGACGATTGATGCTGTAATATTTTTAGGCAATATTTCATAGCAATTTTGTATTTGATAATTTATTTTATCTGGTAATTAATGAGATTAATTATTATTTTTTATTTATTTACCTAAATACTTCACTCTTCACTCTCAGAGAGAGCTTTGGAGTTGGAGAAGGCAAGCTCTCACTCACTCTTCCAAAACATAAGCTGTTCAAAGGCAGAAGCAGACATCTAATGCAGAAAATCTGTGACAGCAGAATCAGAAGAAAGCAAGCATATAGGAAAGATTGTCCGCAGAACCCAGATGAGCACCAAAGAGCAAATACAAAATCTCTTCAGATAAAGCAAACAGAAATGCTAAGAAAGCAAGTAAAGATTCTAAAGCTTTTATTAGAGTATCAAGAAAATGTAGATATAACTAAAATGACCTAGACATAAACAGAAATCTGGGAACAAAATGACGGATGAAAAAAATAATGGTAGACTGAGGTTATCTACATAAATGACATCTCAAATAAACAAGTGGAAAGTAATGAGTACCCAAAAAACCACTGGTAACATCAATGACGGCCTAAAATTCCAAGAAGAAGAATAAGACTGTATCTGCACAATAAAATTGCATTGCCCCTGAGTTGCATTCTGGGTTGTTACCATCGCGAGCCCTTCAAAACCACAGCTCATGTCTTTCTGATTCTGAGTTTGAAAGTACATATTAAATGCATATGAAGCATTTCCCTGACTATCCAAGCCATTGCAAGAAGATCCATAACCCAGGGCAGTGCAATCTGAAAATGTGCATGCAAAATCTATGTTATCCCCAAGCTTGCTCAGGTCCTTGGCATTTGGATTAAAAACACACCATCTAGGTTGCAAATACACAACGTTCTTGGCTGGAACTAAGAACACATTCTGCCCCTGACCAGAAAAATCCATTGGAAACTTGGGTTGCCCATCATATCTAAATATGCCCCAATGACGCTCAAAGTTTCCTGGAGCAATACTCTTGGCATCCTCGTCAATTAGACCAAACAAGTAAATTTCTGGGAGAGTCTGCCGCATGGGGGTCCCTTGCTTCAGAGCAATTCGCCTTAACAAACCATTATAAAATCTTTGGGTATAACCAATATTAGCATTTTTGTCTCCATCTGTAGGCCACCCCACTTCTCCAACCAAGATCGGCATATCTCCAAATCCACTATCCTTTAGTGCCGCAACCAGAGTATCAAAGTTGGCATCAAAAACATTTGTGTACTGAACTCCATTGTCCATGATTGGGTCTGAACCGCCATCAAAGAAGGCAAAATTAACAGGGAAATTGTCATCCGCAAATAGGCTAAGAAATGGATAGATGTTAACTGTGAAAGGGGCATTATTTTTGTCAAGGAATTGAACTATAGAAGTCATTAGGTCACTTATGTCAGAACGCCATCTTCCAGCAGAGGGGACACTATTGGCTTCTGGTGAGTTGTACACATCCGCATTGAGGGGCACAGTGGCTTTTATGGTGTCCCCATGTCCAGCTTCATTTATTGCATTTTGGATGTTTTGTAGTGCAGGGAAAGTGGTGTTCAAGAATGAATTGTTGTATGAAGCAAGAAAAGGTTCATTACCCACCGCAACATATCTGCATAAAATGACACAGAGCACAAGAATTGTGAGTTTAACATCATTAAGCGAGGGAGTTCTATTTCTACACATAGTAACACATAAACAACTAGATTTCATTCACATATATAAGCTGACACGGATTTAAAAACTTTGGATTTGAGTGATGTGCATGTGACTAAGATGACATTATCTCATCTTCATACGACACAACTGAATGCAATGAGAACAGAAGCCACTTGATTAATGTTCAAACAAAACAAATCAAAAAGCTTTTTTTTTAATTGAATGTTGAAACCCTAACCTCTTTATCCCGGTGAGATCTGAACCCAAGATATCACACTAACCCTCGCCCCACCCTCATGTGACCATTGAGCCAAAGGCCCAAGTTACACACAAACAAAATATCTTTCTGTGAATGATATTCTGAATGTTAAATATAACCTACATAAGCTGTCTTATTAGTTTAAAGAAGGCTTCTAAAAACGATCTTGCATACAAAAAAGTATAGGAAAACTAGATGTTTGAAAACCAATTTGTTGTTTTGGGTATATACTCACTTGTTAAGACTGAAGACACAAAACGTTAGAAGAAGTTTTTTAAACCTTTTATTTCTTATAATGGTTTTCTAAATGGCGGCTGGGCAGCTGCAGTGGCCCTATTCCTTCCTCGGGCAGCTTCAGTCTAAGAGTGCCCAAAGGCTTGGGCATTTTCAAGGCTTATTGGCTTGCTATAAGGGAGGTCTGCAAAGGGTAACAGTTTTTAGTGGGTTCTTTCCCTTTTGCGAATCTTGTAAGAAACTAAAAATTGTTGCTCTTCTGTTTAAAAGGTGAGCCAAAAGCAAGTTTATACTAATGGTGACAAGACCCCAGTCACAGAAGTGCCGTATGTGTCAGCATATTTTAGAATAAGTTCAGCTTAGAACAGTTCAGTAAGAGAGGAAACTACAAAGGTAGAAACAAATGCGCACATGTTGATTTGACTTACATCTTTTAATCCCTACTTAATTATTCAATAACATTTCTCAACGAGGAGAGTAAACACCCACAAGGTCATGTTTGACAGGATGGAAGATGCCAAACTAGACACCCTTTTCTTCTGTCACCCTTTTATTGAGAATGAAATTTGAAATCACGCTGGTATAAAAAAATTCAAAACACTGGCTTCAGAGTATTGAAACTTACAATATCATCTAGGGCTGCCATCAATATGCCAATGGGTATTGAGACTTAAGATAGCTCTTATTAGCTCAATCAGGTTATTTCACTAATCCTTTAAGGAATCTGCTTGAAAGGTTTGCAGAAAACAGGTAAAGAAAACAAAAAACTTTTACATCTCCACCACTAAAGCCCCTTGGCTGGTTAGTCACATACATTTTTGAGATCCAAACTACCTACTGATCGGTTAGTTCAGAGGCCTCAACCATCAAGTTAGGTAAACTCAGTTGAAGTTTCATCTAGTAGATCGACATGTTATCCTCGGTCAAATCAACTAATGATACATCATAACAGAGATAGTTTCCATTACCTAAATAACTGATCAAGGTGTGCCACATCCAGGAGTTTCACTTCCAATTCTAACTATTTTCTTAATAATCTCAAGCATAAATTCAGAAAAAAAAGTATTAGCTAATCAATCGAGAAGGGCAGACGTTATCAATAACCAACAGTTAAATCATATAACATAATAGTCCAATCATGATTAGGTTGTTAGCACAACCCAGAAGTCACAAAAACTTCTAAAGAACAAGGATGCACAACAACAATAAGCAAAAAGAAAGCAGTTATAGAAGCAGAGAAACCTCTTGAAGGGGAAAAATGAAAAAAAGGAAACACTAGGGAAGGTAAAACCCACTTGATATTAACTCCTCCAGTGAAAGTATATCTGGTGATGTTTCTCTTTACCCACTGCTTTGCCGCATCATAACTGTTCATGGTGGCCAGTTGATCGTTTGGGATTGCCACCATCACTTCGATCCCACTTCCAGCTAAAGCACCCATTGTAGACTGCTCGGCATCGAAGAGTTTCACCTTATCGATTCCGTTGTCTTTTAAGAGCTCGACAACGATCTTCGGAGGTAATTTGTGAGTAGACTGCGTCCCCCAGTTCACACCAATACCTTCCACAACTGAAGCCAGTAGCCCCACTAACACAACGACGATGAAGAACCTATGCACTGCCATTTTCTGCAAAGAAACAATATACTAAAACGCGAGGCTTTGTTTTGAAACAGGGCTTTAAGGGAATGCTGAGACAGAGTAAATAAGGAACAGAGACACCCCAAACAAGAGCAAGCTCACACGATAAAAATTAAGACTTCGAGAGGTGGTAAAGGAGATAAGCAGAGCAAAAGACACGAACTAATCAAAAAGGATAAAAATAAATAATCTTTTCTGATGTATGAATTACTCACCGAAGTATCGTGAAGTATCGTGAAGTATCAATAGAGACCACGGAAGGCTTAAAAAAAAAAAAACTGATATTCGTGAAATTAATAGGTTGCGTATAAAGGTGAAAGTAACCAGTAGAAAAAAAAGATTTTTTTGGAGGGCACCACTCTTGAAAAGCGGTGCGAAAAAGGCGATATAATTTTTAAAGGTGTTGTTTTCAATGAAAGCAGCAAATCCGAGTGGAATAAGTAATTAGAGGCAAGAAAAATACCCAGACCATTAAACACCCTCCCGAAAAGGACAGATTCGTGGAAAGGGAAAGGAATTTCTCAAAAGAACGGCAGAAAGAAAACAGAGCAAAACAACTTTTCAAAAACTAACAACCACCCTCGAAGCTCCAAGAAAAGCTCCCACAAAGCAGAACAGAAACCTTCCCAACTCGGAAGAACATAAGCAGGGATTGCAACAATTGAAACAGAGACCACCACCAAAACCGGTGAAACACCTGGGCTTTGGAGCCGGACTTACAGAAAGAATGCCGCTGAATCAGCCACCAAATGACATACAGAACGAGAAGAGTACGCCAAAAAGAAAAGAAAGTCACCCCACCACAACACCGCACCGACCTTGAAATCAGAAAGCAATGAATCCAATCAAAACCAAAGCCTGAACTTAACGGAAGTTGAGAACAAAAGCCACTGACCAAAAATCCCCCCGAGAAGCGCCCAAATCGCCACGACTCGTAAGAAAAGAAGATCTCCGAACTGGGCTTCCTTTTATTCCGAAACACTCGATATCGAAAGCAGAAACTGCTGCTCTCCACTTTCCAGCAATTCCCTCCCAAAAAAAGAAAAATAGATAAAGCGAGGACGCGACAGTTTAAGAGAGGAAGGAAATTTTCGGGATTCAAGTATCGTTTTCTCGACACCTACGATCGTGCTATGACGTGTCACACGTTGCCGAGAAATGGTCGGCAGGTCACGTTGATGGCAGATGGTGGAGCCATTTCAGTGGGTAATTTAGTAATTTTTTCATGGGGCCCATTGACCGACAGAATTTTTCGGCCGTTATAGCCTACATGACGTTGGGAACTTTTTGAAGTTGATATGACGTGGAGAATCTAATTCTTGAAGGCGGTGAGTATTTTTTTTTTTTAGGGAAATTCTAAGAAGTAAATTTTATTATGGATTTACTAATTTTAAATAGAGCATATTATATATAAATAGAAGTTATTTTATATTACATTTAATTATCTGAATAAATAAATCGATAATTTCGAATTATCTACAAAAATTATATGGAAGGTAGACTTAATTTAAGAATGATTTACCTAATAATAAATTCATTAATTAAATAATAATTATTCTATTTTTATAATTCTTATCATATTATGTATTATTTTTAATAATATTTAAGTGTTTTATTTGCACTTATAAATCAAATAAAAATAATAAATAATACAAATTCTGAGGCTAAGAATTTTTCCTCAATCTTACTCACTCTTCCCCACATAGGGATAAGGTTCATCCCCTTGTGGAAATTCGGAGAGACTCATCTAGGTGGTTCTCCAGTTCAATCAAACCGTGTCACCTAGTAAATTTTTATAATATTATTATTTTTATTTAATTATGAATAATATAGTAAATAAAAAATATTATAAAATTAAATATAATTAATTTAAAACAATTAAAACAAACAACATTTATTTGTTTGCAAGGAACAAAGGTAACCGAATAAGTATTAGATAATTAAAATATATAACATAACTTAGGGTTTAAGATTTAAGGGTTTAACTCCTAATAATTTATTTTAATTTATTTTTAAATAATAATGACACTAGTTACGAGTCAATAGTGATCGAATCCAACCAATAGAAAAACCCTAAACCTAGTTAGGATACAATGGTTTTCGAACCCTGACATCATTCCCATGGAAAGTTGACTAAAGGTACAATCGGGCATGTGGAATTCAAATCGTGGAACCGATAAATGATCTAGTGACCTCCGACAAGTTTCCCTTAATTATAGTGAATTTACTAAACAACCCCTCTATCTTCCGTGTTTAATCGGGTATCTGCGTTCTGTCGCTTACCATTTCCCACGTCCCGATCGGACCCAAACTATGCCGTCAACCGGCCACGTAGCGGAGACTCAAAGGGTCCACTTATCGGATTTAGGGAACCGCTTCTTCTTTTAATACTTTCTTCTGTTTCGATTTGTTCTCACGAGAGGGTCCGGATAAGCCAAAATCATCGCACTAGACAAAAACTGGTCTCGGCACCTTAGTCCGTGTGGGCCCACGATTGTACGATTATTTTAAATTATAATAATTAATTATGATTAATAGAATCGTGGAAAACTAGACTACTTGGAATGATCTGGAAAAAGGGTCTATTGGTATTTTTAATTTTTATTTAATATGAAAATTTTAAAAATAATTAATTTAATATTTTATGACATCATGTAAATATATCCCGGATCATTAGACCACGAGGAGATAGGAAATAAAAAACTTAGTTTTTGACTCATCGAGTCAACTTGCAACTCAAGCGAGTCAGATCAAATGAGTCGTAAGGAGGTACATTAAAATGTTTATCATCATTTTAAAGCAATTCAATATCGATTGTGGAGGGGATCGAGTGGTCGAATCTTGAAGTGACGAGAATGAGAGTTTTGATAGAAGTCTATTTGATTTTCGTTTCAATTGAATGAGACATAGACATCGACTTGGACAAATGATAATGAGTTCCATTAAAGGTGGGAAATGGACCATTGCTAGGAATGATATTGAGTTCCATTGAAGGTGGGGAATGGACCATTGCTAGGAATGATATTGAGTTCCATTGAAGGTGGGAAATGGACCATTGGTTTGGCCGACATGCTCTCGGTGCATACCGATTCGGGTGGGTTTTATAGGAAATGTTGGGAACATGGATTTGATCGAGTCATCAAAACCAAAAGGGTAAAATCTGGTTCGAACTAGAATGTTGATCAATGCAGAGCGAGGAAACTATGGATGAATGTGACCGGGTCATGTTGAATTTAGTTTAGCCGAACAGCTTGAATTATTGATAGATGGTTGAAGTCCCTGTCACTTGCGGTTAACATGCATATATTAGAAGTGTTGGAAGACAGGGCCCAAACCTACATGATCAAGGAAGATTCATGGATCTAAGAGAAATATAAAACGGGCTCAAGGTCCATAGATCAAGGAGAAGGCCCATAGGCCCACATATATTGATGGAAGGATAGTAAATAAATGGTCATCTCATAGAGATAACAGTGATGTAATTAAGTTAAAGTTTTAGGGTTAAACCCCTAAACCCTAAGTTTAGAGATATTGTTATAGTATAGTAGTTTCATAAATCTATAAATTGAGCTTCAGGGGGAGGATAAGAAATAATCAATTCTATAACCCTTATTCCTTCGGTTTTCTCCCAATGAGTTTCTTTCCCTTTTTCTCCATAAACTAAATTCATGGAGTCCTGAAAATCAACAAGAAACATTGTTTCTCTTGTTTGGATGCACAAATAAAATGGAAAATAATAAAAATTAATAATTAAATAAATGACAAATTATATACAAGTCTAAAAAATATATATTTATAAATATTAAATTATCATCGATAGATCTTTATTTTCTCTATAATATTTTTTACTATCTATAAAGTCTTATCTCTAATTTTTTTTTGTTTTATTTTCTCTCCAAACTCCATATTTTTCTTAGGGCCAATATGGAACCTACAAAAAAAAAAAGGAGAGAAAATCATTTTCTGTTGTTTGACAACAAATAATCGTTGAGAGAAAAAAACTAAACAAAAGAAAAATCACTTTCTCTCTTTGTTAATAAAAATTTTGTCACAAAATTTCTGTCTAAGCAAGTTGCTAACAAAGAGATGGGATATCCTACCAGTCGGTTCAAGAAATCTCTAGACCAAACCAATCGCCCAATTTAAGGTAAATCGAACCATGCTCACTATGTATGAGCCCCTGTTCACCTCGAGCTAGGTAATTGGTTTGGTTCAAAAAATTCCTAGACCCGTTAAATTATTTTCTCGTATATCAATGCATTATTAGAATATTGTTTGTGAAAACAATTTATAATACTTTGGAGAATATTCGTATTATGATTCATACACGTAAAGCTATATTAATATAAAGTAAATGAATTAATTAGAGTGGAAAGTCTATGATTGCTATACAACTCATTTAGTGTTAAATAAATCAATATATAAAAATAAGCTAATCTGTATTAAATAAATCAATATATAAAATAAGTTACTTTGTATTAAATAATTCAATATATAAAATAAGCTATTTTATATAGTTATTTACCTATTTTTAACAACATAACGAGTGAGTAAATGTAACTATAACAAAATATATAAAAAATCTAAAAGGTTAAAAATTATAAAAAATACACATAAGTCCAATAATAATTCCATTTGTTATGGGTTCATAACCCACTGGTCCTGGGGTTAAGTACTCCTAACAGGCCGGTCTTTAAGGTAGTATTAACTAGGTACATAACATTTGGTATCAGAGTTAGCACAGACAACCATCCTCGTCGCTATGTGTTAAACCGACGGGATGTCGGCTCGTGAAGGTAGGTGTGATGTTATGGGCTCATAACCCACTGGTCCTGGGGTTAAGTACCTATATCTTCCGCTCCTAATAGACCGGTCTTTTGGGTAGTATTGGCTAAATACATAACACCATTATAGTGTATTATAAAATTAGTAAAATTCATTTTAAAATATAAATGAACAATGTTTAATCTCAAACATATAGTAAGTAAAATATTTTTTTACTGAATTACATATTTATAATTAAGTAATGAATATCAAAATTTACCTATTTTTATTTAATTTAATAAACAATAAATGAGTTACCAAATTAAATTAACTACATACCTAATTGTCCTATTAAAAGGGGTGAGCCCATCTATAAGGTTAGGGTTGGGGTGTCCTATTACTCCACCCCCCTTTCCAATAGATGCAAAACAAAAGAGAAATTAAACCAATTACAGATTGATGAAGGATTAAGAATCCAATTGGCTAAAATTCTCTTAAATTCTGATTCTGGGGATGATATTGATTATGCCTCATCTAGCCAATCAGAAGATGATCCAGACTGTAGTTGTTCTCATCTGCAATCTGTGGCTCAAATGCATCAGATTAATGTTCTTACTACTAATCAACAGCTTATGCTTAAGAACATTGATCAAGAAGAAGATCCTCAAACCAAAAGATATTTAATCAAAGAATATCTTGATCAAATTCAAAGTACTTCAAAGAGTGCTCCCAGTCAAGGAGTCAAACCTTATTCTTTGAAGGAAATTATTGGTCGTTCAGAAGATATTATTTCTTCTAGACAACTAGTATCAATCTCTTCATTACAAGGAGAAATTAAAGAAATCAAGCTTGAATTAAAAGAATTAAAATCCCTTTATAAAAAGCTTGAACAAAAATGTGCACAAAATAGTGTACAACAAGAAAAGAAATCTGACAAATCTTTTCTGAATCAAATTACCAAAGTCATCCATCAAAGATGGCATACTGTGATTAATTTAGTTATTGATCAGAACTTTGCCATTCCTAGATTGACAGCACTGATTGATAGTGGAGCAGACTTAAACTGCATCCAGGAAGGGTTAATTCCAACCCAATATTTTGAGAAAACAACTCAAACTTTAGCCAATGCTAATGGAGACAAAATGAAGATTAAATATAAATTAAATAATCCCTCCATCTGCACTAATAATCAGTGCATTATTACTGACTTTTTATTAGTAAAAAATATGACACAACAGGTCATATTAGGTACTCCTTTTTTGGAGAAAATTATGCCAATTAAAGGCACTGACAACCATGGAATTCATGGACAGGTTAATAATAAACCTATTTATTTCTCTTTCAAATCTCCTCCTCAAATTAGTTTTTTAAATGAGATTTCCGAATTGAGAAATGTGAAAGAACATCATCTCAGTTTCCTGCATAAAGAAATACAATTTTTAACCCTTGAACAGCAGTTGGAAACTATAGAGATCAAAGAGAAAATTAGTTATCTTCATAAATTATTAACCCAAGAAATTTGTAGTGACATTCCTACAGCTTTTTGGGATCGACATAAATATATTGTGTCTTTACCATATATTGATGGGTTCAATGAAAGAACCATTCCGACAAAAGCAAGACCTAGTAAAATGAAACATGCTTTGCTAGATCTTTGCAAAAAGGAAATCCAAAATCTATTGGATAAAAAATTAATTAGAAAATCTTACTCCCCATGGAGTTGCACTACTTTTTATGTCAATAAAAATGCAGAGAAGGAACGAGGTGTTCCACGAATAGTGGTTAATTATAAACCGCTGAATGACTGTTTGAGATGGATTCGCTATCCTATCCCAAATAAAAAAGATTTATTAGACAAATTATTTTCCGCTCAAATATTTTCTAAATTCGATTTGAAATCTGGATACTGGCAAATTCAAATTAATGAAAAGGATAAGTATAAAACTGCATTCACTATGCCTTTTGGTCACTTTGAATGGAATGTTATGCCCTTTGGTTTGAAAAATGCTCCCTCTGAATTTCAAAATATCATGAATGATATATTTGCTCCTTATTCTGAATTTACCATCGTTTATATTGATGATATCCTTGTTTATTCAGAATCTATTGATGCTCATTTTAAGCATTTACATGTTTTCAAATCAGTTATTCGAAAACATGGGTTGGTGATATCGGCACCGAAAATGAAATTGTTTAAGACCTCTGTTAGATTTTTAGGTCACAATATTCACAAGGGAAAAATAGTTCCCATTAATAGAAGCATTGAGTTTGCCTCTAAGTTCCCAGATGAATTACTAGAGAAAACTCAACTTCAGAGATTTCTAGGAAGTCTCAACTATATTGCAGATTATTATCTTCATCTTGCACAAGATTCTGCAATATTGCATAAACGACTCAGAAAGAATCCTGAGCCATGGACTTCGAAACATACTCAGGCAGTCCAATTAATTAAATACAAGGTTAAACAACTCCCTTGTCTTAACCTGACAAACCCTTCTTATCCAAAGGTTGTAGAGATTGATGCTTCCCATATAGGCTATGGTGGCATCTTAAAACAAAAAAATCCATGTGGTAAAGAAGAACTTGTTCGATTTACCTCTGGTAACTGACATGATGCACAGATTAATTATTCTACTGTTAAACAAGAAATATTGGCAATAATAATGTGCATTCATAAATTCCAAGATGATTTATTAAATCAAAATTTCCTTTTAAGAGTTGATTGTTCAGCAGCCAAGTCAATTCTTAAGAAGGATGTGAAGAATCTTACTTCCAAACAAATCTTTGCCAAATAGCAGGCGGAATTAAGCGCCTTTGGTTTTGATATAGAACATATCAAAGGAGAATTAAACTTCTTACCTGATTTTCTAACCCGTGAATTTCTCCAGGGTCAAAATCATGTATAACTCCGCAAGGGGCAATCCACTCCCTATGAGAGGACGTGGTAATCAACAATCAAGAGGCCTAGGCCGAAAGAATCCAGAAAGAGAAAATTCCTCAGACAAGAAGGGCAAAGCCCCAGTGTCGTATAAGGATACACTTGAAGAAGAACCAGAGTATATTACTCTTCCGACTACGGAGACAATTTTGCTCCTCAATAAGGAGGACCTTGAGGGTACATTGGATTCCTGGGAGATGTTACAGAAATGGCTTGGCGAAGCCTACTATCCCATCCGTACAGAAAAATGATGGTATTCCTTTGAATCCATTTTGGTTCACCTGAATTGTATATCAGTGCATCATACACTGACAAATGTGGCTAAATGGGATAGCCCAAGAGCGTACAACAAATATACAATACAAAGATTCATGCATCCCTCAACATGGGGAAAATTTGATTTAGCTAAAGCAGCTAATCTTCCTAATAATAAGGAATTTAATTATTGGGATTATATGGATTCTTGGTATAATACCTTTTATTACCAAAATCCCTCCCATCGACATTCCTGGTTTTTCCAATGAGAAAAGAATGTCTTTCAGAGGTCCTTACCTCTACCCAGTTGGGTATTTGCATGGTGGAACAAAGTTGGGCCACCCATTTATATCTTACCTGAGCCCATTAAGGCTTGTTTTGTGAAATGGATTCAATCCAGTCCTGAGCTGAAAGCTCTGGGTTATGAAAAACCCCCAAAGAATTGGGACAGTCTTATCTTCTTTATGGTATTTTCTCTACCATGGATTTGGATATGGGATTGTACTACAGGCTTTAATGATAAAAACCTACCAGTGTTATTAAGAACATTTCATGTTCGTTGGTGGAAAAATTTCCCCAACACTGATACAAAAGTCGCAGAAATTAAGTCTGCTATCATGCAAAATGAAAATAATCTTGGATTGCATCGCGTCCCGGAAGTCCATTATGACTCCGACAATTTATTTGCAAGTTTCAAAACTCAATTGAAGAGTTTGATTCCGAATATATCGGACAAAGATATTATGAAAAAATTATTAGAATCAATGAAGGACTCTATGGATCCTCAGTGCAATGAAGGCACATCTTCCTCTCATCCTGTCGTTGACAACATGTTCGTTTCAGAACCGTCAGCAGTAGAAGATGAAGATATTGATGACTTTACCAGTACCGAGCATTATGATAATGCTAATGAGTTCCTACCGGATAGTCAGCCACCTAATGAGGATCCGGAAGAATATATTAATCTTATGTTGCAGGCATTTAAAGCAACATATAAAAAGAAATAATTTTGCAGGATATGACTATGACAGATAAATCTGTTCCAGATTCGTCGGCCAAGTCCGTCCAAAAGCTACAGAGGAAATCTTATCCTCCGGCCCACAATTGGCCTATTTGTCATATCACGCCAGACTCATACAGTATCTTTGGTCGGCCATTTTCCATAAAGTCACATGCATGGGATGCCGCCAGCTGTCGCCTGCATCGGATAAGAGTAAAAGCTCTTCGTCAACAAAATATGTTATGGGACCAAGCTCATCAAAGGTCGTGTCCTAATCTCAATCATGGAGATCAAGATGATAAGGATGATAAAGATGATCAAGATGATGAATCATCCAAGAATCTCAATTCTAGAGATAATAACTCACAACTACCTCCATCATAGAGGTTACTTTTTGTATTAGTGGTGGATTTCAAATATTGGTCCAATCCCCATAAGTCACTCCGTCTATATAAGGAGTTAGTTTTCTTTGTGAAGGCATCACTTGAAAAACCTTTCCCTTTGTCATCAAAGTTGCCTACTCGTGTGTTTTGAAATATTGAAGTTTTCTATAAGTATTTTATGATATTGTGAATAAATTAGTAGTGAGTTAAAGTTATTCTCTGCCTGTTGCTCTGGTTACTTGCCTTCTGTCAATCTTCCTTCTTTCCGCTGTATTTGGAGTGGCCTAATTTACCACATTTATAACAGACAATTTTCTTTTTGTCTGGAGGATTCCTTCTAGGAGGATTTCTCTGACGAGGAGGAGGTCTCCTAGGTTCTTGACGAGTCTTTTGATGAGATTGTCTCTTGGGATATCTCCTACTCTGGTGTGAGTAGGGTTCTGGTCTCTTAGAATGAGAGACTTTCCCTTTTCCCTTCCTTTGATGGGAAGGTTGTGGTCCTGTATCACAAGCAAATTGTTCACAGAATTCACCAAGCTCTCGCTTTCCAGTGAGATTTTGTTTTTTAAGCTGAGCTTGAAGTTTTAGATCATTACATAAGGTCAGTCCTTCTTGGATGATAACACTGGTAAGGAGACCGTATGTATATTGTTGGTAGTTGATTATTCCTACCTCATTACCCAACCTTTTGCGTAATTTGCTAGCAAAAAGTGTTGGTAAACCATCAATAAATTTAGCTTTCCAATATTCATTATTGGCATCGGTTCTTTGCATAACCTTAGTAAGGAAAACATCTTTATACCATCTAAAATGGCTAAGTGTTTTACATCTAAGATTTTGCAAAACCTCTCGTCCCTTGTCAGTAGTGGACATTAAATTGCCAATAAAATGATGAACAATACATGAAATCAAGGTGTAAACTGCATCATCCTCACCTAGGTAGGTTTGGCCTGCTTCAGTTTTGATAACCTTTTTGGAATTATAAATTTCATGATGTTGGGCAGGAGTGAGGATATTATCCCACCATCCTTTTAAGAGCCCCGAAAATCTAGCAGTTAACATTTCTGCTATTCCTTGATTTGAATTCTTATGTTGTCTACAAATGGTAGTATACATAAGCATTCGTCGACAATGTTCTAAAATCTGATATTTAGACATTGAGTCTATGTTCCATTCATAGATTGATCTGCCATCATAGGCTTTTTGATCTATATACACATTCTCTTCATATAATAGGTCCTGAGGTGTAGGCCTATGATAATAGAGTTTGTGATTTAGATCCCAACGTTGAGTAGATTTATTGGTATAATCTAATTTTTGAATACTCGGTTGGTTTTTAATCATTTCCTGAAGAATTGCTCCAGTCTGATTGATATTAGTTAAACCCAAATCATGAAAATTAGGAGTTTGACCTTCCTCAGAATCAGAATATGCTGAAGGAGTTAAATCTTCGGTATTATTTTGCGATAAAGACTCTTCTTTAGATTCTTCATCCTTAGATTCGTCAGCTTCCAATACATGGAGACTTTTGCGAACCGCATTAGCTTGGGCTTCATGAGCCTGCTGGGCTTGTTTGATTTGATCTTCAGAAAGATTTAATTTTCCAAGCCTGGTTAATAATTCTTCAACAACCTCATAATTATTATCCAATCTAGAGTTCCTTATTGGAACAGGTGGTTTGATGAGTGGTTTACCATCCATCAACAAAGGTAATTTTCGAGAAGATAAGTCAAAGGGATTTTGACAATATTTCTCGGGTGGATCTTTATCCAATAAATCTTCAATTCTCGTAAGCTATTGTCCAATAGTTTGAAGATTTAAATTGGTAAAGTTGTTTTGTCTCCTGATCTGACCCATTGGATTCAGAGAAATTTCAGGATTAACAAAAGCTACAGCTTCCACAAACTCAGGGGATTTCCCTGATGGACTTGGAAATTCAAGTCGGATCGGATCAGTAGGAGGGTGAACTGATCGGATATTGGTGCCAGACATAAGGTGCCATTTTTTTGTAAGGGTAGAAAGAGTGGGGGCAGTGGAAGAAACTAAGGGTCTTTTCTCCGCTTTCTTTAGTCTGGTTTGCATAAACCAATCAATAAAGGAGATGATAACCTTATTTGTTTCCAAATAAAGATAAAAGTCATTTGAAAATTCCATGCGTTCTGCGGCCCCATAGGTGTCAAAAAACCAATTTTTGAAACCTAGATTATTGGGGTGAAAGAATTCAGCTTTGATTGCTGCTCTGTCCACCACAAAAGGTGGTGGGTCCGAGTTACTCTGTTGAGGTGTAAAAATCATAATCACAGAGTAAAACCAGTCATTTCACTGGGAGTGGGAGAAGTCCTGTCATGCTCCCTTTCTCGATAGACCCTATGAGGTATCTGGGTGTCTGATAAGTGGATTCCTTTTAATGAAGAATCATCCTTTATGGATTGTTTTTCATCCAATTCCTGTAGGCGAGAGGATGGGCCTACATCTGAAGATCTGGATGACGTTGGTGGTAACGAGACTCAATAAGGAGTCTTGTCTTTGAAATTGATTACCACATCGCCATCTGTTGATTGGATGACATGATCAATATCCTGATTAATTAGGAGGCGTGGAGGAACAGCCTGAGGAATAGTCCAATTGGCTGGGAAATGAATTTTCTCCCAATTGATCATCCTTGGAGTGGCAACATTTGCACTCATAAGATCGGTCTCGATCAAAACAGTCTTACCTTGATTTGGTAAGTGAAATACTTTAGGAACTAAGGTATTCATTATTTTGAAATAAATCTTTGCTATAACAGCAATGGTTTCAGTTCCAGGAATAAAATTGTATCCCTATGTTAGAATCCTCAATTGGACAGATTCTAACAAATTCCTATATGTTAATGATAGGGTAAGGTTTGGATGAACATTGAAATAAATAGGTCCCCTACTGAGACTTGTTTCAACAATACCCATTAATGAGGGTAACCAATCCAAACAACGACCATCCCGAAGTATGGCCTGCAAACATGTGTTCATCCCTAATAAGGTAAAGGGTTTGAACGCAATCTGTATGCATCCTATATGCATATATTTCTTCTCAGTATCGGCTAGATACTTATTGAGATCTGTTAACTCTAATAATTTAAGAGTGGAATCTTGATTTTCAAGAGTAATTGTTACATGGTTTTAATTCTCATAGTACTAGAAAGGGTGAAAGTTCCTTTCTTGTAGATGGATGTAGGTTTAATGGACGGAATTGTCCAATCATTCAATTGTTGTTGAATTTTATATTCAACTAAAGATGCATTCTTAACCGATCCAGTACTCCTACTACAGGATGCCATTTTTACAAATTAAAGCAAATTTAAAACACAATTAAACTAAAAGTAAACTAAATTAACCTACAACTAAGAGTGGTAAAAGAGAACCAGAAGGAGGAATATCCTAGTATGAAGTAAACATATTATAAACTTATTATATGAGAATCATGAACGAAGCAAACTTTGATTCCTAATATCATAATTAATTTACTGTTCATCATCTTCTTTATTAGATACACGTCTGTCAACGATTTAAGAGTATAGCGGCCCTTCAACGCCTACGCCTATCCATGGCAATGGCAACACGGGCATACCTCAACGCGACTTGAGTGACGTCCCATATCATAACAAGAAGGACGATGAATAGTAAAACATTATAACATTATGAAGTAAGCTAACTCCCCTGATGATTAAGATATAAAAAATTTATAAGAGATTACTTCATACCTGGATATTCAGGGTTTAGCTTTCCATGGCTCTGATACCAAATACAAAATTTACCTATTTTTATTTAATTTAATAAACAATAAATGAGTTACCAAATTAAATTAACTACATACCTAATTGTCCTATTAAAAGGGATGAGCCCATCTATAAGGTTAGGGTTGGGGTGTCCTATTACTCCTCCCCCCTTTCCCCTAGGATTAAAGGGTCGGGTCCACCTATAATAATCTTGCCTTGCAACCATAAAAAATTTAAAAAATCTAAAAATATTATAAGGATACTTAAAAGTTTGGTCTTTTATTAAAAAATATTAATTTTTTTAAAAATAGAAAATGAGGACTAGAGCCTATGTCTTAGGGGCGGGGGCGTGAACAAAATCTAGGCATATGTGAGGACGATGACGAGTAATTAACCCGAGAAAAATCCCCTAAAAATAAGTCTCACGCCGCACGGGCGAACCATTGCACACTTGCATCTAAGACGTTTGGAGTGCGGCCGTCCTCGCCCAGTACTCTCGACGGAGACTCGGATGCGAAGTCCATTCAGCAAAACCCTGCATATCTCCCAGCAATAGGTCAGTCGTTTCCGTTTATTCCCAAATCGTCAAGCCTACTGCGACACGTTCCATCTCCATAACCTCTGCCTCGTCAAAATTCGTGATCAGTGTGCTTCAGCCTATCGGTTTCGTCTCTGACATCTCTTGCATTTCATACATTTTCTCAGGATTTGCCAGGCATGGCCAGAAACCTCGGTCTTCTGGTTCTATTTGTTTGTTTGACTGTCTGTAAGGCTGCGATCTTCCAACCAGTGTCGAATGCGCACCGATCTGCTGCTTTGGAGCTGTTTGCTCCGATCGATGGATCTTTTGGAAGGTTTGTTGAACGCCGAACAGAAGCATAATTTTGAGTTTGTTTTGACGGTGAAGTGCATGTCGCGATTTTTTGCTGTTCAAATGGGAGGAGAGAGAAACACATTGTCTTTATGTCATTCGATAGGTGTATAGTTGTATATTTGTCGAATACAGTGCATTTTTTTGTATATTTTGGATGTGTAGAGAATTTACGAGTATTTGTTTTTTCGTTCTGTGAGGATTAAAACTGCACTAAAATTTTCTGTTATTGGTTAATGATAAAAGAATCCCTTAATTTATATATAAGACTCGATGCTGGCTTTAGATTAATAATACTTCTCTTTTGGTCCTCAGATAGGACCTTAGAAATCACGATTGGTTGGATTGCACTTGGAACAAATGAAAAGGGATATGGATTCTCTGTTGACTGACAATTTATGACCTTCTGCGCCTCCTTTCGTTTCTGATACATTCTTCATCTTTTGAAGTTAAGGAAAATTTTGGCCGTTGGACCTCCCCTATCATGGGTGTACATGTGTCTTTTTTTTCTTTATTTGTTTCATTTTTGTGATTAATAAATCCAGAAGATCCCATAAGTTAAAAAAAGAAAAGAAAAATGAGAACATCACTATAAAAAGGTTGTTCTTTAATGAAGTAGATCTTAAATAGAAAAAAATGTTAGTTCACAGTATTAACTATATTTTTTGCCCCCATTCCCCCATCTAGGCACTGAATGTTGGCTGAAATTTTTGCTGAGTTGTTTAATGAAAGTCACTTACACACTCTATCACTTCAGTTCCTGTTGAACTCTCTGCAATTTTATAAGTCTTCCAATCTGTTATGTATAAGTTGGTAGTACAAACTATGCACTTTAAGCTTATTGTGCTGTATCATCTGTATTGCTGTTAACTTTGTCTGTTTAGCTTTTTAGTAAGAACGCTGCAATGTGGTCCAGGGTCTTGTGAAAAGCAATTTATGATACAATTTTAGTGGTGGAGGAATTCTCCATGAATTATATGGTGGAGTCAAATTGGAGGGTTGACATGTTTTATAATGTTATAACTAGGTTTCCCTCAGTGAATTAGGATGGTAATTATTTGAGTTGCATGGAAAATGTGTTGATAAAATTTTATTTCTTTCTGGCCTGATAGCCGCTTGTAGCACAGCACTTGCTTCAGGTTCTAAGTCTTGAGTGTTAACTTTTCATGTTCCTCCAGTTTTGTTTTTCTCTTTTTGTTCTGCACTTCTTTTGGTAACAATGAACTTTAGGAAGATAACAAAGTGGTTGAAGATGAGGAATCTCATTAAATTGGAGGAGGACCAAGGTGTAAGTCTGTGTAGAAATTTATATCCAAGCAGATAGGACATTGATCTTTTGTCATTCCTTTGTCTATCAATTATGATGGTTGGATGGTGTTTTAGGTTATTATTTGGGTTAACTTCATGGTAATATGATTGAAAAAACTTTACCTGGATAGCTGATTTGCTCTCTTTCTTTACCAGCTTAGAGGAAACTTATGAAGTGCTGAGGACACTTCAAGTTCTTTGTGTAGAGAAAAGTGCTGATATAAGCCCAGGAACATGCCCTGTTGTTGTTGAGACCCTTGGATCGTCATCTTCTAGTGCAAAGGACTACTTCAATGCTCTAAAAGTTAATAGCATGTTGAATTGTAATGTTGATGACAAAATTTTTGAGGTAGTTTCCTGAGTTTTAAGAGCAATTGTGAATCTTGAGTTACCAACTGTTTATTTTTGTGTTGTTTTGTTAATGACTGTGCTATTGCTATCACTTTATTTCTCAAGGCAATCACTTCAAAGCTTCAAGCAGTTCTGAAGGATGCAACTTTACTCTCTGACTTCTACCACTCTATTGGTAGTTTGGTTCTTATTAAGGTAAATGACTCCAGCAGCTCGGTAACATTTCTTTCCTTATTGTATTTTGTTGTTAGTCTTTGTTGATTATAGTACAAAGCATCAATCATAGTATTCAGTCATTGTATATGATTTTTTTGGGGCATGATGGAATTTTATATTGTGTGATGCATCCTCGACACTTCCATTCAAATCAGATCCCTGAACACTTCCATCTCATAGTCATACTCTCCTTTGGGTCTTGTTGAGTGGTTTCTGCTTCAAACTTGTCATGCTACTTTAATATTGAATGTTATTCAAGAATCAGATGGTCCTCTTTTTCTTTGGCTTACCTTGGGTCATGGTGTTACCTGTTTGTAAGTTGTGTGTGTGTGTATTCCTCCTTGGTGCCTAGTGCATTTAGTGAAGGAAATCAGATATATTATCCAACCCATTGGTGTCACATGGATCTACACGCCTAGATCTTTTTTTTTTTTTTTTATAAAAAGGTGCATATATTAAAAAAGAGAAAAGAATACAAACCTAATGTTGAGAGCATGACTCCACAACAAAGTGTTGGAGATAAATGCCCGCCTTAGCTTGGAAATCTGCCAAGTGATTAGCAGATCGTGGAATGTGACTCCACTTACAATTTAAAGGAGAAAACAAATTACATATATCTTTGAATATATCCCAGTGACGCCATGGGGGATGGCCGTGGTTTGTACACCAGTTGATGACCACTTTGGAATCACCTTCAATACAAAGGGGACTAGAGAGGTTGCCAGAGAAGATTTGGAGTCCATGTAGGAGGCCCAAGAGCTCTGCTGTAGTAGAGTCTGAGATACCAAGGGGGCCGGTATAGGAGAAGAGGAGATCACCCTTTTCATCATGGATGACTCCACCGAACCCTGCTGGGCCTGGGAAGCCAAGAACACTTCCATCAAAATTGAGTTTCAAGAACCTAGGGGGAGGAGGGGCCCAAATTGCCATAGTAGGATGGCGAGGGAGTAGAGATAGGCCAGCATTAGATTTCCAGTTACTTCTGAAGTTTGATCCACCAAGGTTGCTGAATTCTTTTTTATTTAATAGCCATACCGAAACTTGGTTAGAGATTTGCTCAGTCATAGCTTCAACAGAGGAGGTTTTGAGATTGAATTTCCTCTTATTTCGCTCTTTCTAGAGTGCCCAGATAATATGACCCACACAACAAGATATTAGCATTTTACCTAGCTTTGGGAGGTTCGAGTTAATGAGTGATAGGATGGTATCGGTTAGGTTCCCAGACGCACAGTATTGGAGACCAATTTTGTTTAGAAGGGACGACCAGACTAGGGTGCTTTGGGAGATTTGAGGATGAGTGGTTTAGGAATTTGTAGGCTGAGGATGTGGAGAAGGTACCTTTTGGACAGGGAGTCCAGATTAGAGTGTCACCTGAGGTGTTCGGCTGTCTGATTGGGAGGAGATGAAGGAGTTCGGATGCACGGAGAGCTTCTGGGTCAGTGAGATGCTTTTTGAGATTTAAGTTCCAATCCCCATTTTCTAACCAGATGTCAGAAATGAGAGCCTCCGAGTTACCTGCGAGGCCAGATATTTCTGGAAAGCTAATGCTAAGTGCAGATTGGCCAATCCTCTGCCAATGCCATTGTGGACAGCCTCCCCAACAAAGCTGTCTCTAGTGCTGAACTAGTTATTTTTAAGGTCTTGCATTGTTGCATTTTTGTTTCTTTGATGTTAGAAGCAGTTTCTTTCTGTATGTCTCCCTCTCCCATCAGGAGGGTCTTTAGTGTATTTTCTCTTTCCTTTAATGAAATTCCATCCATGATTCAAAACAATGTGTTCCCTTTGAATCTTAACATGTAGATTTTTATGTTTGTTCATTCTATTGCAATTTGTCAACCTTCAGAGATATGTTTATTTCAGCATTGGCTTTGTGTCTTAAATGTTTGAGCTTATATTTTTCTGGGTAAAGTCACTTGTTGTTTTAACATCATAATCTTTATTTGCTGCTTCTTATTTGGTTTACAGGATCAAGGCAGCAAAGCCGATGTGCTTCTTGAGGATGCAGATGGCATTTTTCATGCAATCAAGGTGAGTGGACCTGCTTCACTGCACAGTCTTCGATTCTGTTCCTCTTCACATTGCAATAAATACTCATGACTATTTTCCTTATCTGCTTCTGGCAGGCACTAAGCCAGAGTGATGGAAAATGGAAGTATGATTCCAGTGGTGCTGAATCTAGTGCTTATGCATCGGGTATGAACTTGATGGTCTTGAAATAGTTTAAGCCTTATTTGTTTTCCTGTGTTGCTTGTATTTCTAAAGACAGTTCCACATTACATTTGTGAATAGTGCCCAAGTGGGCCTGTTCTGTATAACGTAGAATAGATTCCTATCAACCTTTTTTCTCATCATTTTTCTATTGATAGTTTCTCTTTGATGTTTTATCTTAGAATGCATTTAGGAATTGTTAGGCTTCTTTTTTCCGTCACTGAGTTGAGTTTAGCTGCTGCTATTTGCAGGGGTGGCACTTGAAACACTTGCAGGAATTCTTAAAATAGCAGGTGCTGAAGTTGATCAATCTGTGGTAAGCAATCTTTGGTATCTAATTTGATTGGAAAAACATTACTTAATCTGATGATGGACAAATAATGGAGAGAAAGTCCAAAAATTAAAGCTGCCCTACTTTGCATTTGTCTCTTCTTTCCCATGTGTTTATGGACACTTGGAATAGTTTCAGGAAGTTTGTGCATCAAAATTTTAAGTTACATATTATTAACAAATGGTTTGATCATCACAAATTTATTCCTGTTATTCATGACAGATTGGCATAGTGAAAAATGACATAGTCAAGCTTTTTGACAGTATCGAAAGTTATGGTATGCATCTAAGATTTAAGTACTTGGTCACAGTATTTATGAGTTCCTTTTTACTTTAGCCTCTCCATATACTGAACTCTCTTTTTCATAGATGATGGGGCGTTGTATTTCGATGAGAAACTTGTTGATGCCAAGGAACATCAGGGCCCTCTGTCTACCACGTCTTCAGTAGTTCGAGGATTCACATCATTTGCTGCCGTAATTTCTGGGAGGTTAAATGTGAGAGAATGAAATTCTCTAACTGGGACTTTCCATTTAAAGGTTTGACATAACTACATTTATTGTATTCCTAATATTTCCTTTCAATGTTGCCTTTGAATTTACAGGTCCCTGGTGATAAAATATTGGGCTTGGCAAATTTCTTCCTGTCTATGGGGGTGCCTGGAAACATCAAAGATCTGTATTACCAGATAGACTCTTTAGCGTGCTTGGAGAACAATAGGTAGGTGCCCTCTTTTAAAGTTTTTGAACTTTGATTTGTTCTTTTGATTAACTGTGTAAACTGTAGACTTTGTCTGGCATCCAAAATCTTAAAATGAAATTATTTATTTGCTAATCATGAAAAAGTACTTTCGCCCAGTAATTTGAGAAGTGTCTTCCCTTTGTAATCATGATAAGTACTTTCCCCCTAGTAATCATAAGCACCATGTCAATACATCTAAAAGCTTTTTGCTGAAGATACAAATATAATTACTAGGGCTGTTTTTGAGTATTTTCTTGCTCATTACTTGTAAGTCTCTGTGATCAATCATGCCATCCGTTTGTCTGTGACAGGGTTTTTGTTCCGCTTGTTCTCTCACTTCCTTCCTCTGTGCTTTCTTTGACTTCACAAGACCAGCTGAAGGTGTGTTCTCTGCTACAAGCTGCTACTTCAATCTAAATGACTTGTTAGGCTTCTTGATAAGTGGATTTAATGTGAATTTTACCTTCGATATTTTTTATTAAATTCTTTTATACATATCTTCTCCTTTTCTTCTAATATTCACCTCTCCAAAGCTATGTACCTTATCAATTAATTTTCTACCACTGGAAATCGGACTCATACTTGAGAGGGATTATGACAATCAATCCTGAAACTGGTGGTGAGAAACTGCTTCAGCTTATAACTTTGTATTTGGCTTCAGGTAATGGTGAATACTGTTCTTGGGTCAGATGCACCCCCTTTAACTGTGAAACTTGTGCAAGTTATCAGTTCTATTTCCAAGGATTCCCCTGCTGTTCTTAATCAGGTGCGGAACTTGTGGAACTTGGTTGAATTTGTTTTTGCTTGTTGCTATCCTGTTTGTTTTGTATTATTTTCTTGTTCATGCCACCATTGACATTTGATAGTCTGCGGGGTACTACTGTTAAAACATTTGTATCAGCTTGTCATTATATTTTCATATGCAGTTGTAGTTTCTTGACATTTCACACTTTACAGGACTTGAATTTTGATGCTGATGCCAAAACTCACTCCCTGGACCTTGTGTCGAAGGGCATAGATGTTGGGAAATACACATTGGTATTTGAGGTATTTTTAGTTGAAGATCTTTTGTGCCATAAAATCGAATTAGGGCTTACATGCTTCTGATATTGATTGAAACATCTTAAATTATAGGTTCTTTTTCATGATCCTGAGCATAAGAAGGCATATGTAACTGGAGAACGGACTAAGGCACCAATATATATCACAGGATTGATTAGAATTGATAAGGCAGAAATTGCAGTACTGGACAGTGACATTGGCCGTGTGGAAACAGTGAAAAAGTAAATTCTTTCATCAATTTGTTGTCTTTTTAGTTCCACTTCTAAAAATTTTGTTCTGTCTTTGTTTGTATATTTGTTTTCCTTTTCAGGGAAAGTTTGGTTATATGAGTATACTCGTTTTGCTTTTTTTTTTTTTTTTTTTTTTTTGTAGAAAATGAGAAGATAGAATAAAATGACAGTTTTTTTTGCATAATAGATAGTCATTTAGTTTGATTTTAATTTACCTTTTTTCTGTTTGTTTGTAATGATGAAAGAGAACGGAAAGGGTACATAAATCTTTGAATGAGAGGTGAAAATATGAAGTGCCCTCTAAACTAATAAAAAGATTATAAAGAGGTGGTGAAGTCATTCCCAACTAAGGAATCAGCCTCTGACACCCTTCAAATGACATCCATTAAATCTCCTTGACACCCCTGACTTTTCCTTTTTTTCATTACATATAAAATATTTCATATTGAATTCCTATAATAAACATAGTATGTCAAATATGAGGTTCTTTTGTATTATTATTACTGTCTTCACCCTGTCAGTTTCAATTACTGTCAGCTGAATAAGTTTAAAAGTTTAAGAGACCTGGTTGTTCATTGTAGAATCTTTTTTTTGTTCTCTTATTTCAGATTGGACCTATCTGGAGAAAGTTCTGTGTCACTCTCAGCAAATCACCTGCAGAAGCTACGCCTTTCCTTCCGTTTAGCTACTCCTTTAGGCCACCCATTCAATCCACATCAGGTTTGTTGGGATTTAATTCAGACCCCATGAAAAAGCTAGTGTTCTGTTTCTTTTAATTATTCCATGGTATTTTATTTTCTTTTGCAGGTTTACCTGAAGTTGAGACATATTGAGAGCAAAGTCCAACATATCTATATTGTTGGCAACTCCGGCAAGAAGTTTGAGATAGTTCTAGTTGAGTTTCTGAACCTGTCTTTTTCTAACTTTTAACATCGACTATAACATGTGTACATGTAATGCAGGACAACAGAACTTCTTATGCCATTAGTATTTAGATTGTAAAGAAAGTACTATTGTTGGATGTCAGATCCCAGATGTCAATACCATAACATAATTGCCTTCAGTTTTTTTCTAATATATTTATTGGAAGTTGATATTACAATAAGTTAAAATGCTTATTACTCTTATGTTTCTAAAAGTATCAGTGCTAATGTTTTCTTGTAGGACTTCCTTGGTCTAGTGGACAAGCTTTTCTATCTCTCTGGAAGATATGGTATTGAGCTGACTGTTGGAGATGCCACAATGGTAACTTATATTGGCTTTCTTTTAGCTTCCACTTTTAAAAGGTGAACTTAGATGAATCTAAACACGTACAGAATGTTTATATGAATCTGATCCTTTTGTAACACATTTTTCAGGAAAACTCATTTTTACATGCTCTAGGGCATGTTGATTTGGATTTGCCAGAAGCACCAGAGAAAGCTCCACGTCCTCCTGCTCAACCTGTTGATCTTTACTCCAAATTTGGTCCCAAAGCAGAGATATCCCATATATTTCGGGCACCCGAGAAACGACCCCCTCAACAGCTCTCTGTCGGCTTCTTGGTTCTCACTCTTTTACCATTTGCTGGATTTTTGATTGGGGTAAGTTTGTTATTATACTGATTATCGGTCTGCATTTGTAGGTATTCTTCATTCTTTAGAATACTTGCAGAAGCACCCGACTATGTCCACTGATGAGACAAAATTAGTTGCTTTAAAAACCTATTAAGCTTTGTTCAGGCAAACTTACGCTTACCACTTGATAAATTGCTGCATGCCTATTTGCAGCTGGAGTAGTAGGCTAAGTTTCTCTGCCAATGGATTGTTCTTTTTTCCAACTGACCACTCTTTTTTGCATTTGGTTGTTAATTAATTTTTACATTTTACCATATTTAATATTCCTATATGAGGTTCAAAATACTGCAACATCGACATAAAAGTAAACTGCTATTGTTTGAATTTGTTGCTACATGCCCATGTTTATGCAGCTAATACGCTTGGGAGTAAACTTCAAGAACTTCCCGACCTCCGCTCTTCCAGCTACATTTGCCATCCTCTTCCACTGTGGCCTTGCAGCTGTACTTCTATTATATGTTCTTTTCTGGCTGAAGGTTTGTTCCCTTCCATAATTTTTAATTTGTACTCATTAAATTATTCTCATTCGAGGTTTCAGCAAGCTTAACCTTTACCCTTTTTTCCTCGCCCTCACAGCTGGATCTGTTCACTACATTGAAGGCTCTCGGATTCCTGGGGGTGTTCCTAGTGTTTGTTGGACACAGGACCCTATCTCATCTAGCTTCAACATCATCCAAGCAGAAAGCTGCATAAACAACAGTCATTTGTCATCAGACTTCTCAGTTTCAGTTTTGTAGGTTCATGGTAAACAACCCTGCAATCCTTCCACTAGATAATGATATTATTTTTTATGGAAGATGTAGAAGGGAATTTTTGGGGTTCAGGTAGAATGTGTTATGTTAGAGAATATAGTTAAAATTAATGTTTAACATCCCTGGCGTGGGGATTTAGTCTCGTAAAAATTTCAGTATTTTGACGTTGTTATCTTTTCATCTTGTTACTTGTGATTTTCCTCTTGCGATTATGAGAGCAGCTACCCTTCTTCCTGTGTTGATTGGAGTAGATTTCAATATAAATACCAAATTTTGGTTGTAAATTGTATTCGGTTGGACAACGTGTAGGATGTTACGTGTGACATGATGCGGTACAATTTTTAAAAGGGCAAAGCCTGTTATTACAAGGCATGTCTTATCGATAAATTCTGAGATGAGATGTTACTTAAATTTAGTTATTTTTTCTTCACGAAACTGTCCAACTACATCCTAAAAAATTATTTATCTACAAAGACAGACGAATAGGGACAAAATTCACTCTTACAGGGTCTATAAAAATTCACAAATTAACTAACAGAATTTTGATTTTTTCCGTGAAAAACTTCTGTTTTCATTTTCAAGTAAAATTTTATTTTATTTTTATGTTTTTTTAGTATTTAGCAAAATCTCATTTCCATGAATTGCATAAGCGTTTTCTTGAGAGCTCGCTGGTTCACAGTGCCGAAGCTCAAGCGTACTGGGAGAGATTAGAAGGACGTATGAGGCTCGATGCTGCAATGGTTCAGACAGATCAAACTGTGTTTATAGTTCGTGCTGTTATAATTTTTGTTTTTAAATTACAAAGCTTGCAATTTTCGATAGTAAAAATTATTTTTATATAGAGCGATAAAAAAATAAAATTCCTGTTTATCTTTTTAAACTATCTGCATTGGGTGAAATTACAGTTTCGCGGCTTTGAGAGAGATTAAACTATCTTCATATTGCACAAATCACAACCAGATTCTTATTAGAATGTAATGAAGAAAGCAAACAACAAATGGAAGACAAAAAAACACGGTACAATGAGAAAGACAGAAATGATCTTTCCTATTCTACCACATGGAGATGCTAATCAGAACAGCAACAAAACTAACAAGGAACAGGAACACACTAATTTTGGGAGAAAGAGGCACTGACATCAACTATGAAACCTCTTGACAACACCAGCCATGTATTTCCCCTGGTGTTCTGCAAGGGCTAATTCTGTCTCACTGGGCTCCCTTGTTCCATCCCCTGCCAAAACTCCAGCACCGTATGGGGAACCTCCCCTGATTGAGTCCATTTTGAACATCCCAGCTCCAAATGTGTATCCAATTGGGACAAAAATCATTCCGTGGTGAGTTAACTGGGTGATCGCAGTCCAACTGTAGAAAGAAGAAAACCATGAGCAGCAGATATGTTCAAAGTTTTAACACAATATATCTCCAGATAAAAAGAAACAAATAAAATGAAGTTAACACTTTCTTATGCCATAGCATAAGCTCCAAGCATAAGAAATTGAATCCAGGATTAGAGATAACTAATTCTGGTAACAGGATTAATGATAGCTGACACCTGGTAACTAAAACTTTTTTCTGGGTGATAGGATTAATGAAAACTAGCACCCTGTAACTATAACATTTTTTTGGATAACGGGATTAATGATAACTACCATTCTGTCAAGTCTAAAAAGCCTCGAAGACAGCTCTACCTCCAACTATCACCAAACAGGAAGAAGAAGAAGAAGAAGAAAAATATGTTAAAAAAGAGAAAACAATCTGTGCAGCAAATCTACAGCAGCTCTGGCTCACTACCAAGAAATTGTTTTATCAGAAGAGTTGAGACTAGTGCAAGTTATTGAAGGTGTTAAGAAATAAAATGTGAAGGAACTAAGTCAACTAATAGAAACTACTTCCCAGAGTTATACTAGTGATCTATATGAGTGTAATATAAAGCTATATGCAGATTGGGTGAGTGGCTATGGGTGCTTGAGTTGGAAGATGATGTCGAGTAAGAGCCCCAATACTAATCTAGAAGGGACACGCTCTCTTCAAATCATATTAAAGTCATTGTCAGAGGAGCTTCTGTTTAAGTTAAGATGAGGCACCTTCAAAAATACAAAACTAGTGAGCATGTATCTGTACTACTTTAGCATACAGCACACACTGTTCTCCAATAATCATAAAAGAAATAAGATAATTTTACAATAACTATCCGTGGTTCTTCGCCTAAACTTTTCTGGTAAAAAATTCATTTAAGAATCAAAAGAAAAAACTCCTATGCTGAGTATCCAACAGAGACAGCACACACCCAGAACATGATATAGTCACCCCATACCAAGATTTGAGAAAGTCAAGAGGATAAAAAAAAAAATTTAACTAGCTAACAAACAACCAATATCCACAATAGATGAATGTGTAAGAAAACATATTATATTTGGATGCGAATCCATAGCCAGACGCTGATGTTTTATATTATTGTTTTGTCTTCTCTAAAGGATTTTGAACATTGTAATAAAGCTGTTGTCATGAAAAAGAAATAAACCATGTAATTTTGCATCTGTAGAGCAAACTGGCAGAGCAAACCAGAGAATCATTCATATAGGCAACCACAACATTGATGGGATGAGAAATATGTATTTTGTTAAATGATTAGAAAAAAAAGAAAAAGAAAACACTGGTGGGATAAGACAAAAATGATAATGATAGTTACACTTGAATGCCTTTCATTTTTGTGACTGACTTCAAATGATTGGGCACAAGTTTCATCAAGAAACTCCAAGGTGAAATTTTTAGTTGAATAATAACCTTCATTGTTTTATTTAAAGCTCCTCACCCCATCCCGAACTTTTTTAATTGCATTTTTGTTGTTGCATATAATTTTTTAAAAATTTCAAAAACAATTATTCTATAAGTAAAATTACAATTTTAATTTTTTAAAAGACAACTATTCTATAAGCAAAAATAAAAAAATTTATTTATCAAAAGATGACTATTCTATAAGCAAAAGGAAAACTTATATTATATAAAAAGATTTAAAGATCATCTAATTTTAAGTCCAATAGATAATTGAAGACTCAAAAGCTATACTAGTCATTGATTCATTAGAAATGGACAGACACTCATTCTTCTCGACCTCCTAAATTAGCTTCATAAAAACCATTTCTTCTCTATGTGGTAATCTTGCATCCTTTCTTTATGCTATCAGTATATAACGAACTTTCCATAAGGACTCAGATTTTCTTGCCATTACTTGCACACAATTACTCAAACTCAAAAAATACAGCAGTGGAGTGATAGATTCACAATCTAAACAGTGAGGATTTAATGTTCACTGCACCATCCTAGGATTTCATTACACAAGCACATTTGGCTATCCCACAAGAAAAATCAGAATTCAAAGCTTCACAAGACATCATCCCATAGTAGATGAACTGTGGGGACCTAAAGGGCTCATTAGTCTGAAGTAAACCACAAGATAGTCAGACAAAAGTGTTCCAGTGAACAAACAGACAAAGGAACCCGAATAGAAAGTCACAAATGCACTTATGAGCCTCAAGAGTTGAGAACTCTACTTCTCCAAATAAAGTCACTGACGGAAAACAGCCTCATCTAAATCAAACATGTTCTGTAGCATTGCAACTTGTGAGGGCTTTAGAGAAAACCTGTTTCGTCAAGCACAGACTCACCGGCCACATTCAGGAGATACTAGATACTTAACGAATTACTTAAAATAACAGAGAATTTCGGCCAGCAGCAAAGACAAGTAATTTCATCGAGGCACCAAGAGTAAAAACAGAAGAAAAAGATATACAGAATATAGATGGTCTTACGCAGTGGTTTCTTGCCCTCCGCCCTGTGTTCCCGTGCTCACAAAAAGTCCTGCCGGCTTCCCCGCAAGCGCCTGTTCCTTCCATAGCTGACCAGTGGAATCAAAGAAAGCCTTCATCTGCGCAGCCATACACCCATATCTCGTGGGAAATCCAAACAAAATTCCATCAGCTTCGACTAACTGAGCGGCAGATATCACCGGAATATCGTCGTCCTTAGGTGGCGCCTTCATCTGCTCTAAAAGGTCAGAAGGAAGGGTCTCTGGGACCCTGTAAAGAACTCCTTCAACGCCGTCTAGTCCATCCACTCCTTTCTTAATCCTTCTTGCCAGGCACTCCACGTGACCATACATGGAATAAAAAACAATAAAGATCTTTAACTTCGAAGCTGATGAGATGATTCCATCTTCAATTGTTCTCGTGATCTCAGAGCTCTTATCCTCAATGGCAGCTGAAGGGTTCTCTGCGGCAGATGGGCGGTCCACGGTAGCAACTACGGGCAACCTTTTTCTGCTCGGGACACAGCCTCCTCCTTTCCCCATCACAAAAATTTCATATCAATAGACAATGCAGTCCACTATACACTCCGTAGATCGCTTCCTTCCAAACACTCAACACTTCGAACTGGGGATAACTTTTTCCGGATAACGGTTTAATCTACCAAACAGCTCTTCCAAAAAAAATCTCTGGTTTTAACAACAGGATGGGATCGATCAATACCCACTTCAAATCACTTCAGATCCAAGAACTTGCCAAAAAAAATTCAAACAAAACCAAATTGAGACTTCTCAGAGCTACACACAGCTCGATCAGTACCAAAAATAATACGACCAATCGACTCATAAAAAACCATCGAAATAACGTAACCCTTTTTCTCAGATACGAAGAGACTGGAAACAGACCTCGAGATCTCTCCTACCCTTACTCACAAAAACATATTGTGCACGCTTGAAGCCCCGAGAGGATCGAATCAAACACAAGCGAAAATCTTTGATGTTTTTCTCTTCTCCTTCCTCTCACTCTCTTTCTTGCTAGTTTTCTTCTCGTTCCGATTTCGCTGCGAAGAGAAGTCAGAGTCGTTATATGCAAAATCCCCAGAGAATTTCTGCATCCGTTTTTATCGCTCCGGCTGGACCTCATTTGCTCCATTCCCGCGAGTGCCAGCGGGAAACCTTTAAGAAATTAACCATTGTTGTTACTTTGCGAGACTTCCGTACCGTCAGACCACTAAAGCGAGTTACATCATTAGAGCTCTCTTTATGACTTAGGTGTATTTTTTAATAATCGGTGGGGATGGGTCGAGTTTACGGATATGGATCCGAGGTGGGTTGGGTTTACATAGATGGGCGGGGACGGGTCAGGTTTAAATCGAATTTATATTGTTATGCCGAATTATTTTTATCTTAATAATATTTTTTAAAATTGTAAAATACTTTTTTATATACGAGTATTTATTTTAATACCATGTGAAGTTGGGTCAAGGCCCATCACATAATAATTAGCCATGTATTTTTCCTAACTAATAAACTCAGGATATTATTCACATAACTATTCATTTTGAGATGGGCCTTTGACCCAACTTCACATGGTATCAACCACCCAAATTATTCACGTGTAAAATCACAAAAAAAGGCCTACACGTTAGGGGGGAGTGTAGTGTTAAGAAATAGTCCTACATAGATTGAGTACAAAAATTTTAAATTTATTAATTTAAAAATAAATTTTCTTAGTTGGTTAATCATTTTGGAATATGTGTTAGACCCGACTTCACATAAGGTATGTGACAAAATTATTCATTAACGATTCTCAATCCAGGCTACTCTTGTCGTTAATTTTATAGCTTTAATAGAGGAGCTAAAATGAAGCTCTTGTTGGATTACATGAATCGTTTGCAGGGCACAAAAATCTTAGATGATCTAAAAATGATTAAAAAGAAGAAGAAAAAACAGATCCCTCTGCTTCTGGAAATCTATGAAGGATCTTTCGTCTTCATGCTCTTCTAGTTTTTCAGGGTGACTTACCTTTTCGGTTTTCTTCCGGTCTCCGTTATCTCTTCCAAGTCATCGTTTGTTATGTCTCTGAGCGGAAGCTGTCGTCGGCATGAACGGAGTCTTGGTCACATTAATGCAATTTAGGATTTAGGATTTAGGATTTAGGATTTAGGCTTCTGCTGGGCCTTCTCACAGAGAGGAATCTATGATCACAGAATCAAAAAGAGAAATCATTAAATATGCGTTCCAATGAAATCTTACAATTTGGGATTTAAGTGCTAGAATCACAAGGTCGAATTCATCAAAATGTTTCTTGCAGGTTAACGAAATTAGAGTAGGGAAATTACAGAAGCTAAAATCGAAGCCGGGAATCGAAAGGATATTAAGGGTTATAATATGATTCTTGAAGGTTTTAGAGGAACGAAATTACAGAAGTTGAAATCGAAAGTTGATAATGGTCATAAAATGATTCTTGAAGGTACAAGAAATTAGAGGAGTGAAATTACAGAAGTTGAAAATCGAGACGGAGAATCGAAAGTTGGATCATGGTTGTTCAAGCGGCATTAAAGAGAGAGATTCAACGACTCTCGCTCTCGAGAAATGATCGTTTTCTTTCTTTCAAAATCTCCATTACATGAATCGTCTGCTAGCCCAAAATCTTACAAATTTACAATGCTCGAAAGATAGATCAAAAAAGAAAAAAAAACACAAACCAGATCACTCTGCTTCTGGAAATCTGTGAACTAGTTTTCGTCTTCAAGCTTAGCTGCAGCTTTGTGGTCTGCTTCAAGTTTTTCTGGGTGACGGACCTTTTCAGTTGTCTTCCAGTCTCCGTCATCTCCTTCAGGTCATCTTTTTTATCGTCTTTTCTGAGCTGGAGTTGTCGTCTTCATGAGCAGAGTCTGTAACTTGGTCATATTAGTGCAAAGCCAGGCCTTTCTCGAGGCGTTCATGAATAACAACAGATTCATAATTTTCTACTGACGCTGAAGCAAAAGAAATACCTACGTTGCATGTGTAGATTATTGAGGGGCAGATGGTAATCAACCGGGGGATTTCTGCTTCTACTGGGCCTTCTCACTGACTGGCGAATCTTGCCAATACGTTCAGAACGATCACAGAATCAAGAAGAGAAATCATTAAATATGCGTTACGATGCTTACGGTTTGGGATTTAAGTGCAAAGATCACAAGGTCGAACTCATCAAAGTTGAATGATACTTGAAGGTTCAAGAAATTAGAGTGAAATTACGGAAGCTAAAATCGAAGCGGGGAATCTAGAGTTGATATTAATGGTTGTAAAATGATTCTTTAAGGTTCAAGAATTTAGAGGAGCGAAACTACAGAAGTTGAAATCGAAAGTTGATAATGGTTAGAAAATGATTCTTGAAGGTTCAAGAAATTAGAGGAGCGAAATTAAGAAGTTGAAAATCGAGACGAAGGATCGAAAGTTGGATCATAGTTAATCAAGCGGCATTAAAGAGAGAAACAAACTTGATGGAGACAACTGGGTTTCGGGTTGCTTGTCCTCTTACCACGCTTGCTTTCGAGAAATGATCGTTTTCGAGAAATGATCGTTTTCTTTCTTTCAAACTCATCGCCATTCTTCAGCGGATTTCCAAGAAGCCTGAGAAGATTTCTTCACAAGAAGCGTTTGATGAAACTGGACTAATTCAGAATTAACAACAGAATCATGTTTTGTGATGAAATCTTACCTTTAAATTTGAAGCGGGAACGAAAATAGGCAGCGTTGAAGAAAGAGAAACAAATTTTATGGAGCCGACTGGCCCTCAGATCTGTTGTTTATCTTGCAAGAAAACGAATCCGTTACTCTCAAGAACTCCAAGAACTGTCTCATTCTTGCAACTAAACAACAAATCCGACGACCAAATGACTCGGAGAAGCTTGCAGGCGAGCTCAAACTTTCGCTTCAAACCGATAGAAATCGATTTTCTGAAATGCTTTCTGCTTCTTGGCAGCCCGGTGAAGGGGACGAAAACCAGAAGAAACCGAATTGTCTGCCATAACGCGACCCATATCTGGTTTTTAATGTGAATTGGAAGGGGTGGGCACGGGGCAAGTATCACGAGTCCTGATCTCGTTTAGCAGTTGGTCCAGGAATTTTTTGGACCAAACCAATTTCAAGATGAATGCGCTTGGGTCTGGTTCTATTCACCCATTAATTTGGTCCAAAAAACCAAACTTGTTCAATAAATCTCATCCTAAAAACTAGGGGTGGCAGAGCCCGAACCTACCTATATTCGATCCGAGCTTATTTAAATATTTCGAGCCGAGCTTCGAGCCAAGCCTCATCTCGAGCCTAAAATTGTTATCGAGCTCGAGCCCAACGAGTTCGAGTCGAGCTTCGAGCCGAACTCGAGCCTCAACATATATTTAAAATTTTTCAAAAAATATATACCAAATAAAATATATATAAAATTATGTATACATTTTACATAAATTTGGACATAACCTATATATAATACATATATAAGATTGGGCATACTTAAAATTAAGCATAATCTATATATATAATACCTGTATTAAATTCGACATGATCTCTATATAAAATTGGGCATAATCAACATACATAATACCTTCATAAATACTCCATAAAATTATTTATACATTCCGTAAATACTTCAATAAATTATTTATACATTCCATAAAATAGTCTAAACACTCTATATACTGCATAATATTATAAATAAATTCCATACAATAATCAAACACAACAAAATTAAATGAAATATCATTATCAATTTACAATCACCCAAATAAAAACTATAAATCCATTATAAATTTAAAAACTATAGTTATTTATCTTTATGCTAGAAAATAATATACGTCCTTGCTTGAGCAAAATCTCCACCTATGACTAAAACAAAAAATAAAATTAGTTATTGTCATATAAAAAAATACTCTTCCACTAGTAGTTACTTAATGTCATTCAAAATATTAAAATTACCATGATGAGAAAAACGTGAAAAATCATGTAGCTGGTAGCATTATCTCTACACTCTTCTTCTTAGGCTGTAATCATAAAATAAAATTTTAATAAATAAAACTAAAAAATATCGTAATAAATAATTAATCAAAGAAATTCACCTTTTGATTTTTCTTTATACCGTGAAGAGTCCGAACCCAACCAATGTCACAAATCAAAGTTTGAAATGTATTTGGTACCAAGGAAGAACTATACGAGTCTATTACTTTACCACCAGCACTAAATAATGACTCCGAAGCTACTGTGGATATGAGAATTATAAGGGGGTTAGTCAACAAACTTAAAATTTGAAGTTCATCTTCATCTTCTGCTTCAAATTCATTTAATTCCTCTACATGAAATTCAATTTCAAACTTGGTGTTAGTGTGTACAAGTTCATATACATTGAAAAACAGTTTCCAGTGTTAGTGCCCCAAAATAAGAAAAATATAAAAAACAAGAAAATGAATAACTTATAATAGTATACTTAATTAAAACATAATATTTAAACCCCTAATTAGGTAAAACAAACATGATTACAACACAAATAAGTAATTTAATGTATAATTAATATATTAATTAATTAATTTAGATATTATATTATTTATTGATTGTTGTTTATTATACATTAATACAATAATTACGTGAGCAAATTAACTGTGTACATGATTAATTACAAAAAATAAAAAAATGAACAGGAAAATTTGATCAAATGCTAACTTTAACACATTATATTTTTACGTATTATTGCATCGTCCAGACTAAAAACAGGTTGAGAATAGGATTTGCAAGTTTTTTTTTATTTTTATAAAAACTACACGTGCGAACTCGCATGTGTGAAGTGCACGTGTGAGTTCGCACGTTGTGCGGGACGGAGCGTCGAGGGGGGAAAATAATCTCCCCCCCCCCCCCTCAACTTAGGTCTCCGAAACTTTAAGTGTTCGGGGGTTCCCGTTTCGGCGAGAGCGGTGGCAGGCTGATTTGACGGCGGCAGCAGGTGGTGGTAGGGGGTGACGACGACGGGAGAGGGTCCAGAGCAGCCGCTCTAGTTGGGGTACGATGAGGTGATGGCGACGCTACGGGAGTCGACGACGACGACGATGAGAGGCAGAGAAGGGGGAAGGATTAGCTGCGGCGACGGGAGAAGGGGCACCGACGGCGAGAGGGAGAAGGGAGATGGAGGCCGAGAGAGGGAATTTCGGAGGAAAAAGAGAGAAGGGAAGGAGGAGACAAAGAGAGCGAGGGCGAGAGAGAGACCGAAAAAAAAATTCGGGTGAGAAGAGAGCGAGGGCGGGAGAGAGACCGAAAAAAAAAAATTCGGGAGAGAAAGAGAACGAGGGCAGGAGAGAGACAGAAAAAAAATTTTTGGGAGAGAAGAGAGCGATGGCAGGAGAGAGACCCCCGATCCCGCCGCTCGTTAAATTAACGAGTCAACTCGCGAGCCGACGAGCCAAACCTGGCTCTGCTCGAGCTCGGCTCGTTAACCTAAACGAGCCTATTTCTGAGTTCGAGTTCGGCTCGAGCTCGAAATATAACGAGTCGAATTGAGCCGGAACCGAGCCGAACACGAGCCGGCTCGGTTCGAAGCCACCGTTACTAAAAACCTTTCCCAACTCGTGCCCACCTCCGCTGCATCCCATCATTAGGCATCAAATTTCGGACAGCGTAACGGACGAACCGGTTGACATATCCGAAATCCGATCATTTGAAAGGGTAACTCTGTAATTTGAAGCGTTACGTATCTTTCTCCGCCTTCGGACGTTCATTTCGACGTTTCTTCTCTCCTTCAGAATCTCGTCGGCTCCCCTGGGAAGGGATTGAAATTCAGAGCGGAGACTAACAGAGAGATCAGACAAATATTAATCCTTTAATCTGGAATACAATTTGCACAGCTGTATCAATCTGAAATGTTATCTACAGAAAATTAATTTCGTGTAATATCAGAATCACGAAACATTAAGATGAGACAAAAAAAATCACTGCCCTTTGGGAGCCTATTTTAAATGAAAAAAGAAAGGAGAAGAAGTGAAGAAAACGCTGTTTTTTCAGCGAAAGATGAGAAAATTCAGAAAACCAGGACTAAAAGCTCGTTCCGTTCGTATGTGATAGACAGAAACGTTTGTCTAGCGCGAATGTAAGGCAAGTTCGTGCCTGGAAGTGATCATCTATACTGCATCATGAGGAGGATGGAGCTGCCGAATCCGATCAACAATAGTGGAATCGAATCGAGGATTTTGTGGGTTCTCCGCGTATGCAACGATCTGTGCTGCTACACAAGCTTGAGGCCACGCCATGGCCACTCGAGTCTGCAAATATTTCACAAACCTCATCAAAATCTTCATAAACTGACAAACGAGAACAAATTTTCTGAAGCCGAACATCGAATGGTGATCTCTTTCTTACCATGAAATAACCAATCAAGAACGCGTAAATGGAGACACTCGTGGCGAGCCTCTTATCGACGGCGAGAGTCCACGACCCGCCGACGAGGGTGCACACTGCTCCACCGGAGACGCCGGCCAAGAAGCAGCAAGAAGCCGTGAGATCCGTGTCGACCAACCGGACCATCCCGAGTCGGTCGAACATCTCCCAGGTGTCGCCCGACGCCTGAACCAACCCCTTCTCGTGCGCCCCCACATGCACGAACCCCCATCTGTTCCCAAACCGGATCAGCCGGTCGGCGACGCCCATGTAGCAGTGCGCGCACGAGAACATGAACTCGTCCTTGTCTTCCGCCACCAAGTTCATTGCCCGGGCCAACCCGCGAACTGCGCCGAGAACCGGAACCAGGCAGGAGCCGTAGCAGATGCTGCCGGCAGAGCAGGTGCACGCGTCGGCGAACGCCGCCTGGACGTCGAAAGTGTGACCCTGCGAGAAACGCAGGTAAGCCACATGCGCCACCGCTACGTGGACGACGTTCTTTATCACCTGCATGGTCCATGCAAGGCTGAGCAGGAGCACGAACACGAACAGACCAGAGAACCGACCGCCGGTCTCGTAGGCGGCGCCGACGCCAACAATCCACAGGCACGAATAAATCAACCCTGCAAGAAGCGCCACGATGACGTACGCAGAGATCACCGCCGAGTTCTCGACGGTGGCAAGAAGAGCCGCCGATAAGATCCGGGCGGCATGAGACCGACGTGGGGTGACCCAACAGCCGTACAAAGACTGGATGATGGCGAAAAAGAGGGTGAGGGTTCCGGTGGCGAGGCCACCGGCGGAGTCGATGGAGAGGAGGAGCACCGAGGCGGCTACTGACAGACAAGGGGCCAGCCAGAAGATGATCCTCGGGGCTTTGCTGGGAACGTGGAGGGTCGCGATCAGCAAAGCAAGAGCGGCGGCCGAGGCGCAAGCGGATGAGGTGAGGAGCTGTGGAAACCAATGAAGCGGGTGGAATTTGCGGCGGCGGGTTCCTCCATTGAAGCCGCGAATGGCGAGAAAAGCGGTTAGAATAATGATTAAGAGAAAATGAAGAGAAAAGAGTAGAGGGAAGACGCTAATGGAGAATCTCCTGCGAACTGTCTTCTGGTTCGTGATCGGTACTGCCGCCTGCAATGTAGAACAAATCCTCAACGTAATTAGATTACGCATTGCAATAACGAAACAATAATATTGTAAATGATTGGTCAAGAAAAACCTTTCAGATCTTATTCTCTCTCTCCCACTAATTGATTGGTCGGGTCTAAAGATTATTTTTACCGTGGGTTTTCAAACTAAATCGGGTTCCAAATTACCAAGTGAGTTGCCGGAAGCGACTTGTAGAAGCCTCCGCCTTGTTTCAAACCTGGTCGAGTCACCTCGGTGAGAAGGAAAACTGTCTTGTACCCGTTCAATCAATCAATTTGTAATGTCCATTATTCGGGCTATTATCGTATGTTACATGTTCCAAAATATAGATACGTGTAACCTATTTTTGAATGATAAAGATAAGGTAGACTCGACTCAATCACTCAGTTAAAATTCAACTGAGTCGAGTACTTCAGGTTAAGTTGGACTTTAGAGATTTAAAGGACACTCCAACCTGTCGACTCAGCGAGCGAGTTCCTTAATCTAAGGATAAAAATTATAATTTTTCCTCATTCGACAATTGAACGGAAATGATTGAAGAAAAACATTTTTTCTTCAATCATTAGGTCACGACGTTGACGGATTAGATGAACTGAAATCATGGTCTTCTTGCCAAAGGGAAGGGGCCCAACATTAATGAAATCAGATGACAAAATGAACTAACTCCTGTATTAAATGGAGAAGCGGTTTCCGACTCGGTCACGAGCATAGAGAAAAGGGCTCACTTTGCAATCTGTCAACGGTGGCTAATTATAACCACACACGTTTTAGATGAATGTGGGCCCCATCACCGCTTACAGTAAGCTCGTGTCTCACGTTATTTCTTCGTCGTCCGAAGAGACACGAGAACGAAGTCCGCGCTTTAGACTGTAACAGAAAATTCTGTTACACGATCCAGGCTTCCAGAGCACGAATCGTTTCCAAGATTAAAAATAGTTGGAGTTGATGGAAGGAAGGATCGTTTGATTCGATCAGAAACAAAAAATGAAAATGAATGGGAGCAGTGAGGATTTCAGCTGAAAATCAGTTGAAACAGGGGCAAAAGGCTTACAAAATGAACTAATTGTTGAAGAAAATGGAATAAGTTACGAGAATGTGAAGAAGAGGAGGAGGAAGTGAGAAATTGAAGGAAAGGCAGTTTGCAGTGGAAGGATTTCAGTTCACATTTTACAGAGCAGAGAATTCTTTTAAAAAAAATGGAATGGGGTTCGAAGAAACGTGCAGGCTATGACGAAAAGGAGAGAAACTTAAGAAAGCTAGTTTAGAGATGGAGGAGCGAAGCTAGTTTGGAAATGAAGGATTTGAGGTTAGTTTCAGCTTCACAAGAAACGAATTGATTGTTCAAGAAATGGAATAGGTCGGAACAAATGGGTGGAGAAGAATAAGGAAAGAGAAATTGAAGGACATCAAGTTCGAGAAGGAAGAAGAGAAACTCAGATGAAATACTTAATCAGTGAAGACTAAGGAGTTTAATGTTTTTGAAATGGTAAATCAGTCCAGAAAACAAGCAAAAAATAGCAGGACAAGCTCTAGAATCTCCATTCCAGGAAAAAAAAAAAAAACAAGGCTCGAAACCAGAAGCACGACTCAGAACAGCGAACAGAATTTGAAACCAATAAGAAAATGAAGGAAAACAAGAATGAAACATCAATTTCACCGGGAGAAGATTCAAATAACCAAACAGAGAAAAGCAAATACCAAAAAGAGGATGATGGTTAGGCAAAAAGACTAAATATTTATAAGAAGAAAATTTGAAAATCTGTCAAAAAGATAGAATAAAATAGCAGGGAAAACTCCAGAAATACAACGAAGCTTGGAACCAACGGCGATTCAGAACAGAACTTGCGACAAGATGAAAAAGAAAGAAAACGAGAATGAATATCAATTCCACCGAGAAAAGATTACAAAAACAGAAAAGATAAACAGACGAAGACAGTAAAGACGGACCTGGTTAGGCGAGATCTGATTCATCCTAGGAGAGCTGTACGCTTGCCTTCCTCTGCCTCCTCTCTCATCCTCTGCCCTACTGACTTCCTCGATCTTCGCCATTGAGATGACAACCACGACACCGCTGCCTTCTTCACCAGTTCTGAGAGGTCTCCGCTTTCTTGGCGCCTACGAATCGATTTTTGAAGCCAAAACGAGCTCGAAATTTTCGTGTTCTTACTTCGTCTTCTTCGTCTCCTGCTTCTCCTGCTCCTGCTTCTTGACTCGACTATCTTTTTTCGAATTTCTTGCGGACTCGCATTGACTGATGTGGCGGGTTTTGATTGGGTAATAAATGACGTGGAGCAGAGTCTTAATGGGGTGGGAAAATTTCCCGGGAAGCTCGATGAGGTCACGAAGCTGGTTTAGGTCAACTTCAACCGAACAACTTCGACGAAACAGAGCCGATAGTCCAGTTTAGATTTATCATTTATTATATTAAAATTAAATGGAAAAATATTTATCAGATTGAATATACAGTTAATTTTATCTGAATAAAGTCAAATAAATAGAACATATGATTTTTAAGTATTTTTAATATCATTTAGTATTTTAAAAAAAATTATAGTGGCATTGAATTTAAGTTTTTATTTACATGATTATGTATATTTGATATTTTTTATACGTTTTAATTGATTTTGTTATTATTCTTTTTATTTACCAGTAATTTATTTTTCATTTTAAAATTTTGGAAAATATATAAAATAATCTTTGCATTAACAAAATGATGTATAAAATAATTTTAATTTCTTTTATACATTATTTATACCATGGTTGTGGCCAGTGTGAATCCGATTGGCATATTCGACTTTTATAAATACAAAGAAGACTTTATATTGATTATTATGGGAAAGCATGAGGAAAAACCCTTGGGAACTTAACTATGGATTTAGGAGTAAATAATTTACAAACTTAAATAAGATTATTAAATTTTTTGTCAAGATTGATCTTTTTGACCAAACTGATATTCTAACTCACAATCAACTCAGTGACACATGTACCGATTTTTTATATTTATAATGGGGTCAAACTAAGGTTTGACATCTAAGACCCTGTGAATTTCTAACTAATACTAAGGTTATACATTGTATATTTTGTTGTTTTGATGGATCTACCGAATTAGCGTTTGAATCAAAACTAGCCTTGTTTTTGGTTTAATGGTCGGTCTGGTTCTTACGACATTGATGTAGCTACTTATTGATTCGATATTGGGTTTCTTATATTTTATTTCTTATTTTTTTTAATTAAGATGGTTGATTTTACCTATTTGATACATGGTTCTTATTTTAATAAATTTGTATAATATAACTGTTTAATAACTATGTCATATACTATTAAAGCATTATATCAAATAAATTAATTTCTCCTTTGAAGTAATGAGGAGTGCTCCTCAAACTATATATTTTAAAGTTATAAGTCACCTTATGAGGGGTTGATAGAAAAACCTTATTAACATGCATACTAGTTACTAACAAAAAATTAAAGGCCAACTTTAGAAGAAGTCAACAAAGCTTGATATCTGATACAAGTTGGAAGAATAGAAAACAATTCTTCACAAATTTACTTAAAAATTGATTATATTATTAGTTAAGATAGTGAACATATTTGTATGGCAAAAAAATAAAATAAATAAAGTCTTATATTAGTATGCAGTAGTATGCCCTTTGTAAGGGTTAGGTGGGAGAGGAAGGGTGTTAGAATTAAAATAAACTAATCAAGGATGGTATTACAATTTATCGAGTCATGACAATGACTTGGCCAGGTTGACTCAAATTTGAGATTGGGCGGGTTTGGTAGGGAAGCCAAGCTCGACCTTCTACAATGGTCGAGGACCCCTTGACTCAGATCCGCACCAGTCTCAGTCTAACTCGGGCTACTGAACTCAGAATTATAGGGACCAAGTCATAATACCTTGAACATAAGTCAAATTATGCTATGTAATTATGTACCTACTTAGTTTTTAATATGCAAATATTAACTAAACCTTTTATAATTTTCTTAAATTTATGGGTTTTTCCTCTACGTAGTTTTTGTCTTCCTTGACGAAAATTCAATGATCGATAGCACACTTAAACCCTAAACCTTAAACCCTAAAACGTTATAGCTACAACTTAATTGTTATCGGACGATATTCAATTGTTTGAAATAGTAATTCAGTTTCTATTAACACTTTATTTATTTATTTTTTATTCTTTATATAAAATACGTCAACACGTGTCAAACATGTAATTATTGTTTCAATTAATATAAGAACAAGAACGCTACCATTTTAGGTATATTTCTACAAGTTCCAGCCGTGACAAAGAGTAATAGAAACGGTGGCGTGAGGAGTTCCATCATCCATGTTTTCATTCATTAAAACGGAATTTCTTCTGGACTGATAAAGAGAATTTAGAGGGGTGACAAATGACAACACTCGTGTCTCTACGGATGCGGCGGTGGTTGACGGCGAGAGACGACCCAACAACCTCGTCGACGCTCACGAGTTCCCCCCGCATGTAACCGGAAAAAGCCATGAAAACAAAACCCAAAGGCTACGTTTAAGGAGAACAAAAAGTCTGTTTGGATTTGAGTTGCTTTTGGCTTTCACGAAAGCACCAACCTCCAGCTCTAATTTAACTGGTTTTGGTTAATAACGAATTTAGAAGAAAAAAACAATTGGGAATTTCTGATCATTCTACTTTTCATATGATGACTTGGTTCGGGTTAGGTTTTAGAAAATCCATCCATCTCATAAACCTGCTTGAAATTCATTCCTTGAAAAACATGGGTTTCGTTTATTTTGAAAGTGCGGTCAAAAGAAAGTGAAAATGAAAGTGAAATATTTTTTTGTGTTAATATACATAATAAAAAGAAAAGTACAAAAAAGAGAGGGAACAGGGCAAGAGGGTGCGAGGGAGAGAGCCACGAGTGAAAGTGATATCACATGGTCAAGGAAGGGATTTCACATTCACTCGTTTTTCTTAAGAACTACAATGAAAACATGTTTTTCCTATGGGAAAAGTAAATTCACTTTTACTTTCAGTATCCCCATTTATGAAGGGTTTTAGTAAGAATGAGTTTTTATATAAACATGTTTTAGGTCAAGTTCATAGGGTAGAGATGAAAAATAATTAATTATTATATATTAATTAAAATTCTATACATGATTTTTTTTTCTAAACACGATGGAAAAATCCGTCCCCACCCCACTTCGACTATGAGGAAACTTTTTCCCCTATAAACCATATTTGGTCAAGTCGAAGAGTTCCCTCTTTAACCAAACCGGTGCCCACCCATAGGTCGAAGATCTTATATGTGTCGAAAAGAGCCCAATAGGAAGGGAAGGAGCGGACTTTAAGAACATAAAATAAGTCACATAACTATTGCTTTCAAACCTAGATTAAAAACTCTAATGACATCATTTATACTCAGATTATACAAGTAAATAAAGGTGGTATCGTTGTTAATGAAGGTCAAAGAAGTGATAGATGTGCCTTCTAAAATGAAGATATTTCTCTAATAATATTGACTTTTTTAATGAAACATTAACTATTTAAAATGTAATTCTCACAAGCAATATATGTGCTTTTTTGTATGTGTGTAACAATTTTTTTTCTATTGCAAAGGGTTTATTTGTCTCATGAGAACTTTTAAGTCCTAGTTTAAGTCTCTCGGAGGAAACACCAAAAAGAAAGTGGTTAGAGAGATTGCATGAGAAAGGAAAGAAAATATTTTCTCGGAGGAAACTTCAAAAGAAAGTGGTTAGAGAGATTGCATGAGAAAGGAAAGTGGAAAGAAAATATTTTATTGGAGGAAACTGCAAAAGAAAGTGGTTAGAGAGATTGCATGAGAAAGGAAGTGGGATATTTGGTTATTTGTTTTGTTTTTGGTAATTAAAGTTGTAAATAATGCATGAAAAAGGATAGAAGAAACGACCGAATGGGAGAGGAAATCGCTCCGGGAGATGAGGAGACGGCTGTTAGGAACGGATGGTCGCCGGAACTTCGCCGTAACGGACGCGGACGTTAAAGCTCCATGTCTGCAAGGCGTACGGCCGACTCAGAAACCTGACCGACTGCGGCCCAAGTACCGGCCGTCGTCAGGTCAGATGACCCTCTTCCTTCGTCGATCAACGCAATAGCAGCAGCAGTAGGTGATGGAAGGAGAGCCGCCGAAGGCGCTGACAACGATGCGTAGAGTCTCTTACTCATCTTCCTCCACCAACGAGAGCGAGGAAGACGAATTGAAAAGTATGGTGTTGGTCCCGACGCCGAAACCCCGGCGGCACCTGTCGAAGCAGCTGTCGATGCAAGAGACGAGCCGGGAGGCCTCGTGGGAGAGGCGGCGACGGCAGAGGCTGATGCGGATGACGGAGCAGATGCGGGGCGGGTTGGACGCGGAGAGGAGCAGGTCGAGCCGGAGCCTGACGGACGAAGACCTGGACGAGCTCAAGGGAAGCATCGAGCTAGGGTTCGGGTTCAACGAGGAGGACGGGCATGAGCTCTGTGGCACCCTGCCTGCCCTCGACCTTTATTTCGCCGTCAACCGCCAGTTCTCCGAATCGAAGCACCGCCTCTCCTCCGTCTCCACCCCGAGCCCGGTCTCCACTCCGAGAGGGGGCTCCACCTCTTCCATCGGTGACCATTCCACCGATAGCCCCCGGAGTCCCCACCAGAACGACCCTTGGAAGATCTTCAACCCAGGTAATTAACCAGGAACTTGATCAACTGCAATACTAATTAAGCTCCAATAACAATCTACTGCGACGTGCAGGGGACAATCCTCAGCACGTGAAAACGAGGCTGAGGCACTGGGCGCAAGCAGTGGCCTGCTCGGTGAGGCAGTGTTCGTGAAGGAATTCGGATTCATAAACAATATCGGTGACCCCGCCGGAGATGAAACAAACGCCCGGCTGACGGAGAATCATCGGAGGAAGCGAGAAAACTAAAACCAGTGAGGGAGAGGGACATTAGAGTGGAAGAAGCGTCCCTTCGTTTTCCTTTTCCAGCTCAAGAGATCGGATCCGCCCTGAAAGAGGGTACCCATTTTGGAAGAGTCAATAAATCAGAGCCTGGTTTATGGTTTCATGGGATTTACTTCTTTGCTCAATTTGCTGTGGAAGAATCATCTGATCATTCTTCATTCTTTTTTCTTTTCCAAACCAAAAAAACAAAGAAACTTATATTAGGAGCATTTTATGTTGAGAACCGATGTCTTAGATGGATATAAAACATCTATTTCCATTGAAAATTTTCATATTGTAATGCAATTTTTTTTTTAATTTTTTTATAGAGAATTACTTGTCTCTATTAGATGGTGAATACTTGGTTCCAATGCCAATTTAATGGTCAAGGGTGAGCCTATATGTGTTACTTTGTATATCATTTGATTCATCTTAGATTTTGGAAGTATTGATACAATATAGGACGATAACTTCGATTTGTATTGGATTTTTGGCGAAAAACTCCGGATTTCGGATATTTAGTCTGATTATTCAGATGGGATGAAAAGAGGGGATGGAGGTGAGAAAATCACACCTCTTTTGATTCCGTATTTCTATTTAGATAGGTTTCAAACTTAGGGTTTTGGTGTATGTAGGGAAGCATTAGATGGTTCAATCAAAAATAAAAATGAGAAGAGGAATGAAAAAATCAAATGATGAACCACCCCATGTATTTAATAGTTTATCCAATTAATTAAAGAATTTCTTCTCTCTTTTAAGATTTTTTTTTTGTCTGTGCATCGTACAGGGTTTATTGAGCCACATCTTATAGTACAAGATAAAATCGAAAGTATCCATTTATGGCTTAAGGTTGTGTTAGGAACATGAAAAATGGAGAGAAAATAAAAAGGAAGAGAAGAGAAAGAAAAAGAAAATAAAATAAAAGAGGTTTATTTACTCTCTTGTTTTGATTGTTGGAATATGTTGCTGATCTGTGTTATGACCTGGTCTTCCGCACCTTAAAACGGTTAACATTTTTGGGTCGCATTGGCTAACTGTTTTACATGGTATCAAAGCAGGTTTCGCCCAGGTTTAACCTGGGGGTTTGGTTTGGGGGGGAGTGTTGGAATATGTTAGTGATCTGTGTTATGACCTGGTCTTCCGCACCTTAAACGGTTAACCTTTTCGGGTCGCATTGACTAGCTGTCTTACATTGATGTTCATGGAAAATGAGAGAGAAAAAAAACATAAATATAGTTTCTCTTGTTTTGATACATATGGAAAATAAAAAAGAAAAAAAAATAGTAAAATTTTATAATTTTCTCTCAAGTTTCTATTTCTTTTCTTTTTTTCCTCAGATTTCATCATTTCGTGAGAGAAAATTAATTAAGTGAGAAAGTGAATTTCGATCTTATTTTCTTTTTCGCTTGATGATTCTCTGCTACCAAACAATACAAAATACCTTTCTCCCCCTTTTTCTTTTCTTTTCTTTTATGAGGGTTTCAAACAGGACCTAAGGAATTGAAAATTTTGAGAAGTCATTTATCAAGGATTAAAAATGAATTGTATGCTCAAGCCCATAAATATTGGTATTGGGTGTAGCTTCGACCACTAATTAGTAAGCTTTTGAGGAAAATGAGCAAAAGGTAATTTACACTCAATTAACATTTATTTTGATGGTCAAATAGTGATTTACTATCTAATACCAATTTGTCATTTAGAGATAACTGATGACCTATTGATATTCATATAAATTATTTTAAAACATTTGTTTACATGGTTAATTACTCATAGATAGTTAAGCAGATAGACAACTAACTTGGTGTATTTTAATATTTTTTAAAGGAAAATGAATAAGACTTATGTGTTAGGAAACTCACGTTTCCTATTCTAAGTTGGGCAACATATTCTTTTCAATTATATTTACTAATTTTGGTAAGCATATAGACGGTTGAAATTGGAATATGAGCCAATTGAGTAGATATCCATATTGTCTTACGTACGGAATTAAAGGAACCCTAATTAAACAATATAAATAAAACATTATGGTTGTGGTCTTCAGAGACTAAATCAAAATACGGTTTCTCTTCTCCCCATCCGGAAGAGAGACGAAGATCCTGAAGACGAATAAAGGTGATTTAGTTGAGGAAGATCACAAAACCATTAATCCATTCATCGTATTAATTCTGCAACAGAAGACGATCGTTCGGAATGGATCCAGGTATTTATCCCTTATCCCAAATTCTAACTTTCTAGCATGATATAAATTCTAGATTCGGATTTAAAGATTACGGTTATTCTAACACTATGACTCAATGATTACACTTGGGGATTCTAGTGTGAAGTCTTAGGTTCAAGAACTCTCACCAAGGGAAAACGGTATATGCACGACATAAAAACAATCGAAACTATAACAAAAGTTGAGTAAACGGATTCAGATTTATTATATTAGATTATATGTGAAAATTTCAAATCTTTAGATCCTATTCAAATATCCAGACCTGAAATAAAAGGGATACACTAAATATTCGAATACGGAGGAAGCCTCATTTCTCTCCTAATTTCCCCCGTCTAGCCCAATATTCCCTCCATTTTGCCTTTTCACCTCATGCTTCTTTAATTTTTCTATTGTAGCAATTTTTTAATTTTTTATTTTTAGGTATTTTTTACTACAAAATTCTGGGTTCGAATATTATCTTGATCCAAATACTATCCGAAAGTATTGTATACAGATACCCCTATTACTATGGCCATTGACTATCTTACTTATAATATTTTTCATAATAATATGTAACAAACCTTGCAACAGTCTAAGTTTCTACAAAGTTCCTTGGACATTATAACATACGAATGGAGTATATATTATTCTAATTATTTCTAAGCATATGAGTCAAATATATTTACCAATAATCGTCAAAGATAATGTGAATAAAACTTGATAATTTTCATGTTAAACTTTGATTAAATTTTGATTATTTAGTCAATTAGTATGGTTAACCCAAAACATGAAACTTCCTTCGTGTTTATTGCATCTCGAAACATATTTTGTCCACTAATGTTTTTAACCTGGAGAACTACCTTTAGTGACTCAATTTTTTCGCGACATCTCATTGTGAGACAGAATCAAGATCATTTAATTATGTGAGATCTTACAAAAGAAGGATCTTGATTTCAGAGCTTAAATATATGAAGAAAATTAGGGAATTGGAGGTACTTTATCAAAGTAATGAATTGAGAAAATGGGTTAAGCCACTTTGTGAAAAGTGAAAGCCATCTAAAGTCACTCTTTGGTAGTGTTGAATGTCAAAGTATTCCACAACCACTTACTTTTCCCTCTCATGTTTGGTATACCTATCTTTCCTTTCCTTTTTCTTTTCACATTTTAAAGAAAAAAGATTCTTAAACTTATTGAAAATGCTTACAAATATAAATCACTTGATCTTGCTACTTTACGACAAGTGATTGAGATATTGCCCTTGTTCTGAGCTTAAGGAATGTTAGGTTTCTTCATCATTATTTGAAATGAGTTTAGTGGATGACCATAAAACATTGTATTCCTACTATGGTTAAGAATTGTATTACAAGTTTTTATCAATTGTGTCAAATTATTGAAATGGTGGCATGAGGAGTCAGGTTACTCAAGTCGGATTAAGATTTGGACAGGTGAGATCAAGTAACTCGTTGAGGTGAGCAAGGGGCAATTCAATCAATTTTGTCAATCAATTGAAGTTTTATTTGTTTAAATACGAAAACAAATGTATCGGGGAAAAACTGAATTGATTTTTTATATCTTGCATCGGACCTCTCATAATCCAATACATATAAACAAAGTTAATTACCTCATTTAGGCAAAGATCATTGTCTTCCACAAGATACATATAATTTCATAGTTTTTACATTGTTAGAAACATATAATTATAAATAATTTAATAAATTAAAATAATTATTATGAAGTGGGTCCCTTTGGGAATCCAAGTAAACTTGATTGAATCGTGGGTCAACTTGTTTGGATAAAATAACATGATTTTTACAAGAATTTTTTAAAATTTTATATTAATTAATCTCAATTTTTCATAGGCAAAAATTGATTTTTTTTTTTCCAATGTCACTAACTCAATGTCTTTATTTTTCGAGTAAAATAGATGAACTTATGACTTTCGTCACTTTCATTAGCGAAAGAGGCCCCACGTAGTTGTCCACCACGTGGTGAGTCTTCTTCCCGAACATGGAAGGTGATCCAATCTCTACTCTTCCGGCATTTTATTCTCCTTCGAAGATAGCTTCAAATGATAACTGGTTAACGACCCACCTCCACTGAAAATTGCTTCTCCCCTACCTCTCCCTCTCTCCATGCCCTGTGAAATTCCCGATTTTTTCTTCCTTTCAGCTGAAGCTACATCTCCTGACCACACCAGCATCAAGCTCTTCTCAGAATTTTGAATCTGTTTCTGTGTTTTCGAATCGGTACCCAATGAGCATCGACTTCCATTGTCTGGCTCTTGACACATTTTTGGCGTAATGGGTACTATGGGATTGATTCCTTCTTTTCAGAATTGGAGTTTCGAGCTCTAATGGGTGAGAAGCTGTAAAAATGTTGCCAACTGGGTCAACTTTCTCGTGCTCCCTCATGAGCATCATGTTGCTGAGTTTCTTGAGGAATCTACGGATCATTGCTCGTGAACTCAGCAATGGTGGGCAATGTTTGTTCGTTTTCCAGTGATGGGTGTCAGTTTCTCTGTTTACATTTCTCCAGAACTGTGAACCGAGGTCTCTGGGAGCTCCGACTTGTCTTGCGTCTGATGGGTGTCCAGAGATGAAAGCTCCAAAATCTCTGATGGGCATCAAGGAATTCGCAATCTCCTTCATCGTCGCTTCGTTCCTCTTCTTCCTCCTTTTCGTCCCCGCTCTCCTCACCGGACCTGCCGCCGGAATCGACTCCCCAAAGGTGGTCTCGGTCCCCCAATACGGCGATTTTCCGGTGACTTTTGCCTATCTCATTTCTGCGTCAAGAGGCGACATCAATAAGCTGAAACGGACCCTCCGCGCTCTTTATCACCCTGGAAATTACTACCTGCTCCATCTCGACCTCGAAGCATCTCCCAATGAACGCCTCCAGTTGACAAATTTTATTGCCGAGGATCCAATCTTCAACCAAATGGGCAATGTATGGATCGTGGAAAAGTCGAACTTGGTCACTTACAGAGGACCTACCATGCTTGCCAACACTCTTCATGCCATGGCTTTGCTTCTCAGAACCTGCAAGTGGGACTGGTTCATCAACCTCAGCGCCTCTGATTACCCATTGGTTACTCAAGATGGTCACTAACTTCTCAATGCTTCAATAAATTGGATTTTAAATGAATCAGTTTTGGTATCAGTTTGATAAACCATATTGGGTTTTCCTTTCTTCTTCAGATTTGATTCATGCCTTCTCCGACTTGCCCAGAGATCTGAATTTCGTAGGGTACACAAGTCATTTGGGATGGAAACTGTAGGGTTCTTGCTCTTTTGTTTCCTCTTCTTTTTGAATATTCCCTGAATGAATGAACAGATTGAAGAGACAATTGACCTTCGAATGTGACCTGTAAAATGCTGCAGGAACAAAAGAGCGAAGCCTATTATGATAGATCCTGCCCTTTACACTACAGAGAAATCTGAGATTTTGTGGATTCCAGAACAGAGGGCTCTACCTTCTGCTTTCAAACTCTACACAGGTAAATCACTCTTTCCTTTTCCCTCCCTTTTAATCTGAACGCCTCTGTTTTAGCTTACTTCAGATTTGTAATATTGCATATACAGAGTAAAATAATATAAATTTCGTTAGTTTCCATCAAACAAAGGGAAGCAGACGCCTATTTCGATGCTTGCTTCAAACTCTAAACACTAAACCCTAAACCCTAAACCCTAAACTACACCAGTGTCCTTTTCCACTAGATCCCTTTCCTACTTTAATGGAGAGGACTGACCCATGATCTTAGTACTTACAGAAGTACATATATTAGTATATGAATATGGGTAGTATTTATTATTTCATGGCAAGATGAGAAAAAAAATCCAATATAACAGATCAAAACAGACCTACACTCCACTGAACTCATGCAAGCAGATGAAATATAAAATTGTCTTTTCAGAATCCATGAATTTGACCTTATTCCCATCATCCTCTGACTCTTGGGAATGCAAAATATTTGAATAGAACTCATGCCTCAAGGCTCAAACACAGAAAGCAAGACGGTGAAAACAAATATTTGAAATTTTCAGGCTGCAAAGTCTGAATGCAATCACATGCATAGAGCCATTTCATCAAGAAGATGGGTCCTGCACATGCTTCCATGCTCCCTTCAGAATATTATCAGATGTTGATGTTGGTTTTATCCATTTCTTGGAATTTATACAGGGATGACTCTGATGAGATAAGATTTCATCATAAGCAAGCCACTAGACCCATTTCTCCTGTTTCATCCATGTGAGATGGGGCCCGGAAAGTATCTTATCTTAGCTTTTCTCTGCAGTAGAATCTTCTCTGTATATTGAAAATGCTACCTGTCACATTTCTAGGTTTGTTTATCTCTAGTCGCTGGATTCTAATGTCTTTTCTTCTCTTTTCTCTTCTGCAAACGCACAAATTTGAAGTTTGATTCAACACTGCACCTGCCACCCAATCTGGGTTTTGCTGCTCTCATAAATTCTGTGTCTTCTGTTCATTTTTTTGTTGAAAAATATAAGAAGAAAATCGTGTATCTTGTACCTATCTTCTTCAAGGATCGTAAAAAACTGAGTTAACCTTCTCCAGATTTGATTTGGTAAGTTTAATTATTTACTCTGTTTAATCCTCTCATTCGACAGAAAAATGGAAACCCCGATTGTTAGTTGTTTTAGAGAAAGAAATATTAATATGAATTAAAACTTAGGAGAATAGCAGGAAGAAAACTTACTGATTGAGAGGAAGGATCAATTTAAAGCAGCAGTTATTAGAAGAGAAAAAACGAAGACTGAAACAACTGCGGTTTGAACTGACATGATTCAGAATTTAAATATTTTCGTCTTATTCATTTTCCTCATCTGTCCTTCGTCTTCAATCTTTCGCAGGTTCTGCTTGGATGGCACTATCAAGATCCTTCGCCGAGTACTGCGTGGTGGGTTGGGAAAATCTCCCCAGGACGCTTCTTCTCTACTACACGAACTTCGTCTCGTCTCCTGAAGGCTACTTCCAGACAGTAATCTGCAACTCAAAAGACTTCAAAAACACTACAATCAGTCACGACCTTCATTACATATCATGGGACAACCCTCCAAAACAGCATCCCAGATCCCTCGGATTAAGGGATTTCAAAAGATTTATCTTCAGCAACGCTGCATTTGCTCGCAAGTTCAAAGAAGGTGATCGGGTGCTCAATAAGATCGACCGGGAAGTCCTCCACAGGTATAATGATAGATTCAGTCATGGCGGATGGTGCTCAGAGAGAGGAAAGCGAACCGAGACGTGTTCTGGGTTGGGGAGAGGTCAGGGAGCGGGTGTTTTGAGGCCTGGAGCCGGGTCCCGAAGATTGAAAGCTTTGTTTAACAAGCTCATTTCTAATAAAAATTTCAGAAAAAAGCAGTGCAGGTGAAATTTTGTGAAATTTTTAGAACAATTTCCGAAGTTCTCTAATTTACGTGTGACTGGGATCGCTAAAGAACCGCCAGAGTCTGCTTTGAGCTAATGGAGAGGTGAAGCTCCGTCATGGAATTTCCATTTGTTTGCTCTGGAAGATGCTATTACTGCAGGCAGTCAGTCTTCTTTACATCCATGAAGAGCTCCGCACTGCAACTCTTCAACTGGGCTAATTCGAGCAATCCTGTTCTCAAAATTGAGGGATTCAGCTTGCAGGAATGAGAGCATACCTTGCCTCCATAGGCTTCAAGCTTCACCCATGAAATTCAGCTTTCTCGGAGGTGAGTCAATCCTCACGATAGAGAGAATTCATTTCAATATCGTGGAGAAAAAACATAGATTTTACATTTTCCTCGATCGTTTTTGCAATGAGTCCGCATTCTTAAATTCATGTACAATGTGAAGACTTTATGGATTTCCAACTTTGAAGCATCTTATAAAGGGGGATTAATCATTAAACTCGAATCCAGGTTTCTTGTTTTAGCTTAGATTAGTCTCACCTGAGATTATATTCAGAAATTTGTAATGGAAAAAGTAATGAGTTTAATTCATGGATTTGTAACTCATCAACTCAACCTAAGACTCAGTGGGTCGACTCAGATTTAGAAAGGGCGAATTGGGTTGGGGCATTCACTCATTCCGATTCCGAGACCGAGACGGATTCTAAGTCCCATTTACACATTCATGGTTTTGCTTATATCTTGGTAAATAAATATTGCTTGGAGATTTGTGGTGGACATGGATTGGGTTAAAGCAGGGAGCCTTACTCAAAAAATTCGGATTTGGGTTTTCTTCTTCATCCCGGTTGGGCAGGATGGGGTTAGAAAAAAAAATACCCTACTAGATTCGGTACACGGATTGATTTTACCTAATTAGACCCAAATCCAAACCGAACCGGATATTAATCTAATTTAATTAATTTATATAGTTTTTAAACCTTTAGATATATAAAAGATTATAAGATTCTTTAATTTTTAAAATTTTTATTATAATTATTTAATTATTTATGTTTTATAATAATTTATCTATAAATTAAATTTTAAAACTTTTATAATATTAAATGAAGGATAGATTAAGCCTAAGGCTAAAACGGGAATAGGTCACATATGGGGTGAGGTAGCAGGGAAAAGGGAGGGGGGGAGGAGACTATGGGTTGGGTAGGGATGAGCATGAGGTCGGGTTTTATAGGGAATTTAACTTGATTTGTTCCGGTTTTACGGGATTGGGCCTAGGACATGTCGGATTTAAGTTGGGTTAACAGGACATGGTGGAGACAGGATTACGAGGATGGTGATTGAGTCGGATTTGGGAATGGGCCAAGGACAGGTCGGATCTAAGATCTCTTGACGTTTCCTTTCAAATGTCAAAACCAAATACACCCAACTGTTTTTTATTAATGGGCGCGGCAAGCATATGAAGACGACTCTAAAAAATAAAAGGTCAGCGGGTTTCCAATTCTCTGGACGATTATACGCCCGAACATTAAACACAAATAAATCAATAAATTAAATAAAAATTAACACCGGGATAGTCAGAATCGCAAAGCCGCGCCCAGTTCACGGAACCTTTTATAAAACCCTCTCCGCCAGCGACGGGAGTCGCCGGAAAAAGTTCGCTGGCACTGCCGGCATATCGTCGCGGAATCTCGGGTGCCGGATGTAGTAGAAACCGAACCCCAGCACCAGAAACTTAAACGGCACCGCGTACAGAACCAATGACGCCACCAGACAGAACACTACGAAGATCCCCGTTGCCCTGGGGTCCCGCCAATTCATCAGCGCCTCCACCCGCTCCCCCTGGGCGGCCACGTCCCCCAGCAGCGTCTGCGCTCGGCCCGCCAGCGCACGCAGCCTGTCGTACCTCGCCCTCACCTGCTCTGCCGAGCGGCTGCTTGGGAACGAGTCGAACTCCTCGTCGAGCTCGTCCGGCCCCACCGCGTCCACGTACGAGAGCCTCGGGTCAATGTTGCCGGGTGCCCTGCGACGGTACCTGTACCGCCATACGACGATGAAAAATACGTACATGAACGCGGTGGATAGGATGAGGTGGGGACAGAGGATCACGACCACGAACAAGATGTGGACCAGGATCGTCGTCGACGGGTGGGCCCACATGCGGATCCCGTCGAGCCACCCCTCCAGTGCAACGACCCGCGAGAGGCACCCCACGATTCGGAACCAGTTCGCCTTGCAGCGTCGTATGCTCCACACGTGCATGTCTGCGTCCAACAGGTACTGGACCACCTCCTGGCTTAGGGGGGGCTCCGACCTCGCCAGCCGCGCCGTCAGGATCCTCATCGCCGTGTGCCGCAAGATGTCTTGCTGTGCGGGTCCCAAGGGGCGGACGTAGTGCATACGCGGCAGCATCGGCGAGGCATAGGCATGGATGAGGCTCAGCCAGGACGACGAGGTGAACCGGACCGCGAGCTCGATTTCCCCGAGTTTCTTGGTTCCGCCCGGGTGGAGCACCGTGAGGGAGTACGAGTTCAGGTACACGCGGTTCATGTCGAGGGTGGAGAGACGGATGCGGATCTTCCCCATGCGCACGTCCTTCCCGGGCTTCCCTGATTCGTCCTTCTTGTAGCTCCCGTTGTCGAAGACGCCGATAGTGAGGACTGTGCACGGATCGTAGACGTCCCACGTGTACTGCTCGTTCCAGAGCGGGCCGAACCGGTCGAGCAGCGTCCGGGTTCGGAACCACTTGGGGCCGTATTTCGCGACCACGTAGGCGTCCGTGGTCCCGCGCGTGCCATCTCTGGTCTTCATGGGAAGCAGATTGGTGGCGACACGGACGCCCAATTCGAGCGTCCCAATGGGCGGCTTGCAGAGCTGCTTCGACGCGGCTCGCACGTCGCTGGTCACGTGAGCTGCCTCGTCGAGTACGTGGTAACCGCCCTCCAGACAGACCCTCACATGTATCCGGCCGGCGTAGGGCCGGGTCTCGTCTCCGGCAAGGTTGAACCACCTGGACCGGGGCTCCGCTCGGTTGTCTGTCCGCCTGTCGATGGTCGCGACCTGAATCTTTGTCTGACCGACGGACTTCCCGGCCATGACATCCTCGACGCCAATTGAGAGAAACGGCTCAAACGGCTCTGCAGCTACAAAGATCAGGTCCTCAGAAGGGTTACTCGAGCCGAATGAAGTAACCAGAAACTTGGCCGTTTTGAAAACTTGGGGACCGAGCTGGGCTTTCACGTAGAACTCCCGAGCCCTGGCTTCGGTTCTCGAGCCTAGCTGGAGGTCCTGGGTTTGGATGACCGTTAGTCTCAAATACCACAACCTCGGGGAAAGGTACGCCTTCGCACGTGTCTCTGGTAGCAGTCCGCCGGTGTCCGACTGCCACGCCTCCTGAAACGACTCGTCAGCCTGGGTACCGATCCAAACAGCAAGCATGACGTCGGTTCCCGGCGAGTTTTCGGGCGACCCCTCGAGAGTGTACCACTGAGGAGCCAGAGCACTGTCCGGCGGCACGCGTTTGGGGACCTCCTGCAAATCGAACGAAACCGTACCCGCACTTGAATCGGTAGCGGGAGCCGGCGTCTCTGTGCCGGTTTCCGCAGCTTTATTTTCCGTCCAGACGGATACCTCCAGGGCTGTAGAGTTCAAATCTTCCTTGTAGAAAGCGAAGACCTGATCCCAGTCCGCAGCCCGTACTGTCTTTGTGCGTACGCTGTGAGTGCCGATGACGAGCTTAGCGTAGATAGACGAATCCGCGTCCGTATTCGCCTCTGTGTCTGATCGCTTCGCCTTGAGGACGCGAACGTAGAGGTACAACATTCGCTCGACGAGATCGTAAGAGCCGCCTGCGCGCTCGCTCATCGACTTTATCTCGACATCGTTCACGCCGGTGTCGGGCTGGTTTTTTGTTGGTGGGCGTTTTTCCTTCTGCTGCTTTTCTCCAGCGTCTGAAGCGGGTGACTTGTCTGTCTTCTCAGAATCAGTAGCGGCAGCCGAAGGAGTCTCTTGTGGCGCTGCTTCGGCCGGTTTTGATTCTTCTTTAGTTTCCTCCTTTTTCTCCTCTGCTTTTTCCACTTTCTTGTCCTCTTCTTTCGATTCTTTTCCTTTCGCAGCAGCGTCGCCGGTCGGAGGAGCTTCGGCTTTCGAATTCTCTGAAGCAGAAGAATCTTCATCGATGTAGCAAATTTTTAATCCGATTTCACCTTTGATTTGAGAAAACACGCTCCGTTTCTCCAAAGGATAATAGACAAGAGTCTCCGATCCGACCTTTGGAAAACTGCTGCCTGAAATCTTTACTTTTCCAAGGAAAGTGCTTCTCTTTCCACTCTTCTTGTGGTTACAGACGTTAAGCTCGAGTGTCTCGGAGGCCAGAGAATGAGGATCGTGAACCAAGAACTCAACCTTCTCGTCCCACTGTGGATTCAGATCACGGAACTTCGTCTTCGTTCGCCGCCTCTGTCCATCGAAATCGACAAGAACATAAGCGCTCGACGTCCCCTGACCATCCTTCGGCATTAGATTCCGCGCATTGCAGACCTCCACAATAAGCTTCCGGCTACAGTTTTCCGACATTTCCTCTTCGAGAATCTAACGTCCCGATCCCAAATGTGCAACAGTGAATCGAATCTCCGGCAATATCGCAATCGCCGGGCAGCAACAATCACCGGATCAGAATCAAACAGTGGTAAAACAAATATAGCCTGGAAATCCCCACGAAGACTTTCAGAAATATTTGTTGTCGACGACCAGAAGAGCACTCCAGGCCCCAGTGTTTAAATGAGATTTGATTGAGATTTGATTGTTGATACTGGGGAGCCTTGAGGAGAACAAAATCAGTGGCCTTCGAGTTCGAGTTTTTAGAGTGTCGAGGGGAGCCTCTGCCACGTCATTGAAAAGAATTCCACGTGGCAACCATGTCCCGACACTGACCGGTAGGCCCACTGAGCCGCATCCTGACACTGTTTTCTGCGGGCCCACTTTGTGCAGAAAATCTATGTCCCCTTCAACTAAACTCGACGCAATTTTCTAGATAATAACGAATCTACCGATCATTCATTGTTGTATGATCAAATTGATTGATAGCCGTTGCATCTGTCACCTTGTCAGGCCGCACTAATCGCACAGCAAAGCGACGCCTCCAGCGAATCGTAGGGGCATGTTCGTACTTCCACAAAATACTCAGATAATTTCAAAAAACGAGGGTTCGGAGGTCATTTTGATCATCCCGGTTTGGAAAAATAGGCTTTTATTAGTATGAAAAGACTAAACTACCCTCAATTTAGCAGCATTCCCAGGAAATAGCATCGAGGGGCACTCCGGCACTTTCCACACCAATGGCTTCTCAGGTAATTAAAACAATTTAGGAAGTTACTTTCGTATTTGTTACATCTGGTAATTAAGAGAAAAGTTCCGGGTGCTCGGATGTTATTTCACTGCTTCAGAATCCCCTCAACTTTCAATAGATCAACAGGCCTGCCACTAGCCCGAAGTGCCCCGAACCCTGGTCGCATGATTACCGTCGCTCCCATCCAGGGGCACTTTCGTACTTGCAGCCTAAATGGCCTCCTAAGTAATTTAAAGAAAGCAACGAGGGGCCATCGGTAACTGATTCAGCATCCCCGTCTTAGAGAGTAGATAAGCTCTGTCGTCCTCGCCCATTTTTAATTGGACGGGGACGCGCACCTCTAGCGTCGGTCCCTGCCACCCGCTGCGCATATGAACGTTGGCTTGTTCTGGTGCGTATTAAAAAGATTTATTGAGGCAAGGTGGAGGGGTAAAAAGGTAAACAATCGGCAGTTACTTTCCCTTGATTTGGTACGATTTTAATGAGTTTGTTGATTTGGCGGTATTAATAATTGTTTCCTATAGTGGTGGTGCACCTAACCACACGTGCCTGGGTTGCAGGAGTTGCCTATACGTGCCATACCTTACCGGTGAGACCCAAAGCTTCATGCCTTTGTTTGACATGGTTGAGATTTCTCTTGGATTTTATTATTTTTCTCCTGTTTTTACTTGGCATTGTATTATTGATACATATTAAATACTTCAAAATCTAATGGGTCGGGTTTACAGGAACGGATCAGGGATAGATCAAGTTTAAGTTGAGTTTTAGTAATGGGGCGGGCATAGGTTAGATTTAAGTTAGATTGAGGTAGGTTTTGAGGTTTCGGGTTTGGTTTTTTAGGGTGGGGGTTTGAGATGGTTTTCAAGGCTGGAATTCCAACCTGACCCGTTCCCACCCTATCGGGAGCCAATTGTGAGTTGGACCCAAGTCATCACCACCTCTGTAAGCGCATCAGAGACAAGGAATCGAGCAACGTGAGTACTGGGAGTAGACACTACTATGCGACGCACACTAGACGACGCGGCAGAAGACCAACCTATCTGATTGGACAATAGTTCGACCACTACGTGATCCTAACCGTTTAATAACATGGCCCCAGTCAACCTTCTCCAATCAGTATAGAAAAATCACGGAGGGCATCCAACATCCACATTCATATAAAAGGGGCCTCGAGCGCGACTGATTTTCCCTCTTTTTCTTTTAGTTTGTGCGGGAACTCTCTTCCCCGAGTCCCTGTGAAGCTCGTCGTGTCTCCGCTCTGAAGTCAGAGATCGTCTGATTTTAATGCTTTGATCTGTTCCTGGTCCTTCTTTGGACTCTTCTCTGTAAGCTGTTCTGCTTTTCTTCCGTTTTACATTATCTCTATCGCTTTATTTGCGAGATATTTGAACGGATCCTGTCCTCGAATGTTTTAGGTTGTTTTGGTAGGTTAAGTTTGTTCGAATTACATGATTTTTTCTCCTTTCCTGTTTTTCGTTCTTTTATATCGTTGATTACCGTTTCTGAAGCTTAATTATATTTAAGTGGATTGTTTTTTCTTGTCATAGCTTCGCTGGTGTACGAACGGAATTGAAAGATGCCGTGGTGTAAGCATTGTGCGAAGGCCTGTGCGACTGTACGAGATACAGACAATGGATACGTGTAAGTAGCTTTGATTTCAATTTTTGTACTAGTCTATCTTTCCTCGCCAAGATTGAGGTATATTTTCTACTAACTTAGTGTCATATTTGTTGGAACCGGTAAAATTCTACTCTATGACATTCAACCTATCGTCTTTCTCCTTGGAATAAGTAGAAAGGATTTTTTTCTTTAAAACATAGGCAGGAGTTTTGCATTTCGTTTCCAGCTCTAAGTATATGTTGTTAAAGCTAATCCAAGTTATATACTTAGTGAAGTCTGAGAGTCAATATTTTAAGAACGGAAAAAACTGCGGTGGTCCTGTTATATTACAAATGCAGTTTAGTGAGAAGTCTGATTTATTGTATAAAAAAATTAACGAGACTGTTCAAAGTTTAAAGAAAAGGCAGCTTGATGCTGCAAACCTATGCTTCTATTCGAATTTGAGTGAAAATTCGTTAAGGATATCTTTTCTGATTTGTCCTTCAGATGTTGTGCTGGTTGTGGAAGGGTTATTGATCAGGACATCTACTCCACTGATGTTACTTTCATCAAAGGTGCTGGGGGACAGGTAAGTTATTGTTATAATAGCCAATTTAAATCCATCTTGTAGCTTCAATAATTTTCGTTGCTTGAAAGCCTTCTTTTGTTTGTGTGCTATATTGACATGTATTTTTGGATTAATCTATGCTATGTGTTGGGTTCTAATATTGCTACCTTTTTTCTGGCCTTCTAATCAATTGCAGAGCCAGATGGCTGGTAGTTTTATAAGGAGTATTCTGAGTGATTATTCTGCATCACATGAGAGGACTTTGATGAAAGGTAGGTGGTGTACTAACTTCTTTGATGACTAAACTAGCTGTTTTGGCTGGTAAAAATTTCACCAAACTCTCCATTTAATCCAGTGTTTTGTGCTCTCTTTTTCTTTCAGAATCTATTATTTTATTTATACACTGACAAAGTTACATATAACCAGAAGAGGTGTCATTAGAACAATGTGGATGACTGACTGCTGCTTTATTTCACACTTTCTTAGTTTCTAATACAGATTGGCTAACTTTTTGGCCAATTTGGTTTGGATCTTCATGCAGTAACTTGCATAAGGATTGTATTTTATGGAACAATAATGAGAACGCTTCGTGTATTAAAATTTTAAGTTAATTTAAGCATTGAGATCTGCAGATTATAGTTTTTCCATTAGCAAGAATGATTTATAAGACATTTCTTAAAAAAAAAGAAGAGAGAATGGCTTATAAGTAAAAAAAAGTTTGATTTATTACTCGCAAGTGATGAAGTTAAAAATTGATTTGGGCTTTGAGATCTGCACAGCATTGTACTTTCCATTAATAAGAATGGCTTATGAGATAACAAAGTTTTATTTATTCCTGAAAATAAATGAAGAAGGTACTGGAGGACATTGTCTGAACCATGATTTCTAAATGTTAATGTATCAGTTATTTTTACGTATTGCAGGTAAAGACGAAATTTATGATCTTGTTACTAGCCTATGTGTTAGTGGTGGAGATTCCATTGTGAACCCAGCCCATGCTTTCTATACGGTGTGTAACCCACATATCTCTGATTTGCCATTTTCTTACACTACTGTGCAAGCTGTATTTCAAACACTAATTATTTCTTAGTATTAAAGATAGCAGTTGAACGAAATTTCACAAGAGGACGCAGGACATCACATGTTGCTGCTGCTTGCCTTTACATTGCTTGTCGGTAAGAAATTCTATCCTACTTTGTCTTCCTCCATATTTAATCATGGCTAAATGATTATAATATACTCTCTCTCTCTCTCTCTCCTTCTTGATGGCTTCCTGGAAGATTTACGTTCCATATCTTCCTGTCTGAGGAGGTACTTTTACAGGCAATACACATACAACAATAGTGTGTAAATCATACATTGTGTTAACAAAGTTCTTTTGTAAATACATTTGATTTTCTTTTTTAATGGCAATTGATGAAACGAGTGGTACCTAATATATTAAAATTGAAGGACTTGTAAACATAAATTTGATGGGCATGTTGGTGTATATGTCAACAGTTGATGTTGTGATGTGCTCTAAACATGAATAGTTGATTTAGTTCCATCTTTTGCCATATGGTTGATAGTAGTCCATGCTGTTTGCAGGCAAAGTTCCAAGCCTTACCTTCTCATTGACTTTTCAGAGTACTTGCAGATAAATGTGTAAGGATGCTTTTCTTTTCACTTTACTTTTAGACATCTTATGTATAAGGATTCGTCCCACTAAAGACGAGGATAATTATTCTTGTATGTTTCAGTTTTGATTGTTGGATTGCTTGGTCATTTGCATATTAACATCTGAAATATTGGTACAGTTATGTGCTAGGGGCTGTCTTTTTACAACTCTGTAAGCTGCTAAGACTTGAGGAACACCCTATCGTGCAAAAACCTATTGATCCCAGTCTTTTCATTGATCGCTTCACAGAGCGTAAGCATCTCTCTCTCTCTCTCTCTCTCTCTCTCTCTCTCTCTCTCTTACACACCGAGCAAATGAAATAGTGTGCAGAAGCTGCATGGCTTGGAGTTACAGTTTTGGTTGCTTTTTCATGCAAACACTCTTTTTGTACCCATAAAAGACAAACGGTTCTAAGAATGATGCAATTTATGGAAAGCTCTTGGGGGTACTCTGTGCTTCTCTCCACTTGATCTCAATTCCCAAGGATATTATGGATCTTTTGATCTTCTATTGCTGGTTCTACCCATATCAATTAGGAGATTCTGTCTTTCCCCTTTTCCTTATCACTAAAATAATATGTAAAAAAAGAATAGACTTTTGTACCATGAAACATGTAATGCTGACTAGTCCTCTTTCAAATCTGTATTTAAAAAAGAAGTAAATCTGTGCAAATATATAGATGTATCTGATTTTGTCACACTTGTTTGCAGGTTTACTAGGTAAAAAGAATTTTGCTGTTTCTAGAACTGCTTTATGCATTGTAGCCAGCATGAAAAGAGACTGGATGCAGGTGGGTTTGGATATTTATGGGTGGGTGAGTTTGTGATTTGTGAACATCACCACTGATACAATGATCACTGCAATGTGTAGACAGGGAGAAAACCTAGTGGTCTCTGTGGAGCTGCACTGTACATTTCTGCACTTTCTCATGGACTTCAATATTCTAAATCAGATGTTGTAAGTGAAGCCACTGGATTTTTCAATATGTATTCCTACAAATTACATGGTATTATTAATGTGTTGTGTTTAAGTTAGAAGACAGTTTTGGCTTCTTGGAGAGTTTTATCTATTTTAAAGTAACATTTATCCCCAATGACACCATTACGTTTTGTTTACTGTCTCTTACTAGGTAAGTGTTGTGCATGTTTGTGAAGCAACATTAACAAAACGGCTTATTGAATTCGAGAATACGGAGTCGGGCAGTTTAACAGTAAGGTTCCTCCTTTAGTACATTTATAGATCTTTACATCAAACTCATCAAATGTGATGTTATATGCCATCAAATACTTATATTGATATGTTCAGCCTTGCATGTTTGGTGTCAAATAATAAAGGGCTGTTATTCAGTTGTTGACTAGTTAGTTTAAATTAAGCTGTTGTAAGATGGGTGAACAGATTTCCCTTTTTTTATTTTGTTGGATTTCTTGCTTTAAAGAATCATTACATGGGGGGCATATTAGTCCTCGAGGTACAATAGGGAAGTATTTGCCACTACTAGAAATGAGTGGGAGACACTCTCAGCCAAGATATTGGCCTCTTCATTGACTGCTCTTAACCCATGCTGCCAATTTACATTAATAGATTTCATAATTCTTTAATTTCATCACAGATATAGCCAAACAGCCATGTGGGAGATGCCTCTTATTTCATCCAGCTAATCACCCAAGTTGCATAGATAGGTTAATGGGAATTCTATTAATTTCTCACATTTGGAGTTTTTGGTCCATTATATCATTTGCTGCAGATATGGGCAAATTCACATGTTCATTTATTCAAACATAATATCATTTAAATGGCGAAATATGTTTCATGCTTACCAAATTTCAAGGCTTTGTTTTCAGATTGAGGACTTCATATCCAAGGCAAATGAGTTGGAGAAAGAAAATCCATCAAAACAACCAACATTTGTTGGGTCCAAAACTTCTGCTAGAATGGAAGTGCTTTGTGAACACAAGGATAAGGGTGCAACTCATTTTGCTCATGGTCTTTGTAAAGTCTGTTATGACGATGTAATGGTTTTACTTTCTTTATCTTTGCATTAGATATGAAACTGTCTTGATTGATTTTGTGTCAATAAAAAACGTTAAAACCTTCATTGATATGTTGTGGCTTGTATTGTTTGCTTAGTTTATTGAAATATCTGGTGGGCTCCAAGGAGGAGCAGAACCTCCTGCTTTTCAGCGTGCTGAAAGGCAGAGGATGGCCAAAGAAGCAGCTGAAGAGAGAGCAAAAGAGGACAATCTTTCTGTAGGTGAAATTTGTCATAGGCAGGTAAATTTTTTTTTCTGTCTTTTAAGTAATTATAGATCCTGATAGAAGAGGTGACTGGATCCAAAGAAGGCTATGGTGTACTAAGCAGCAGAAAGAGGAACTAACTACAGGTATAGTTGTAGGTAAAGAAAAAGGGTAACAGAAGCTGAATTAAGAAACAAGACAGGAAAATGCACTAGCAGGGAAACCTGTATTGAATGCAAAGGAACACTGAGAAATTTTCATGAGACATTGATGAAGGTTTTGTTGTTCAAACAAGAAAACATTTTTATGATGGAATGAGCTATCTTCTTGTACTTGTTTTCTCACCAGGTTCCTTGTTTGTTTCTTTAATCTCTTAGTATAATACTTATCACCATTTAAAAATGAGAAGTGGTGGATGAGATACAAAATGCTAACTTCCCCTGGCCATAGAGGTGATTATATAGCGTTGCTATTTGACATTTTTATTGCATTGAAAAATGAAAATTTGATGTAAGAACTATTTGGTCAAGTTAAGTAATGAATTAATTCCAATAAAGAACTATTTGATCAGGTTAAGTAATGGATTTATTCATCAATTTGATGTTATGTAGCCATTATAACTAAAATTTAACATCCTAGTTAATCATTTTGCTAAAAACTATTGGCCAGACAAGATGCAATTAAAACAAACCTGTGTAACATGACAAAAAAAATGAAAATTTACACAAAGTGCAAATAGCATTAAAAGCTCAGGTACCTAAGTTTACTAGCTACTTGTAGGACTGCAATAATTCAATATTTGTGCTGTTCTGCCATACACTTTAAATACTTGACTCCATCACATTTACTAGGAAATACTTAGCAATCAATGCTTCCATTGCAGAACCACTTGAAAGGAATTCAGATCATGGTTTTCTCATGGAGAATGACTTTTAAAAATGATCGACCTAAGCTCTTTTTTTGAAAATAAAATTTTCTACATACTTGTTTTTTGTGTTGATGTGTTTTCCTGAAAGATCTTAATATAACTTTGTTTAAAGATGGTTGTGATGCATATGAAATACTTTAGGTAAACTTATGGTCTCTGCGACAAGATTGCTCGTCTTTTTTTATTTTGACCTTTCCTTTTGTTAGAATGATAAGGAAGCAGCACATTCTTCAAGGACTATTCCCCACAAGGTGAAAGAACGTGTGCTTGACTCAACAGATTGTGAAAATATTGGTACGTGAAGTGTTTCTAAAGCTGGAGCCAAAAAATTCCAGTGCTATCATAGCAATGGTGAGAAAAATGTAATAATAAAACAGGTGGTTCTTTATCAGGGGCTTCTACGGGACAAAAGGTTGTAGAAGAAGAACTTACTGCAGACATGTCTCAGAAAGGAGCTGACGAATCAGAAAGCCTCTCTGATATTGATGATGTTGAGGTGAGACATCTTGTTGTGGCACTTAAATAAACTATTTGCCAACATCTTGCCACATGACTTTTGGGCCTTAGTCAGGAGGACATTAGATACCTGAAATTGGTCTTGGTCCAGGGATAAGATCTGGCAATTTCTCAACCTACTGCTTCCTCTTGTGTATGTGGTAATTTTTGTTAAGATCAAGGATTTTATGGTCTAAAATTTTGTAATTGAATAGGTTGATGGGTACCTTCACAGTGAGGAAGAAAAGCATTTTAAAAAGATTATCTGGGAAGAAATGAATAAAGAGTACCTTGAGGTATAGTCACTGTCTTCACTTCTGAATCCTGTTCTGTAACTAATAATAATAATAATAATAATAATAATAATAATAATAATAATAATAATATTTATTATTGTTATTATTGTTATCATCATCAGAAGAAGAAATTGATTGTGCAAGAAAATTTACAGGAACAAGCAGCAAAGGAGGCAGCTGCTGCAGCAGCTAAAGAAGCTTATGAAGCTAATTTTAAGAATTGTTCCGAGGATGTGCTTGCAGCTCAGGAACTCGCGGCAGCAGCCTCAGCAGCTGTTGCAAAATCAAGAAAGGTAAATGTGCTTATTGAGATTATTGCTGAAATCAGTTTTGTTTAAAATATTAATGTACAAGGAGAAAAAAAAATTAAAATACAACTTTACTCAGTGTAATTACTTAATCTGTTATCTGAAAAAGCAGCTGTCCATTTTTATCCTGTTCTATTTGAAGATGACATTGCACCTTCCTACTGTTAGATTAACAGATGGAGATAGACACATGGAGAGAAAGATGGTTACTCCATATAAAAGACCAGTTTGCTCTGAAATCTGGTGTCTAGAGCATTCATAACACTTTGGAGGGAATCAGTGGAGAGAGATGAGTTTTGCAAATGATTATTAGATAGTTGTTCAAGGACACCAATCATTAGAGATTATTTTTGGGTTTTTGTGGCGTTTATAGGCATCTTTTGAAGTGGGTTGAGTTATGACTACATAGCTTTGCTACTTTCACATGTTTTGATGTGTGAAAGCACTTTTTTTTATTCAAGAACTATATCTTTTCAAGTATTTTGGTGCTTGTTGGAATTCCCACATAAATGCTATTTTTTCCATCAAGTACATAAATGTTATTTTGGTGCTTTTTTGAATTCCCACATAATATCCTGGTTGTCTTGCTTGCTTCATGTTTGAGGCAACGTGTTTATCTCTTGGATATTGATTGGTGTTTCTGACTGCAAAATAGCAATCCTTGCTTTACTGTAAATGGCTTCTCCTGTTTCTTATACAAATATCAATTTGCAGGAAAGACAGAGGAAACGTGCAGAGGAAGCCAAGAATGCTGCTCCAGCCCAAACTGCTGCTGAAGCAGCCCGCAAAATGTTAACAAAGAAGGTTTTGATTCTTGTCTACCCAGAACATGAAAAAGTAGTCAAAACACAAACATATTATCTAAAATCCATTTATGATGCTCCCTTTTTAATTTGGTGATGAGTGCATTTTATGTTTACTGCATGTGTGTTCTTTTATTGCAGAAACTCAGTTCAAAAGTTAACTTAGATGTGCTGGAGAAGCTCTTTGACGATGATACTGTATGTTCTCTCTTCTCCCCCCCAACGTTAGTTTCAAATGTTCTCTTTCATTTCTCTTGTTCAAACTCCCCAGTGATTTCACATGCATGCATTCATTCCAGACCTACCAAATGATCCTTTCAGTAATAGAATGGGTCAACCTATTCGATGATTGTTACTGGAGCCTTTATAACTCTCAATATTTTTGTGGAAGAAAAAAACTATTCCGAAAAGGTATAAAAAAGAAGCAGATTGGTTTATTTATTCAAAACATAGTTTGAATTGTGATATGGAAATTGCAAAAAACAGTTCCATGGAAATTTTGACTACGTAATGTGGGTTCACATGAAAAGCTTTGGTCCCTGCCGTTTTCTCTTCTCTGTTATCCTTCCATTCTTTTAGTCCCTTGGTCATGTTGTGTGTGCAATGAGCGAAAAGTTTAAGAGTTATCAACACATTCTTGAGAAAAAAAGGACATTCTTGTGAAACGAGCGAAAAAGTTTAAGAGTTATACTTCCCTTGCAACTATTTTTTTAATAATAAAATGACTGCAAGCACAAACACTTGTTCATCCAATAGATGGGGAACTTTACTTGAGAAAAAGGAAAAAGAGAGGGAGTTTTGATGGATATGTATTTGTTTCCTGATATGTTTCAGAATTTTATTTGCTTACAGTTGTTTTGAACAAATTGCGTTCTTGCAGACAAATTCAGAGAAGACAAAGAAACAGCGTATCGATTCGACAGATATCAGTAAGGAATACAATACAGGTGACAAAGAATTGGAATCTGAAGCAGCGGAAGATTATTACTACGGCACAGAAGATGCAACTGTAGTAGATTATGTTGATTATACATACAATGAAGATCAGGACGATACAGGATATGGGTACGAAGAATACACTACTGAGTATTAAATGAAAAACCTATTTATTTGTGAAGAAAAATAAGAAATCATCGCCTCTGTTGAAATTGTTTTGCCAGTCGACTGGTCTTTGCAGCGACGTAGTGGAAGCAATTGTCCTTTCATTTTAATTTTTGTATTTATGTAAAACTCCACAGATTCTTGTACATTTAGTGAAATTTTGACTGCATGCAAGTACGTTAAAATATACTAATGTTAGAATCTAAGATGGAGGTAACGTTTCTTTAGAGGACCCGAATTTTTTTGGCCTTACTGGCCGACTTAATCATTTAATCCTTCGATTAAACCGACCCCTCTCTATGGTTGGTGACTTAATTCTGTATATCCATACGGTTTGAGTTTTATAGCCTTCCTTTTTAAAAAAAAAAAACAAAAAAGCATAATCTAACTTAACCTATAGTACAGGTTTTTTAAAAACCTGCTTTAAAACTGACCTAGGACCTAGTGTACATCCTAATGGATAGTAAGAAAGAATGAACCATTTTTCTTCTTTAAATTATCAACTAAAGAGTGAACCATGTCAAGAAATACTTGTAATCGAACTTCTAAAGAAAAGGGATATGGATATCTCTAGCAATCTACAGAAGCCAAGGTCGACCATCAATGAACCTTAACAGTTTGCTTGCATATGGCTACACTGAAAAAGCGTCAAATGTTCTTTTCCTGCAAACTCCGAAACAGACTAAAAATTTTATCTATTAAAAGATGATCGTCCAACGTGTCTCCACAGGAAAGGAGGCAAAATCCATCGCAATCATAATCTGGTCATCCCTGCAGCAAGTCACAATTAGAAGAATGGGGACTCTGGGTGCCAAATTATACCTTTCATGTATCAACGAATCTGGCCATCAGATGCAGTAAAGGATCATCGAAAGGCCAGACGATGTTCCCTGCAGTACGGGGATTCTGTTAGATACATGTTTTGTTATGTCCACAAAAATAAAAGGGTCTAATTCGTAGGACGCCAAAGTTATATGCAGAAACTGAATTGGAATTTGGATTACTTTGAAGTCAATGTGCATGCATTTGGACAACAACTAAATAAGTGAAATTAGTTGAATTGCATTGGTTAAGAAAAATGGGAGGTTAACCATTAAGTCCAGATGAGATACTGAAAAAGAACACAACCAAAGTAATTGATCCCAAAAATTCGTTGAAGTATATTTTACCAGAACTGCAGAACCGGATGAACTTTTGCTCTATCGTTAAAAAACACTACATAAATAACAAACTAATATTTGGGCTGCCATCTCTAACATTTAAAGAGAAACGAGTCACCTTCAGGCAATTGCACAAGCGAAAGGATTTCATGGTTCAGTCTCATACCTGACTCATCACTATGCATCATAAGTATCTTCAACAGGTCTTCCACCATTGACTCGGCAGATGTGTTAATTTTGAATCACAAACCGATCAATGAAACTTGCCATCACCCAACCTTGGCCTCTCCATTTACTAAATTATCAACTTGCTCATAAGTAACTTCTGCAACTTCTTTGCTAGTACTCTTCTTCTGCCTCTCTTTGTTAATATAAGTCCCACTTCTTGGAGAGGTAACCGCTCTCTTAGTAGCTTTTTCCTGGGAAAGATTTTTGCCAGGGATACTATCTGGTGCTGGATTTGTTTCTTCTGCTGTGACTGTGACTTCCATTACTTTTTCAGTCGTAACTTTATTAGAGTTGCTCTTGGGGGTCATATTTTCCTTTGAATGCCCGCTTACTTGCTGCTTGCCACTTGTTTTCTCCTGGGGACTCGCATCAGGAAGTAGTGCCCTGTGGCTCAGGCGCAGTTGACCCTTTTCATTTACCTGCGCATACATCAGTTTTGAAGTAATAACTCAACTGTAACCAAATCATCCGAATTAACAAACCACAAATACATGGCAAGCCAGATTAGTTTTTTTTCTACTCCAAATAAAGTACAGTGGGGATGCCTGAACAATTACACCCTTGCACAAATGTCAAACACCAAATTTAACCTTGTCTTTTACTAATCTGATTAGGAGTTCTAAGAGAAATAAATTTTTTTTATATACAAAAATCCTGTATCCTGATAATTGTTAGATGCTCTGAAATATCTCTCTCTCTCTCTCTCTCTCTCTCACACACACACACACACACACACACATATATATGTATATATAACCTACATAATCCCACCTTTAGATTCTTTAAGTTAACTCTTAACTATAAAATGAAAAAAGATTAAAGAACTCTTACAACAGCGATATTATAGTTTACAAGATTATGTTTCAGATAATCCCATGAAGCCCATACATTTACTGTGGGCACCATCAAGAAACCTTGTATAAGAAATAGTCACAGTTACTCTAGTGTAACAATATGTGAAGATATCTTACATTTCAAGGAAGCTTTTCTCATTGATAAGCAATTCTTATATTTTGCACACTAATAGATAGACAAGATTAACTTTCAGTTGATCCAAATATGTGTTATACTGAGCATTATCTCTTGCAAGTGAAGAAAAATTGGTCCAGAAAGAAGCAGAGAATATTGGAGTCTGATTTCTAATATGCATAACTCTTTTCAATGCCAAATAAAGTAGAAAGGAACACTATGAAATTTCAGATCATCTACATCCACAAAGCATTACTGTGTAAAACAGGTTGGGCCTTTAGCATTATGGCTATTTGGGAGATTTCTAGTGTGAGGTCTCAGGTTTGCATCTCACTAGGGTAAGGGTTTAACCTTCAAAAAAGTTTAAAAAAAAAGTGTAAAACCAAAGAAGAATTTACTAACCTCAATTAGTTTGACATCCAAGCGGTCTCCAACTTTAACCACCTACATATGGATTAAGAGCAGTAAGTTATCACAGATGACCTATGACCAACCTCAGACACTCGAGGAATAGTTGTGTAACAAGAAAAGCTAAATCAACCCTTACAAGTATATTAGTTAATTCAGGCTGCACTTCAGTAGTTCTTGCTGTGTATGTGCAAGTCACATGTGTTAGCCAATGCTATAGACACATGTGACACATGCATATCCACTCACAAGTACCAACAAACGAACATGCATACATGCTGCACACGTGCATGCATATGTGCTCACGTGTATATACGTATGCTTTACTCCACATTTGTAAATTCACAAGTAGAAGTTCTTCACTAAGCAAAGCTGATTTAGCTAGGTTTTAAATATAAAGTGAATTAAGTCTAGTAGTTAATCTCATGATCTATAATTTTTCTTCCTAGGATAAAAATTTCTTGTGGAAATTGCATATTCCACTACACTAACTAGTAAATTTTGTTATTTGAATGAAGTCAACATCTGGGAGGATGCTAGTTCTTCTTTCATCCTTGTATTCCCAAACATTTTTTATCCGCACTGCTCTGCGGCAACATCCACCCAATTAAATGGTAATATAATATCTCAAAAATAAAATCAACTCATATCAATGCTTTTTTTTTTCTTCTTTCTCACTGTCAAGGACAATGATTACTGAGCAAGTCAAAACATATGCTTACATCTTCTGCTTTAGCCAACCAATTTGAACTTAGCTCACTAATATGGCAGAGACCCTGAGAAGATAAAAACTGTGTCAGGAATTGTTAGAACTTTGCTCTGTTTGTGTGTGTGTGTGTGTGTTAGAGAGAGAGAGAGAGAGAGCATATATATATCTTGGAATAGAGTACTTACTGTGTGATCCACATACTATTTTCTCCTACCTTAACTAGCTTTGGATTAGTATTGAGGCTGTATTACTATTTGTCCACAAATAAGAAGCTTTTTGTTTGTCACTATCATTAAGGAATTGAAATAGTTACCTCACGTCCTGGAGCAATTTCAACAAAAACTCCATACGGAGCAATTGACTTGATTTCACAATTCCTATTTCATAAAATACCACAGAATCAGATAATTTATCAAAGCAAGTCTGAGAATGCTACACAACAGTGATATCAAACCTGTACACATCGCCAACGGTTGGAACCATTGTCAGATTGGAAATTATAGCTTTAGACTTCTCCAAGCTTGTTAAGTCTTTTGCGGTAATTTTAATCTGCCAATGTAAAACCCGCAAGAAGTTGCAATAATGACCATAATCAAAGTGTATAACAGCAGTAGTTCCTAAAATAAGTTCTTACAATGCCATCGTCTTGAGTATCTATAGCATCTACTCCTGTCTCCTCAATAATACTTTTGACTTTCTTTCCTCCAGTGCCAATCACCAGATTTATTTTCTCTGGTTTAACCTGCATAGCCAAATGGAATGAAGAGCATAGTAACACATGAAGAAGATCTTCACCATGAAAAATGACATTCCATATGAAATTGACAACATCCTATCTAGAAAATAACATAGCAAAGAAAAGGATGTTGCAAACTCAAACCTTCATAACAAGAATCAAAGGAGCATATTTGGAGAGTTTCTTTGATGGAGGAGGTGAGCACTTCAACATCTCAGCTGAGGTTAAAATGTTAAGTTAATCACCTCAAGACACATCAACTATCTACACGATTAAACATGTAAAAGGAAAAAATTTGATGGAGCAAAATAAATTCCCTGTCAAGTTATTCCCAGAATCCTCACCACTTTTCAGTGACTATCATGTTTTTAAATTAAACAATGTAATTCACTTCAATGACCATCAAGATGTTAAATATCATGCTGAATAATGTCATGGAAATACCAAACATACCAAGTATGTGCATTCGGCCATCTTTCGCTTGTAGAAGTGCTTTTTTCATAACGGGTAGGGTGATTCCTCCAACCTATTGCAAGTAGGTAGATATCAGCAATAAAGTTAAAGAAATCAAGCTACATAACAAACAAAAGACCTAAACTTACAGAAAAATAACTATAACAAAAATGACATCTATACTCAATTATCTCTAACTTTAGTCAGACTTTAGTATCTTAAGGATAGGTAGTGTGTGTTGCTAGACCTTTATATCCATCTGAAAAGCCGTTACACCTCTTTCATCTCCAGCGACCTGCAATAAAAAATACATACCAGTTTCAGGACAACGACCGTGAACTTTTCATAGAGCTAAGAGATCCAAAAGAAATTTCTGACAGTCGAACCTTAAAATCCATATCTCCAGAAGCATCTTCTGAACCAGTAATGTCAGAAAGAATAAGTGGGGTTCCATCTCCACCAAATTCTTGTGTGTCCAAGACCATCCCCATTGCAATTCCGGCAATAGAACCTTTTATGGGAACACCAGCATCAAGCAGGGCCAAGCAACCTCCACAAACAGATGCCATACTGCAAATCAAGTAATTAATATTTCAGAAGCTAAAAAACCAATAAATAAAGATGGATCATCAAGTGTGTTAGAGAAAGCAGACAAAAAAGGACCATCTAAAATTTGGCACATCTTTGAAATCGAAAACTATTTGCCATGCCCAATTTCTTGTCTTTGCTAAAATGAGTATCTCATATACTAATTTTTTCACTGTTTTTGCATAAAGTTCATACAGAGTGTGCCTTGTATAATGTCTCCAAACAAATATGAATAAAATTACCTTGAGGATCCATTGCTTTCAGTAATTGTACTCTCAACACGTATAGTGTAAGGAAAATCCTCTTCAGAAGGCAAAATAGATTCAAGTGCTCTTTCTGCAAGCATTCCATGACCAATTTCTCTTCTACTAGGTGCTCCTACACGTCCGACTTCTCCAACACAAGAAGGTGGAAAGGAGTACTAAAGAAAAAAAATGAAATTGCTTAGAATCTATAGATTATTTGATGACTATAAAATACAAACATGGGCCCCATATGGAACATCAAATAGAACTGTAATTCACATTTAACTACACTAGACTCCACCATGATCAGAATCTTTACAAACTTACAACTTATAGAGCAGAATGAGGGATGGATAGTCCTTGAGGAGGGGTATGAATGTTCTCCACCAGGCTTTTTTTTTTCGAGTGCTCTATATCTATTATAATATTTCACATATTTGTGCAGAGTTCAAAACCCTATCTGACGTAATTTAATATGCTCTTGCTCTTATGAAATGAACAAGAAACCCTTTGGCTAATGATTCAGCAATAGGACTAACTAATAAATCTTTTAGTATTTAATTTTGGGTGTAACTGGAACAAAGATAGTTTACGAATTGGATTCTACTTATTTCCTCTATTATAAATAAAAGTTCATTGTTCTCAAATTACAACAAGTTAGTGAAGTATTTCTCTTTTCCAGAAATTCAACAATTGCATCCCAGTTCTTAGCCAACCTTTTCACTCTTTCATCAATCACATTTAATCCCAATATACCTGATTTGGCCCAATTTATCTGTCGACCCGATACTTTTTTCAACAATAATCAGTAGCAACTTGATGTTTAGCACTTGGTTCGTGGAGTTCTAGCAAGTACAAGTTGTACTATCCGCGAATTGGAGCAGTGGGACTTTCAAATCTGATCCGTTGAAAACAAAACCAGCCATCAACCCTTTTTGTTTTGAGCCACATGAAACAGAGAATTAATCGCTTCGCTTAAAATATTAAATAGGAGGGGGGATAGAGGGTCCCCTTGCTTCAGACCTCGGGAAGTTGAGAAGCATCCTTTTGACTATTATGTTTAGTAGAAAGGAGAAAGAGGATGATGACACACAAGATTGGATCCACTTTCTCCATTTCTAACCCAACCCCATTTTCCTTAGCATAAATAATCCAAAAATTGCCAATTTACTCGATAGAAGGTTCCGTGTCAAACTTAATGATGGTCCCCTCTTTCCTTGATTTCTTGTACATGTCCATTATTTCATAAGTGATGAAGGCTGAGTCAAGGATTTGCCTTCCACAAAATGCACTTTGGAACTCACTTATGATTAGAGGAAGTAACCTTTTTATTCTCCTTGCAAGCACCTTAGCTAATAGCTTATAGAAGCTGGACAGCAAGCTTATCAGCCTGTAATCCCAGTGAGTTTCAGCCTCTTCCTTCTTCGGCAGTAAGCCCAATAAAAGAGGTTCCCATACTTCTGATGAAAATCATCAAACAACTCCTTGATGTCTGTTTCCTTTTTTATAAAATTCAGTGCTGTATCCGTTTGGGCCCAGGGCCTTGTCCATTGGCATTGACTTCAGAGCTTCTTCTATTTCCTCCATTGTAAAGGATTTCTCCAATGCCACTGCTTGTTCACCAATAATTCCTTTGCAAGGCAAGTTCTTGGGTAGCCATCTCTCATGAGATTCTTCTTGACAGAGATTGGTAAAGAAATCAATAAATTCCTTGGTAATACACTCTTTATTAGATGAAGTAGGGCAATTTTGTTTCTCCTCCCATGAGCTGATGCCTCAGTGTGGAAGAACTTTGTGTTTGCATCGGCTTTCCTTAGCAAAGTGAATCTTGCCCTTTGCGTCCATTACAATCTTCTTGAAATAATGAGTTTTCATACTCTTCTCTTTGAGCATCCCTTGACATGAGTTCGCTCTCAGAAACTTCTTCATCTTGGTCTAGTTGCTGGTTGTCAGCAAGAAGACTAGCTTGTTTCTCAGGCAACTTGCTGAAATTGGATTTTCACCAAGCCTTAATCTTTCCCTTCAACATCTTAAGTTTCGCCATTAGCCTGTTTCCAACTGGACAGTTTGCTGGGTTAATTTCCACCCACCATTGCTTTAATAGAGGATGGAAGTCTTTTCATGAAACCAAACTGAGTTGAACCAGAACGGAGGTGGTCCCCAACTGTCAAGCAGACATTCTAGAAGGATTAGAGCATGTCTGACATGGGCCTAGGCAATATTCGAACTGTAGCACTTGAATGAATATGAATCAAATCCTGATTCAGTAAAACTCTCTCAAGTTTAGGCAGCACTGATCACCTTCGCCTGTTTGTCCATGTATATGCATCCCCTGACATTGGCAGCTCAGAGAGCTTTTGGTTCTCTATGAATTGAGAGAAATCCCTCATATCATTTGTAAGCCTGCCACTGTTACTAGACCTCTTGTGCGCATATCGAATAACATTATAATCCCTTCATAATAGCTATGGAGTATCCCATCTGGCCATCAACCAACTGAGTTCCTCCCACATCTCCCTCATCTGTGCCGATGAACAAGGCCCGTAGATGGAAGCGAGGAATCCAATTGTTTTTGTTACCCTTAGCCTAGCTTTGATGGCCACAGAATATTCTTCAACTTGGAAATCAAGGCACTCGACTAGATCTGCATCCCAGATTATTAAAATTCTGTCAGATGCACCTCTGGAGTTCATTCCAGTCTGGATTGGCTTTATGCTACAGGGCTTTAAATGTACTTGGGGCTGGATTTACCAATTTTGATTAATGTAATAATGGCACCCTAACCTTGTTACTTTGGAGAACGTCTTTGATGACTGCCATTTTCTTATAGAGCCAAAGCCTCTTAATCTCACAGTAGCTTCATCATGTTAACAAGGAAAATAAGAGCAATGTACCATCTTGTAGTACTTGTAGCACTGCTTTTGGGTCCCAAAAAAAAAAAAAAAAAAAAAAATCTTCAAGGGTACAAGATTTTACATATTTATAGAAAAGGTAATCAGGTGGCAGATGCCCTTGAAAGTTTGCTTGTGACAGTGACAGAAACACTAACTTTTTACAGTACTCGCAGTTCTCTCCTATTCAGCTATCATTAAGGACAAGTCATACTGATTCCTTTTTTTTTTTTCAAAAGGATGTCCCTGACAACCATGGATTGTAGGGTAGCTCCGTTTTTAGCAAGCACATCGGCTTCCGAATTTGCGGATCTCGGAATGTGAGACCAAATACAAGATAATAATGAACAAATTTCAATAATCTCCCAAAAATGTCCCAATGACGCCACGGGGGAGGGGATGCACGCTCGCACCAACCAATGACCACCTTCGATATGGAGAGGGCCGGAGCACTTATCTCAAAAAACTCAAAGCCTAGTCATACTGATTCCTTTAGCATGAGATAATACCTAGATTACCTTCTTCTTCTTTTTTTAAATTCCAACCAATAAGTCCAGGTGTTCCTAGATGCTCCTTCCATATGTGGATTGCTCTCCCAAAGGAGGTTTTAAGCCAAAATAAAGGTAAAAGAATTGCAAGTTGATTAATGACCATGACTTCCAATATTGGTAAGAAAACAGCAACGTTTACAGATATGATTGTGATAGAGAAGAAAATATTTATATGAGTGAGTGGAAGAACAAGAAAAGACAGAATTGAAATTAAAGTGTTAGAGGACACTTAGCAGTGGCACAGAAAGATGAAGAAATAAAAAAACTTGAAATAAGATAGTTCAGGCATGTCCAGAATACTAATAGGGCACCAGAGAGGAATGTCCAGTTGTTACTTGTTGAGAAGAAATATTTTTTGTTGATAAAGGGTACTTAGTTGAGAGAGAAATATAAGAAGGCTGAAAAAGACATGGATGAAAGTAGTATGAAAATACTTTGAAGAAGGCTAACTCATCAACAATTTTAGATGGATCGAGCAGAACAGAGTTGGAGAAGCCTACATATGCCTTATCTGAATAGAGTTAGGATAAGGATAGAGCTGTTCATAAACAAGTCCAAAACATTCAATCCCATTTCCGAAGGGTTAATTGTTGGTAAAATGTCATGCTGTCAACACAACATGTTGATGTAGAAAAACATGCTTTTAGTTAACGTTCAGAAATAGACCTGAAGATAGAAGTTCTTCAGTTCATCTTCATCCACAACGTTATCTATTCTCTGTGCCATTGTTTTATCTCCAAGTGTAACCACTGCAAGAGACTAAAAGAAAAGAATTTGCCCATCACCAAATGAAACATCAGTTGCTAACATGCATGATATTTTCACACGATAACAATAACACTGGAAACAGCAACTCGATGATGATGATAACAATAGCAACTACAAACTCACCATACCTGAGTTTCCCCTCGTGTGAAAAGTGCACTTCCATGAGCTCTTGGAAGTAATCCACATCTTGAGTTGATAATACGTACATCAGATGGGCTCCTCCCATCACTTCTTTTTCCACCCTGTGATAGGCATGGGAATTGAGACATTAATTCTTATCATCAAGTAAAGGATTTGCAACCATCAGGATTGTTTAATTAAGCAAACTATTAAATACATTGAAGATAAAGAGCAAACCAAAGGGGAAAATTCTATAACTATAAAAAATTTGTTCAACCAAACTAAGGATTTTAGCTTACAATTATTATTATTTTGAAATAGTGAGGACCTTTTTTTACTGAGGCAAAAAGGTAAAATACAAAGGGGGGCAAAACCCAACAATTACAAGGGGAAAGAGTTCCAACAACAAGGTGTTGATGGGAGACAACCTGTTCAACAAGCTGCTCGACAAAGGAGTTGCCAGATCAGCGGGTATGCTACCAAAGAATGGATTTATCAGAACAGAAATAAGAGACTTCATCAAGCACATGCCAAAGCTTCCAAGGAGGGTCTTTTTTCTTTATAAACTGTGAGAGAATGATAGCAGAGTCACCTTCAATGATGACTGGGAAGGAGAATTTCTGAAAATCAAGCAGAACACCTTCCAATAAGACCATAAATTTGGTATCAAGGGAGCTGCCAAGAGCCACTGGTCACAAGTAGGAAAGGAGGACTAAGCCATCATAATTCCGGACTGCACCATGGATTCTGGCAGGCCCTGGATTTCCTTGGGAACTGTCATCATAGTTTAATTTGAGTCACCCTCTGGGAGGGGGGAACCAGGGGGTAAACTTGGGGAGAGGCCTCACAGTAGGAGAGAATCTCTTTCCAGTTCCGCCAGATAATAGACCTTGGCAGGTGGGCAGCACCTCAAGGATGCTAATCCATAGGAATTTCTTCCAAAAAACAAAGGAAGGCAAGGGACACTACAAGGTATGGAGCGTCAAGCCAAAAAAAAAAAAAAAAAAAAACAGAAAACATAGACATAAATAATATATATAACAAAGAGAGAGAGAGAGAGAGAGAGAGAGAGAGAGAGAGAGAGAGAGAGAACTAACTAAAGCCAGCTTTAAAGGCAGCAGCAAGTTACTTAGATTGAGGGGTTGAAGAATTGCAGGTTTTAGTTCTAATCATTTTTTTAAAAAGAACAAAAGATCAATTCGAGTTAGATAAAAACAGTGATAAAGTTTCAGCGTTCAAGTCAAAGAAAAGAAGTATGCCTGAAATAGAAAAAACAATTGGCCAATTTGTTACTCTGGCCTACCAACAACAAATATGACAATTTATACCTCCACAATCCGTTTTCTCAAAATTTTGGATGTGACCTCCTTGAAAACCAGCTTCACATCTACCTCGGAAAATAACTGCATTAAGATATAATTAGTATATAATTTATCTTCACAAACATACAATTTCTTTTGTGAAGAAGAAGAACGTGAGCAATTTTATTAAAAAAAGAAGCCAAGGACAAAAGAAATACAAATAAAATTTCAAGAACACATAAACATAAATTAAAGCATATTGGCCTTTTTTATTTTCAATAAATAGCTAAAAAATAAAATTCATTTCTCATTTTTTACGCATATAAAGACAAATAATAAACTGATTCATCAAAATCAAGTACAGAGGCTAACCATGTGATGAGGGAAGAATAAACTAAGGTAACTTACAAACACCTATTCAAGGAAGAAGATGGTATCTATCGATGGATCATCGGAAGTGATTATTTGAAATCATTTCTGAGCATTCATGAGTAGGGACATCCATATTTGCTTCAGAAGAAGGACATGTGCCATCGAGATCCTGTTTTTCTTGTAATTTTCTTGAAGGTAAGCAAAATAAAATTAGACATACTCTATGGCTGGCCAAAGAACAAATTCCAAAATAAAACAGTCATATTCTTATTTGCAAAAGGCACCATAAAAAATTGAATTGTAGCTTGAAAAGTCTCTATATTTTAGTTATAGTATCATTCATAGCAGTCAAAAGAAAGTCGTTAAAGTATTTTAGTTAGGTATAGGCATCAGCTACATGAATCCCCCTCTATTCTGTTCTATCATCTGGAAAAAAATTCCTGACACTGTTGACTTCTATACAAAGCAACAAATATCAATTTCAACAAACATAAATATAAGAGTGGAAGCACTAAGTATGACAGACATTTAGGAGAACCCGTACTCCAGCAGAACCAGCATACCAGTGGGGTAGACTTGCGTGATACTGGCTTTATGTGTACATCACCTTCATCTACTTCACCATCCACAACCACTACCTCGTCTTCGTCTTCATCCTCACATATATCTTGTGCCAAGTCAGTTGGGTTCACAAAAGGTTCCTCCATTGTGATGTATCCAATTTCAGAAAGAATAGTTAAAACTTTCTCTTCCAGTGCAGAGAGAGCCTTTCTTCTAGGTATTTTCTTTCTTATCTGTAGTACCTTCACCAATTCATTACCAGCAATTTCCTGTGTGAACAGATTTAAGAATCAATTACTATCATCTGTCTGACGATAGAAGATATGTTCAGTGCAACTAATTTATGGAATACAAGTAAAACTAGTAGAGTACAATGACATTGTTCTAGCAGGTATTAGAAAGTTTTAGTATAACATCTAGATTGAAAATGTGAAAGCAACTATGATAAAAAAAAATTAGGTGAATTTATCATTTAAATTTGAGAAATTGGCTTTCACATAAAGGAGTGATTCAAACCATACTTCAACATGCCTATAGAGCTCAGGAGGAGGTAATTTGATAGCATCAAACATTTTTGCCTTCCCACACTTCTTGACCAAGGCCTCCACTTCATTGCAAATTGCGCGTACTGCAGCCTGGAATTGGAACAGGGGATAGAATAAATTTAAATAGAATAAAATAGAATCTGGCTTTTCACAACATAAAGAATAAGGGAACGGGTATCAAACACGTACCATTTGCAGAAAAGCACAACTGACATTAAATTCCACACAACTAAGCTATTGTTTTAACATGCGGAGAAAGAGATAATATTTTTTTTAATGTGAATTTTATTCAAGGTAAGAAACCAAAGAAACAAATTACAAGGGGCTACGCAAGAGAAACTCCCGTAACAACGAGAGATTGGAATGAGACCCCTTACTTTACCAAAACGTCAGCCAAGGAATTGGCTGATCGAGGGAGACCCCTTACTTGGCCAAAGAGTCAGCCAAGGAAATAGATAATAAATTAATTCATCCATAATTTAAATAAATTAAAATCAAATTAAAAATGAACCCCATGACAAAATTCGTTTTTAGTGGCAGTTTCAAGTGACTCTTTGCTGCAACATAATGCAGACTATCAAAGATGAAGTCTCCCTTGGCATCAATCCCATTAAAACAGAACTCAGAACCATCTTCTAAAAGCTCAAGCTACCTTTTGTGCCCCAGTTACCTTGAAAGCAATATCATTTCAAGGCGACCAGCAATTGGACACAAGCTACTTCCTAGTTATGCGTGACCTCTTTAAGGAAGTCCAGGACACAAAATTCCTTCTTGGATACTTGCACTAAGATCAGCAAACACCAACCTTATCCAACAAAGGTTATTGGTGGCCACATTCCTGTCCTCTGTCTTTGCATTTTCCTCCTTTTGTCACACCCTACAGCGAGTCGGAAACCTCCTCCAATTGGTTGTCTGAAACTAAATTTTGATTGAAGTTCCCTTGGCAATCCCGGTCTTGCAAGGATAGGTGGTGTCATTAATGATCATACAAGTGTAATGAGGCACGTTTTTTCAGGCCTCATAGGTTGCCAGGAGTCATTTGTAGCAGTGATAAGGGCAATTCTTGCTGGAATTAAGATCTAAACTTGTCATTTTAACAGCCCCATGGTAGTAGACGGAGATCCATTCATTGTTATATGTAGTTATTTGGGACCTTTTCGAAAACAAGTTATTAGGGAAGGTTCAACCACCTTGGCAGCTTCTGCAATTTCATGATGAAATTCTTCATATTTTTAATTCTTTACAGGTGTAGAGACATATTCCTAGGGAGGCTAATCACATTTTAAATGACTTACTAAGGGAGGTGTTTCAAAGCCATGTATTGTTGAAGGGGTATCTTTACCCTTAGGCCATGAGGGCTTTCGAGCTTTGTGCTCTCCTTTCATTCTAGTTATGATGCATAATTAATTGATTTTCCATCAGTTCAAAATAAAAACCGTCTTTTTGTAAGAAGGTAAGCGGCCCTTTTTATTTACATTATCAGTAGAAACTATCCATGATTCACATTAAAAAAGAAAAAAATAAAACATAAAAAAAAGATACCCTTTCAGTTATCTCACACATATAGGTAAGTGTCCTTTCACCAGTTGTAAATAGAAAAAGGGACCTATCAAGATATAGCCTCCTCTTGCAGTTTCTTTTCCATCAGTTAAACTCATTCAACAATCCAATAGAATGCATAATATGGATCTAAGAAACTCAATAACTATGTGGTGAATACAACTTGCCATCCGACAACTAACTTAAGGCAAATATCCCTGCTGAGTTGTTGATTTCTTAACAGCTTGGTTATATGATGAAAGAAACTGTGCAAAATTAAAAGACACCCAGAAACTGTGCCAATGGTGCTCAAAACTGAAACAAATACCTAACCGGTTGTTTGAACAATTGATATCTTACATGAACTGCTTGTTTATATGATTGTTGGTAGGTAAAGAAACTCGCCATCTATAGTAGTATATGTGCTCCATGTCTAGTCATTTTATTTAATAAGAAGAACATTTTAGATTTGGTTAAAGTCGTTTTAGGATGAAACACCCTAACTTTTAACACAGCATCATAACCAACCAAAGCATGTGTTTGTGCTCTGTGTAGCCTTTGTGTTGTTCTCTATAGTCCTCGTGTATATGTTTTCCATGTCATGAGTCAAGTTGTCAAGTTTAGGCCTGCACACAATGTGAAGAGTTGGTGGATGAAAAAGTCCACTATTCGAAGGTGCACATGCATTCCATGTCTCAGGTTAGTTGTCTAAGAGTGAGAACTATTGTGCATAGAAGAATAGTTTCACATTGTGTGGGCTTGAAAAGTTCCTACACTCACCAGATAGGAAGATGTTTCGTAACATAGCTAGATATTTCAGAGGGAACCGCTCCAATTTAACAATGATAAAATAAATAAATAAAATTACTCTTAGTAACAATAAACCAGCCACTGCTGAAGCAAACTCTCATTAAAAATACCTGGCCAACCTCCACCGCTTCCAGTAACTTCTCCTCTGGAAGAAAATTGCAGTAGCCCTTCAAAATTAAGAGGTGACCAACATCAGCATAATAACCCTGGGACAATCACATTCATTCTACAATGGACTCATTCATGACTCATAATAACATACATTCGTTCCTACTACAATTTTTTGGGTTGGAGTGGCAATGAACCTAGGGTACCAGCACTGAGGCCACCTTCCAAGGAAAAAGACTCAAATGCCTCCATCACTACGTCAGATGTGACTTGAACCTTACTCATGCTTCAACCAGTATTAAGAAGTAACATAGATAGATGTAGGTAGTAAAGACAATATAATTCTTGTAAAAAACTGAAAAGGACTAAGTGAGCATAAGCGAAAGGGCACAATGACATATGCCTTTTTTTCCAGCCAATTCCACCCCAACATGAGTCACAATGTCTGATGGGTCTACCAAGGTGTCTACTGGGTACTTATTTTTTACTGACAAAGCAGGGATCTCCAGCTTCTTACAATACAATTATGACATGATTGTCAATCCAAATTGTCCCACTCGATTTCTATCAGCAGGCACCAAGACTCTTGGGCTTGAAGTTCATGCTTTTAAATCTTCCTTGTTACTGACCAAGATTTACAAAATGGATAACCAGCCAAAGAAGGCACATTACTGTACAAAAAATGCATTATATTAAGAGTAAACAAAAAATCAGGAAGGAACCTCTATCATCAGAATGGCAGAATCTGTCCCAGCAAGTAGCAAGTCCAACTCTGACTCTTGCATCTCCTTAGTAGTTGGATTGACAATAAACTTATTATTAACCAGTCCAATTCGAACACCCGCAATTGCTTTGGAGTTTGGTACTTCTGAAAGAGCTCTGCATTATTTATGTGGTTTCAAATTCCAAGATTTAAGTGAGAATCTTCACACTGGAACAGGCAAAGCTAAAAATTATACAAAGCACAAGACCCCTCAAGTTTAGTGCACTTACACTGCTATCCCGGCTGCTGTGACTGCCAAAGAGTCGGGGGGATGCAAACCATCATAACTCAAAACCTAATCAGCACAAACTAATCAGAATAGAAGAATGGAGAAGCATTGGCACGAATATTTCAGTACTCTGAGGAGAAGAGAATGTAACGACTTTCAGAATTGGACTAGTTTTAAACACTAGTGGTGCAGAGACGTATACAACTTCGAGCATCTAAGTAGCTTATTTATACACATGACATTATCAAAATTCCGATGCTTCAAGCCAACCTATGTCGTACGCAATGAATAAACACTCCCTGATACATTTCTGCATCAAAAGAAACTGAGGTCCTTTACTCAGACAGCTTCATACATTACATGTACCTCAAGAGCAGTGACTATGGTATACTCAAGAAGGTGGAAATCCAAAGAACTAAGACTGCAAACATGAGATTTTATCTAAAGATACAAATCCATTTTTAAAAAATATAGAAATACAGAACCGTTATTCTCTTTCACTGATGCCGAACTTAAACAAGCTAATTAAAAAACAGTTGCAGAAAAAAACATGAATACATGAGAAGGACAAGCCACTGACACCCTCCTCATGCTGCCAAAAATGCTGGCTCGACCACCAAACAAGAGGCTACCTCTCCCACATCCAAAAGCTGATGTAGCTTAAACCTTAGAACATCATAGGGTTCTTCTCTCGTGGCACAGTTATGCAAGGCACACCTTCAAGTCAAACATAAGGGCCAGGTAGAATTGCGCTACTGAAATATTGGACAACTATTACCAAATTGTAGCCAAAGATTTATGAAATGCTAAAATCATTAGTGCAACTATCTAGTACTGAAAGTTAAAAATAAAGTGCCCCATACCCAAGACAGAATTTGTGTTTCATGGTAGAAGCCCTTCAGCATTGTAGGACGTAAAGGCCGATCAATCAATCTGCAAATAAGAACCTACATGATGCAGAGGATGTCTTAAACTTACTGAAATGGCATGAAGTAATTATAGTCTTGAAAATGCTGTCAATTTTGTGTTTTAAAAACCTGAAGGAATAATAAACTTGTCCTATATTTTCAGTACAAAAAAACTTCAAATCTAGTAATGATTCCACATTTGAGATAAAAAAATGCCCCTGCGTGCAGTGGAAACTTGTAAATGCCAAAAGAGTACAGGATTGGAACAATTGCATCACATAGAGACTGATAACATGTGTAAAAGAAGGTGTCCCATTTACAGTGTGCATCCTAGAATTTGAGATGAACATAACAAGATTGCAGAATTAGATAAATTATTTGGAATTTTCAAAAAACAATCAGAGAAATTATTTGGAGATCATGAAAATAGTTAGATACATGCCTAACCGGTATATCCACTAGAGATAGTAATGTTATCAAATATGTTAAAAGAAACAAAGTTCCATAAGAAGCTGATTTCTATGAAAAAGTCAACTTCAGCTTTTGGAATTACAGACCCTAAAAGAGTTGTTAGTTATGCTGAGATGCTAGATTCAGAGATTTGTCCTAAATGCAGAGGGATTCAACTAATCCAGTATTTGATGGAAGACAGGTATATATATCCATTTATTTAGCTGATATCATGTACAATTTCTTTGCTGTTTTGAAATTTAACAGCTACACAGTCAGAGGACCATAATGCAGAAGCAGACTAACTTTCTGAAGTAGACACTGATAAGCTAGGAATTAGAACCAGCAAACTGAAGGTTTGAAATAAGTTCTTTTGATGGAGTAAGAAGCCTGAGTTCCAGAAGAAAAAAAATTCTGAAAATGCAAGTGTCTTGAAGTTCCATGCACATTGGCATTTTTTAAAAGCAACTGCATATACAGGGGAACATACAAGAACACCAAGAATAAAAAACTTAGAAAAGCAGTTGAAAACCATTTACAATTCAAGCAAAGAACTTTCTAGAGAACTGCTGAAGAACAAAGTTTTTGGATTAGCAAACTGTAGATGCACATACCTCATGATCTTTAGCTCTTCCTTCACGCTTGAAGAATCCACCACTGAAATGATGAAATGTCAAAATCAGATTGAAGAAAAAGAGCTTTCATTATTGGTGAGACTAAATTAAATATGCAATAAAACATACCTTGTCCGTCCGGCAGCTGAAAAGCGCTCTTGATAATTTACTGAGAGAGGGAAAAAATCAGAAGGCTCACTTGGAAGATCAGCCAAACAAACAGATGTGTAGACAATCTACCAAAAACAACAGAAGAAGAGATTTACGAGCTAGAGTGAAAGCAATCTATATTTGAGCTTCATTTCTTCACTTGTACCTACATACTAGTAAATAACAGAAATTTATTTTTCAAATAATTCTTGAAAAAGAGTTTCCAATCATAAAACAAGAATTTGTGTCTCTGCCTTCCTCTCACACCTTCATCTCATATCTTTGAAGGCTCAGAACAATAAAAGCTTTCATCACCAATTCATTGAATAATCAGGCGTTCCACTGGCATAGTTTTTAAATAATGTCAAAGTCTCACCTCCATGAGCTTCACTAGATACATATACACACCACTGAACTTTACGATTATCGTGAGATTCAATACTGCGCTATGGTCTTAAAGTTCATCCATATCCAGTATGGTGAGGTTTCAATGAAGTTATAACATCGTTCAAGACGTACCGTTTCCCCGTCTGTTACAGTAACAGCACCACTAGCTTGTCTTCCTATATGACCCGTCTCAACCAAAATCTGCAACCGTGAATCATAGGAGCTAAATCAATAACGAGGAGTAAGGCAAAGTTGTCATTCAGCAAACCAATCATCATCAATTAATCATAAAAAAACCGGACTCGTATGACAAGCGTAGCCGTATTCTATTTTTCAGTTCTCCGTAGCTAAATAACCACTATCATACTCTCGGTATTTCATTTCCCTACCACGACGAGCACTGACGAAAATTCAAGTTAGAAAAAGCTTCACTGAAAATTCTCCGTTAACATTGGTCAGATTGCAATCATACTTCTCGAATGACAACTCTAACAGCTTAAGAGCCGAAAAAACCATCGCAATTCAGACAGAAAACGAAACGTACGTGTCTGTCACCAACAGGAATCTTAACCGAATACGGTTCCAGCACTCCGTCCAAAGTGCAGCTCGTCTCCGCTTCGTTAGACTCCGCCGAACCTCTTACACCAAACTTCCTCGTCCTCACGCACGGAAAGGCAGAAATCGAAGGAAAATAAGGCCGCCGAGAATATCCAGACAAGCCGCAGAAGGAGAATAAGAAGCTTCCAGAGCAGAGCTGACGCATAGGTAAAGGAGCGGGAGAAGGTCCGCCATGAAAACGAGGGTTCGCAAGCATTTTTGGCTCTACAGACTGAAGCCGAAGGCGAGCTCTGGGACTTTATCCGTTCCTCGCTATTAACTGCGGACAAGAGAATTTGAGACAAGAAAAGCGCGGCGATTGAAATGGGAGAACATGAAGTGCAGTTTGGCGCCCGGGGAGCCTATACTTCATCCGTGCCGTCCATTCTTTTGATAGAGATCTAGGCCATTCTTTGAAAGCTTGAGACACGAGATGATTGATATACATTAAACAACAGAAAACATCGTTCCTGAGAGGGCTTATCCCGCCATGATCTGTTTCACATGTTTTGCACCGGGAAGCAGCTGTGTTAATTATGCGTGTTAATTAAAAGGGACAAAAAAGTAACTTTGCTTTGTTCCAATAAACAATAATGATAATAAATTTAAGAAGTAAATTACATTTGTTTTTCCAATAGAAAATTATTCCATTAAGAAATATGTTATAGATAAGATTCAAAAATAGGACATAGTTCGCAATTGTCCCGACATTTTCAAAACAAATTTGGTTCCTGACGTGCCGCGAGAGAACAGGTAGTCTAAAATGTACAAAGCAAAAGCCCTGCTCGATATTTATTTAAACCTTCGCTACAATGCCAGACATATATCGCTGCAACTAAGAGCTTTCGTTGTTCTCCTGGCCTAAGCTTTTTCTAAAAATGGGCTTGTCCAATGTTTATAGTCATTTGGTTTGCAGTGATATGTTTTTTGACTGAGATGATAAACGGAATATCAAGGGAGAAAAAGACCATTTGATTTATTGCGTATTAGTCTATCTGACATGAAAATGTACCAAATGTACAAACAATCATATATTGCGAAGCAGGGGAGTACAAGGCATGTTGTCATCGTTAGCCGCTAAAGTCGGCTGATACTCGGGCACTTGAGCTGCCTGTAAGAGCAAAAGCATAACATAAGAATAAAAACAAACGTGGGTAAGCTTTTCGTACTTTGATTTATGGAAGCGAAATGCCTGAAATTAGCCAATATTTTACTCCTGAAATTTAACTTATTTTTTTAATTGATATAAGATAAACCTAATAGAACTAAAGCAACAGAAAGAAATGCCTGAAAAGAAGTGCAAGTGAATAATGATAGTGTTGCCTAGAAAGTAACTGATTGCAGTATCGTTCAGAATTAACAATTCAAAGCAGTATCCTGACTAAAACATTTTTCTCTTGAATGGAGAAAGAGAGATTTTTTTAGAAAAAAAGGTGGGCACAGGACGCACCATAACATCATGATACACTAAACAGCAGTTATGACTCTTAACAGATGACTACAACGAATTTTATTTGACAAGAGTTTGCATTAGTGTCCTCTGCATTGAAGCAAAGTGACTCAAAAGTCAGGAACAACACCCTTTTTTCTTACTACTGGAAAAAGCAGCTACATTTTTTTAACAAAAAGGTGAGTGATATTAAAACCCAGAAGCAAAAGAAAAACAAGCTAGGAAGGATATTGCAGAGGCAACCACTAAAGCATCATATGCTTTCAATTACCCAATCAAAGAACATGAATCCAAAAGCAGCTAGATTTCTAAAGAAACCATATACCGCATTTCCACTAAAGTCCAGTATAAAGAGGTGAAAAATTAACCTGAAAAGGTGGCTTTCATGTTTTTGACTGCTAATTAGAAAGATAAAACACATTACGAGGAACATGTGCAAAACTCATCTAAAATACACCATGATGATAACACTAATACCATGCTGGATTCAGCTATCAGCATCTACAACGCTTTGAAAAGAAGGAATACTATATGGAGGCAGGCGAAAGTAGGTCCTTACGTACCAAAAAAAAGTGTCAGTTAAATGCCTGAAGACTCCGCCAGCTATACGACAAGTTCATCTTCAAGATAACAGTACTCGAATGTGAACTCAGTCTTGATTCTCTGACACCTGCAACAGCACATGCACAACAACCTCTTTTACAAACAATGCTCGAATAACAAAATGAACCACACGATAAGACATGTATGATGATTGAAAAAAGTAAGAAAAAACTCCAAGCACCAATACATGTCCATATTATTTTTCCTCTTAGAGCATAATTATCCACACCCATACAGGATTCTGTGACTATCATTGCGGTGGTGAGAAGAAAAATAGCAAAGAAGAGGAGAAACTCAGGGAAGGACAAAAAAGGATAAAAGGGGAGGAATGGCATTTAAGATCAATCCAACCACTCAAAAATAATAATAACACAATGTACCATCCATTTTGCACTTCATCATTCGCAATGTGGAAATCGAAGTACACATATGTGCCCTGTTCATATTCATCAGTTGTGATTTTGGGTTCCTCATGCCGCTGAAACCATGTGTAGTATTTACGATGGTACCTCCAAGACTGTTTTTTCAGTTCCCTTGCAGCTAAATACTGCTGATACATGTTCTGCAAGATCAACAGTCAGTAAAGTTAAATAAAAATTGAAAAGTAAAACTCATCCTGAAAATCAAAATAAAAAAGACAGGAGTACTAAAAATGTTACCTGCTGGTAATAAAATGCAAAAAACAGTGTATCAGTACCATTGGTATATCCATCCCCACCAATTCTTTCCCAGAAGGCTGGGGTGTCAACAATTGGGGCTGGGACTTGAGGGTAGCTAGCAGGAGTCACTGCAGGATGTCGCTGCAAAATGATAGTTTATTTTAACAAACATATAAAACTTGAAAGATATTTTTTTTAACAAAAAAACTTTACATATAATAAAATCAAAGAAAACAGATATCATACCGGAACATAGTTCCTTGGACGTTCTGAGTCTTTGGGTTGAGGGAGCTTATAAAAGGCAGACTCTAGCATCTGTAAATTAAAATTATGATCATGCATTCCTGCAGATGTCATAGTTGATGAGCTGAGGTTATCACCAATAGCACCAAGGTCAGAAGCACTTCTTCGACCAATCACACCCAGGTTGGCTGAAGATTGACTCAACTGCAAAGGCTGCCCAGGAGAAAGATCTGTATCTCTTGGTACTTGCACAGTGTCTGTCAAAGCATTGGAACCTCCAACCTGCAGTAACACAAGTACAAGTTATTCAAGTCATACCATATGTTACAACTGTAGAACGTCGAGTAGATAATATACTTTCATGAATCATTTTATTGGGGATCTCTGTTACCAACTACACTTTTAGAAGACTAAACATGCTTCACTTTCCAACAAACTAAATCATAACAACCAACCAGGAATTTCTTTTTGCTTGTTTAGGTAACAGTAATCTATACACAGACAAGCAATTTAGATATAAACCAGCTAGTCAGATATTCAAGAAACGAAATCATATGACATACAGATGCATCAACAGCATACGGCATTTTCAAATCATCATCCCCAGGGAGAGTCTTGCTAAGCCCTGAATTTGGAGCTGGCTCTACAGTTAAATCATCAGATATGTTTTGCTGTTGTTGTTGGTCATCAAGCTTTGCATGTCCAACATCTACATGACACATCACTAGCCAAATAAGTGCATAGCAGCTGCAACAAGGACCAAAACAGGCCTTAGCCACCAGATCAATGACCAGTGGCTTCCATAAATTTGGAATTTTACATACTCCCAGTACATGGAAGTACCTGCATCCTTTGGTCCACTTAATGAAGAATTGACTGCAGAGAGGCTCCCAGGAGACTGTACACCAAGTCCAATCCCAACTTGAGGTGCCAGAGATGTGGTCTGAGAATTGAACTGCAATGAATCATAAGAAAGCCATGTCAGGAAAGGAACAGCCAAAAGTGAGCATGAGTGAATGACAAGAAGAATTCAGCTGATAAAGCTTTCAGGGAATGTGTCAAGCAGGCCTAGACCGAAGCTCGCTTAATAATATATGCTTCTGCACTTCTTGAACATACAGTTATTCAACTAAAGGGATGATCCAAATCTTCAGTTTCTTTTTTTATTTTTTTTGAACGAAGGAATACACTAGAGACCTAGATACTCCTTTCAGCCAATATATCAGACATATTGTTGACATCCCTTAATATGCTGTCAAGAGACTTCTGATGGAGTCCTCGTTTCCATTCATAAAAATATAAAGACACAAAAAATAGACAGAGCCAAGCCTTGAGGGGCAAGCAAGCCCCCATTACAATTCTATTTTGGTATGCCCCAGATTTTGCTAGAAATGGAGTTGGCAGCATGCTGAATGTTTCTGTGGTTATGTTATGATGCCACTATCAGAAAAGCTGATTCTATCTTAGAAAAAATTACCTGCTGTAGGAGTGAATTTGGTTGTTGAGTAGAAAATTGCATATGATTTCCGCCTGAGAGATGAGGCACACCAAGTAGGGTACTATGACCTTGTTGTTGCACTTGCTGGAGCCTCTGCAGAAACTTCTCCCTCTGGTCAGGTGCAATCTCAGTCCTTCCACGGAACTGCCCCTGGAAAATATAAATAGTTAAGACATGCTCTAAGAACCTCAATTGGTTTAAATCTTAGAAAAAGTGCATCACCTTGTGACTGCCTAATGGCCACAATGGGCGGGATGTCTATTGTGAGGTCTTTAGCTCAAGTCTCACCATGATATAGAGTTAAACATTTCTCAAAACAGGAAAAAAAAAGGCACCACCTCACCATTGAATCAAGTGTTATCCATAATATCTTTCTTCATTATTTGAACATCTTCATGAGGCACAAATACCCAGTAGAATATTGCAGATATAAATATGTCTGTCTCACCGAAACTGTAACTTACACAAATGTCAACTATTAAATTGTTGTCGAAACTGATGTAATACGTACCATTTCATTCTGATTCTGAAATGAATTTGCACTATGAGGTCTCCATTGCACCCCACTAACCACTGAAGGGGTGAAGACTCGCCCTCCAATTACAGTACTGTCACCAACACTGCTCGAGTCAGTTGAAGGCGCTCCATCAGTAGCTTTAGAACTCTGCTGCAAGATCATTCTGCCACTTAAAGGCGAAACCAGAGGCTGCATTCTCTCATCCACTCCTAATACATTTCTCTTTGCCATATCAGAGATTGTGGGGCCTGAACCAAGAGCACCATTGCTAGCTATTCCTGTACCAGAACTCAAACTTAACGGAACACTAGATGCTTGACTTGATACTGCTCCTACCACTGACCCACGTCCAAGACCTCTAGGTAATCCAATCTCAGTCAGAACTGGTGATGGTCTACTACCAGGGAAATTTGCACCATCATCCTCCTTCAATGAACTAGATGGGTTGCCAGGTGATGTGGACAGAGAAGCAGAGCTATCCATGGCACTTCGAGCATATCCAGACCCAGAAAGAATGGATGATGCAGTAGGGCCACCAACCATCGTACGTGAAGAAGTATTGCCAGGCCCAGCAGCAGTGTTAGTTCCTGTAGGAGTGCCAGAACCAATACTGGATGTACTTAATGAAATTGATGAGCCCAGAGATCCATTTTTAATGGAAGGTGGAGTTCTTGGGGGAATATCAGAGTTACTGTCCTGGGACGCCGTCTCTTCAGATTGGTCCTGAGCAGCACCCTGACCAGACTGTGCCAAAAAGAACTAAATAATCAGCAAGAATTACATAAAAAACCAAGGCAACAACCAGATACTAATAAAACTATCATTCAGTAAAAACAAAGCCATAAATGCTTATGGTAGACGAACACAAACATCAACCTCACCGTAACCAAAAGACTATAACATAAAAGAGTTGCAGCAATCCTGTCCATCAAACTTCACCAAGTCACAATAGACTTAACAGAGAGTAATTTTGATCACAGGTCAAAGCAACCAATTTTATTTTTTTAATAAAGTCAGAAATTTTGATTAAGGAGAACAAAATATTACAAAAGATCAAAGCAACCAGATTACCAATCTTTTTTTTTTAAATGGATTCACAAATCTCATTATTCATTTGTTTGCCAACCCAACAACCTAAATGGTTATGTTTTTTGTGACACCGAATGGAGATATTTAAAAATAATTAAATTTTGGGGAACAACTGACCAGTTCTGAAGATGACATACTATAAAGGATCCTCACATCCAACAACTCTTAGAAGGCAAGTTTGTTTAACTTGAAGCCAGCGGATTGTGAGACAAACATTTGTAGCTGTTACATTTATCCAAATGCCACAGAATTGAACTTACAGGTACATGAGAAGGAGAAGTAGCAATGGAGCTCTTCAAGCCTAAGACTGCACCAGCACCAGAAGTAACACCCTACCAAAAATGGGAATGTGCATCAGAATTTTTCTTCAAGAGTAGCATATGTTTCAAAACGTGAGAAACTGTTGATTCCAGATTAACCAATTCACCCCAAGAAAAGTAGACCTATCAGAAAGGCAACTATGAAGCATTTGTGATCATGTCAAACATTAAGCTGCACAAATCAACTTATGACCAGCTTCAGTCCAGAGAAGTATCAATTGCTTGGTGAACTAACCCAAAACAAAGCTTTGACAAATACTAGCTCATGTCAAAGGCAGTGGAGATTAGCTAACTTTTCTAACTTCTCGATGTAGATGAGTAATTTGGATAAAATACATATAATACTTGGACTGAGGAGAAAATACAAATATTGTTATATAATTTTTTTTTTTTATTATTTGAAAGTGATGAGCTTTGTTAAACAAAGGGAAGCAACCAACAAACAATCAGGGAGGGTTCCCTTTACAACAAGTGATTGGAGGGAAACACCATTTTTAGCAAGAGAATCAGCTAAAGAATTGGCTGATCTCAGTACATGAGTCCGATAACAAGAAAACATAGAAGAAATGTCCTTGACATCATAAAAGGCCAGCTAGTGGCGCCAAGAGGGCTCAGAGAAGGGGGAGAAGTACCAAGCGATAACCACTTTGAAATCACCTTCAATGATGAGGGGACAGGTCATGTGATCCAAAAAAAGACAAGAGGCCCTAGAGAAGGACCATGAGCTCAGCTAAGTAGAGTTTGAGATCGCCAAATCCAGAATAAAATAGGAGGGTGGTGCCATCAAAGTTCCAGATAACCCCTCCATAACCAACTGGTCCAAGGTTGCCAAGAGCACTACTGTCAAAGTTAAGCTTGAGGATGCCTGGCGGCCAAGGTTTCCAGTCATGAACAACAAAGCTGTGAGAAGGGGCAGACATCTAGGTAACATTGCGCTTACTAAGGAGAATAATCTCGCCAAGATAGTTGAACTCCTTCCTAGAGTGAATCCAAGGCGAGATCTAGCCAATAACATCGCTACCCACTTCATCAGCATTTTCAAATTTGAAATTGAAGCAATGTTTGTTTCTTTCCACCATAGACCCCAAGGAATGTGACCAAGGCAAGCTGAGAATTTTTCCAAACGTGGAAGGGGGATCCCAAGGAGCAGCTGACAAGTGGAGGTGAGATAACTTAGGAAGCAAAGTTGAAGACTGAAGAGGTTAAGTAGATGTGTCCATACTCTCTAGGCAAAAGGGTAATGAAGAAAGACATGGGAGACACTTTCCTCACCAAAAATATAGAGGGGGCAATGAATAGTGGGTCCCTCATTACCTCGTTTCTGAAGGTTATCAACAATCAAAATTCCATTGTGTGGAGCACTCCATATGAAGAACTTGATATTAAGGGGGGTTGAGATACGCCAAGTAATAGCAATGTTATGTTGCCAAAGATCAAAAGGACCAGCCAAAGATGTGGATGTAGGTTGAAGCGACCGAGAACTTACCACTATTAGCATGCCTTCAAACAAGCTTATCCTTAATATGGCTCCAGATTTTGACTGAGCCGAGGTCATCAAGGAGGGTGCAGACTTCGTTAGCTTCGACATATTGAGACCCCGTTGGAAATGAAGATTCCAACAAGCACTGGGCCCCACGAATGAGCAGTAGCGGTAAAAGCTGGCAGAGAGGGGTAGGAATCTTTGAGAGGTCAAGAGCCTCCCCACCAATCGTTCTAAAATCGAATATAACAGCCATTGCCAACAAAGAATCTCAAGGCAGCCACAAAAATAGGAAGTAAAAGAAATAGTGAGCACTAGATAGGGGAGAGTTTTTGGTGCAGCCCGCCAGTTTGTTTGCCTCCCAATTTGCCTTGGAGGATTGGGTATTCATCCCACCAACAGCATTAAGCCACTAGTGTGCCTCCAAATTAAGCTTTGTAGCGACCATGGCCTCCAAATAGCGCATGCGAAGGTGTTGAATTTCCACAACCATTTGAAGAGGGCCAGGTACATACTTTTGGTGAGATGGATACCCAATCCTCCAAGACCTTTTGTTTGGCATACCTCATTCCGATTCACAAGGTGATACTTGAAGTTGTCATACACTCCCCTCCAAAGGAATCTTCTCTTGATGCACTCAAAATGTTGTCATATAATTCAATATTCAACAAATATAAAGGATCATTCAACTACATCAGCACAACTTACTGCCTATGGCAATACAGAGGACCAGCACGAAGCTCATTGGATGTGGTACATGTCACTTTCATAAAAATAGAGTTCCCTTTAGGCCATGAAGCATTTTTTTAAAGGATGTTCCTAGCATTTTTCACATGCAACCTTATTCTTCAAAGAGGTACTAAAACCACCCACCTACATCTTTACAGAGGCAAAATATATGCTTTAAAAAAAAGGTATCCAAGTAAATGGTTATCCTTTGGAACTATTAAGGAAAGGTCCCACATGGATGAGTGAGTACAAAGATCTTGAGTTTATTAGTTGGGAAAGAGGTTTCCTAATTTGGCTAGTCATTTTGGGATAGGCCTTGGACCCAACTTCACATGGTATCAAAGCAAATACTCATATGTGGGCCTACACCTAAATTATCCACTTGTAGAGCCACAAAAGAGGGCCTACACCTAAATTATCCACTTGTAGGGCCACAAAAGAGGGCCTACACCTAAAACTATCCACTTGTAGAGCCACAAAAACAGAGCATACACCTAAACTATCCACTATAGAACCACAAAATAGGGCCTACACCTAAATTATCCACTTGTAGAGCCACAAAAGAGGGCCTACATGTGAGGGGGAGTGTTAAGGAATAATCCAACATGGATTAGTGGGTACAAAGATCCTGAGTTTATAAGCTGGGAAAGAGGTTTCCTAAGTTGGCTAGTCATTTTGGGATGGGCCTTGGACCCAACTTCACATGGTATTAGAGCAGATACTCATATGTGGGCCTACACCTAAATTATCTACTTGCAGAGCCACAAAAAAGGGCATACACCTAAATTATCCACTTGTAGAGCAACAAAAGAGGGCCTACACCTAAGATTTTCCACTTGTACATCCACAAAAAGAGGGCCTACACCTAATTATCCACTTGTAGAGCCACAAAAAAGGGCCTACAACTAAAATTATCCACTTGTAGAGCGACAAAAAAGGGTCTACACATGAGGGGGAGTCTCAAGGAATAGTCTCACGTGGATTAATGAGTACAAAGATTTTTAGTTTATTAGCTGGGAAAGAAGCTTTCTAAGTTGGCTAGTCATTTTGGGATGGGTTTTGGAGCATATTTCACATGGTATCAGAGCAGGTACTCATATGTGAGCCAAAGTGATGGGCCAAATATCCACCTGGCTCTTGACAAAAAAGCCTTTCAGTTCTTTCAAGGGCACTTCTAATCGTGAAAACTGGAGCAATCTAGCAAAGATGCATTTGGGGACCAAGACTCAAGTTATGAAAGAGTGGGCGCCCCCAGAGGTTGGATACTTAAAATTGAATTTTGATGGATCTTCTCTCGGTAATCCGGGGATAGCAGGTTTCGGAGGTGTGATTTCAGACTCATTTGGCAACCAGTGGTTTTCTTATGCGGGTCCATTAGGCATCTCCGATTCAACGTCTGCAGAGCTTCATGGTCTTCTCAACGGGCTCCGGATCTTCAAAGATAAATGTAGTGGCCCAATTCACATTGAAGGGGATTCCAAGGTAGTCATTGGATGGGGCCGTAGCACTTCTTTTCCGCCATGGAGGCATTGGGAAATTTTCCAGGAGATTTTAGAGATTGCCTCACTATTGTCTTGTATTTGGTCTCACACTCCGAGATCTGCAAATTCGGCAGCAGATGTGCTTGCCAAACAGGGAGCATCTCTTCAACATCTTGTTGTTAAGGATATGCTCCCTATCTCTTTGTAACTTTTTGTTTTTAATGGATTACATCTTTATCAAAAAAAAAAAGGTACTCATATGTGAGCCTACAACTAAACTATCAACTTGTAGAGCCACAAAAGATGGCCTACACCTAAAATTATCCACTTGTAGAGCCACAAAAGAGGGTCTACACATAAATTATCTACTTGTAGAGCCACAAAAGAGGACCTACACATAAACTATCCACTTGTAGAACCACAGAAGTGGGCCTACACTTAAATTATCCACTTGTAGAGGCACAAAAGAGGGCCTACACTTGAGGGGGAATGTTATGGAATAATCCCACATGGATGAGTGAGTACAAAGATCTTGAATTTATTAGTTGGGAAAGAGGTTTCTTAAGATGGCTAGTCATTTTGGAATGGGCCTTGGACCCAACTTCACAGGAACCATATTATGTTGTATTCACTTGAACACCATATAAGGAGTTGCCAACATCCATGATTAATCTCTTCTGAGTTTTTGACTTGCATGACCACCCATAACTCAACATTGCCAAACATTTAAAGAGAGAGCAATACATCCAGTGCAAAATCTATGACAATTTTTCACACCCTTGAATAATTCCAAGAATTCTCTTTTTTCTTCATGCAAAATCCTATATCATGAACCAAACAAATAGAATTTAATAATCAAGATAGGCATGCCATCCATGGCACTTACCTTTACAAGAGCCGGAGGAACAATAGCGACCAAATCTTCAAGGGATTCCACCTTGTCTAGGGGTAAGGAGTTGTAAAGCTCATCGACATCACTAAATTCATCAAAATCTTCCTGGACAGATATTTCAACATACAAGAACATGAGGTGCGAACTAAAAAGTACTTATCAAGAAGCAATGAAGACAGTGCCAAACAAAAGTAGGTAGCAATAAGAACCAAAAGGTATACCAAATTCCAATTTTCAATAAAATTAACAATTAGAGGAACATAAAGATCAGTGAAGTAAAACCAACGGTATCAAAAGATACCTGATTGCGTTCAACATAGTCATCAATAAAATCCTTAACATCATTGACTTGTTCAGGGCTCAATTCATCGTTATCCAGCAGCCTCAAAATCAACTCCAGCTTCATTATATGAGCTTTGTGTCTGACAATGGATGTCTCTAAGTGTATCTGCCAAACAAAGATGTGAAACATACATGAGCATCAAAATGTTTCAATTCAAGAGGTTGAGGTAGCTTTCATCGTACCAGGCGAGGTGGCCTCTGCTTCCCTTTCTTCACAGACAATCCCTCAATCTCAGCTTCAAAAGCATCAATCTGACTCTCCAATTCTGACACCTGTCAAAGGGAGAAAGAATGTAACCAACATGGAAAGGATCTTCTAACATAGAAAAGTCAACCGAAAAATGCCAAACAAAGACAAAGAAAGAAACCAACATTGAGAAGAAGAGCTTGCATACCACATTGTTCAACCAATCTCTTGTCTCTGATTTGGCCTTCTCTTTTGGGTCCTAGAAAATAATTTCAAAATAAAAGTTCAATGTTAGACCAAGAACTATTCCCAACATGACAAGTTCACCCACCCATTCTATATATTTCCCAAAAATTACCTAAAAGAAAACCAGATGGCAAAAAAAATATATCTCTAACCCTATAAAGCACACAGATTTAATGGAATTATAGTATTGGGGAGTAAAACAGGATGTCATTGAAACATGTCTTTCTTCCACTGAAGTCAACTGTGTATTTCATCAATGTTCTACATAACCAGTTCCCAAAAGTCACAAAAAAATGAAAAGAAAAAAAGTGCGGAAAGAACAGATATTTCTTTAAGATGTTGTTTATTGTTTTAAATTTAGAAAAAATTTACACCCAAGCTACGCTGAGAAGTGCAGTCCATTTTCTCGATAGCAGTGATAATAAAGCCATAACACTTACCAACAACAAGGCCAGAAAATTTTCAACCATGGAGCAAGTAGTGAAAGGATGGACCATGACAAAACATAAAAAGCAAAAGACTTAGAAAATCTCTAACAGCAGCAAAAGTAAAGAAGGATATTGCAACTAACTCCTGTGAAGCTGCCTCCTCTTGATTAGATTGTAGACAATGGATGAAAGGAACTTACAGTTTTTGGTTGCTGACCAAGCCCTTCTTTAGAAAAAGCTTTTGTCTTTGTCTCCTTCTCACAAACTTTAAACCGTTCCATTTCACGCTCAATTTGCTTACGAGCATCCAGCAGAGCCTGCTCATAAGAGGCACTAACCTATGTCAACATATATCACAAAAATTGATTGTCAACACCAAACCCATGAAATAGCAAATTGAGAAAGAAAACATAAAAAATGTACCAAAAAGAAAAAGGCTAATCCAAGATGAAGACACGTCTAATAATAAATTGCATCAGTAAAAAAGAAACCGCTTAAAACAACTACTTACAAAATGAAGACACATCTAATAATAAATTGCATCCACAATGTTTCTCTTTTTCAAAAAATGTTGCTCATGAAGTAATTGCAATCCTTTATGACAGATATTGAGAACTTAGAAGCATGCATTTAATAAAGATAGTAAAGCAGCCAAAGCATTCAAAAATTATGTGGAAAAGGAAGCCTACACAACTGCAATCATCAAAATTAGTTAAAACAAATAATAGTACAGAGTTAAGCTAGAATCTGCCTGAACGGATGCAAATCTGTGATGCATGAAAAAAGATCAGTAAAAATGTTATCAACAAATACATCAAATTCCATTGATTGCATCCATTTTCACATGTCTCATATGTGGTCAAAGAAAGAAAGGTCCACTGTTTTTATGTTTTCATGCTAACTGTCATATGAATAAACTGTTAACGTTAGCACTGCGAGAAAGGTACAAAGTTTTTTTTAACTTCCAATGCCTATAGTTACTATTCCCCTTTTTCTTATGAACATCTAAACACTACATACAGACACAGAACGAAAAAAAAGAAAAAAAAAAAACAACGAACAACAAAGAAAATCAATAATGAGATTACAATTACAAACACATGAAACATACGAATGAGAAAATGCAAAGATGCAGAGCCATAAATACTAGAAGTGCTGAATATATTAGGATATGTTCATATAAATTTGTTTTTGGCCACATCAATAATTTTGAAATTAGATTGAGCTGGATCTTTGACAGTGACATAATGGAAAAATAAAAGGGAGAACAACAAACTTATCTTTGTATATAAAACAAAGGAGAAAGTAAAAACGACATCGACATCCGATAGACTTTACCTAAGTGATGATGAGTATTACTGGCAAGTATGTAACTTTTGATTGCGATGTGATTGAGTAAGGATTAAGTACATATCTAAAGTGTATTTATAGAAAGCTGGTTTTCAAAGATGGGCAGTAAGATTTTCTAGTTCACACTAAACCGTTTTTCATTAATTCACAGACTGAGACTTGCATCGGCTAGAATTTCTCATTAGTCCAGCTGACAAAGGACGATTAGGTCTATGGCTGCAGCCAAGACCGTTTCCAGTATCTATTGCCTGGTGTGCCCCAATAAGATACCCAAAGAAGCCTAATTCTTTGAAACAACATGGAAGAAAATGTAGCGGTTAAAAAAGATAATTAAACCAGTGAAAGAAAGTCAATACTCTCACCTTTTTGTCCTTTATCTCGCTCGACTGTATCCATGTCTTGATCTGATCTCTATACCGCTGAAGCTTCTTAATCTCTTTCTTCAGATCAGCTTCAAATTTCTCTTTCTGGTTGGCATTCTCGGTATCGTAAACCTACCAAACTTCAAAAAAAAATTAGAAATACAGAAAAAATATCAATCGAAAAAATAATTAACGATTTTCCAAGTAACGGACCTTAGTCCATATGCTGTCGAAGATGTCAACCCCTTCCTGAACCTTTTTCAGAACTCGATCGATCTCGCCCTGAAGTTTCCTACTCGCACCCATGCTGAAAGATAATCAACTACTCGAGCATCGAATCGAAAGAGTTTCAATTTTTCCCGTCTTCCAAGATCCAGGTGCGTCGAGTATTAGGGTTTAAACCACCACTCCAGCGTAAAACGGAGATGGGTTGAAGAAGAAAGAACACGAATCACGATGAAGTGAAGCAGTGTCTAGAAACCACGGGCATGTAGCCCTCTGATGAAGTGAAGCAGTGTCTAGAAACCACGGGCATGTAGCCCTCTGCTTCTGCAGATATTTACTTATATGGGTTGCGCCTCGCCGCTTCCTTTACACATGGCGTGACAAGACGAGGGGCTATTCAAGAATCAAGAGGCCCAGATTGGTTCCTCCCTATCCATGTTCTGAGAGACGTGTCGAACGACAGATGGTCCCTCGGTCCTAGTCCAAAAATGGCTAATCACCTGAACGTATAAGGGAAAGGCAGCTTCTGAAAATTGATGGTATAATTGTCTATAAATTCAGGGGTTTTAATTACAAATTACTCTATAAAAATGTTAGTAATAAGCTTTGGAAGTAAAACGGTGGAGCACTTTGTGGGTGTTGCAGACCAATGGTCTCATTGGATTGTTTAGATGGAGGTCTTGATTTCGAGTTTTCTAGTAATTATGAATAAATAAGTTGTAATCTGTTGTGGTTTTGGGTTAAGTATTTATACATTTTGCTATTAACATGCAGGTCTTTTGGGTAATATTGGCTAAGCGCTTAACATTTGATATCAGAGCAGGCACGGGATATCGCGCTACTCAGATGCCAAGGATTATGTCCACATCGCCAGTGTTAGTTTGTTGTGGTCGTCGACTCATGATGGTGAGTATATTATTGTAGTCCTGGGTTAAGTACCTATGCATTCCGCTCCTAAAAAATCGATATTTTGGATAGTATTGACTAGGTGATCAACATAATCAAACTAATTGAAATTTAAAAAAAATATATTTTCATTAAATATTAGCATTCTGTATTTATTAATTGAATCTTGTTTTCCTCATACTTTGATGAAGTAAAATTATACTTATACTCCTAAAACTTAAGAGAAACTGGGTAATTCAGTACAAAATCATAGATACCCGGTTTTGTTCTATTTATTAAATAATAAATAGTGAATGGTTACAATTAATGGATTATTTAATCAAATAATTTTTATTATATTTTGTTATATTAATTAAACATTAAAACAAAATATCCATTAATCAGTTAAAATTGACACCCCTGCCCATTCCCGTCTTATTATAGTTTTGATAAGGCCTACATGTGAGGGGGAGCCCTTTAATACTAATATTAGTAAGAATAATTTTACATAGATTAATGTGAAGACAACCACTAGAAAAATACCATGTGGATGGACCTTAACCCAAATCTTACATTTTAAATATAAACAATTCATAATAAGTGTTTAAAAATTTATATATTATATTCATTTAGTCAATATTATATTATACTATAATGTCACTTAGTATATTTTAGATATTAAGTTCTTATATGTATGCAATATTTATATTTATAGAGTAATATTGGTTAAATATCAATTTTACCACTGTTACAATCATTTATTGTAAATCTAATGATAAACTCTAAATGAGCATTCATGGGTATTTTGTGACTTGTATTTGTGTGTGAAGACCTTCAAAATCGTAGAAGAACAAATTTTCATCGACCGATCAATTAATCTGTCTTGTAATTCAAGACAACATGATTTGGTTAAGCTATATCGAAATTGTTTAAATCATGGAAGCAAAAGATCATTTAAGTGATCTTCATATAGCAGGGGGTAGTCGACAATGAACTTAAAATAATGTTAGACTTTAATCCATCTTAATTGAATTGATTCAACTTCAACTCATCATTAAGTGTTAATGGTATGAGATTAAAAACCTAACAACTATATTACCAAGGCAAGATCTAAGTTAACTCGAGGATGATAGGTGTTCACATAATTATATTTGGGTATCATATAGATCGGTTTTAAATCTAATGTGATATGTCAATACATATGGTATATAAGCATTGCATTGGTATGTATTACATAAAAAACTATTACTAAAAAAAATAAAATTTGATATATAGTGAATAACTCTGGTTCATAAGCAAAAATAAAAAATTGACCAATTTTTTTAAATTAATAATATTAAGTTATAAAATAAAACCTATGACGAATTTCTAGCAAGAGCATTAATAAAATATAAACAAAGATTAACATAACCTGTAATTGGGGAAAAAACGGATGTTATCAAATTGAACCAAACCAACCAAGTCAACTGGGTTCAACCGGACTCTGTCCCTTTTTGATTCTATTTAAAATGGTATATCAGCCTACTAATCTATTGGATTATGTTAAAAATAAAATAAAAAGATATATAATAAATCTAAGGTAGCATGTCACTTTGGTCCGGAACCCGGTCTAACCCGGTTACATAAAAACCGAGCCATCTCACTGAATTTTTTCCACCGATATCACTCGTTCGTGCGCCCCGTTGGTTACAATTCCCCTCCCCCTCTTTAAAACTGTTGCTCACTCCGGCTCTCCATACTCTTTTCCCGCCACTTTTGGCAGTTCAGTTTCTCACTCGGAAGTCCTTCGCTTAGATTTCCTACGGAATTTTGTGAAAATGTTGTGGGTGGACAAGTACCGTCCGAAAACACTGGACAAGATGATCGTCCACGAGGACATAGCTCAGAATCTGAAGAAACTCGTAATGTTCTTCTCACCTATCTTCTCCTTTTGATGTACTATTTTATTTTATTTGGATTTTCTGGGTATAGTTTAAGGCATTGTAATTGTTCAACAGGTGTCCGAGCAAGATTGTCCTCATCTCCTCTTTTATGGACCACCTGGTTCTGGCAAGAAAACCCTAATCATGGGCCTCATCAAACAGATGTTCGGCCCTGGCGCTGAGAAGGTCCTGTCGGACTCATATTTTGCATGAGATCTCGTATTACACTTTTTTTTTGGTAGAGTAAATTGTTTTGGAGCTAATGTATCTTTTTGTTGCAGGTGAAGATAGAGAATAAAGTGTGGAAAATCGATGTATGTATCTTTATTGATACGTCGACCCTCATTGGTTTATTTTTATGTTAATATTTGATTAGATGCATCCACAGCAGAAAGAGCATAATTGACATATAGTTAGTCCGGCACTCGTCGAATAACTGGATACTGCAAGATTTGCCTCAAATAATTCCCCTGTTTTTGCATGTTGGTCGTTCATGCTCCGAAGATTTTTTTGATGGAATTACTAAGTGACTGGAAATAATATGCTTTCCCCCATTACACTCTCCATTCAAGTTACTTATTTCTACTTGCAATTCTGGCTGCAAAGGTAATATCATTATTCATTAAATAAAAAGTCCATTACAAAACAGGTTACTTGAACTTGATTTGTTATTATCATTATTACTTGCATGACTTTACTGTGATTTTCATGTAAGGCAAACTGTTAGTTTGATGTCCTCTGAATTCTGTATATTTTTAACAGCCATTTAGTCGAACGGTACAACTAGTTCTGAGATGTGGTTTCTTGGCAGGCTGGATCCAGAACAATTGATATCGAGCTCACAACATTGTCAAGCTCTTACCATGTGGAACTGAATCCAAGCGATGCAGGTTTCCAGGATCGGTATGTTGTCCAAGAGATTATTAAAGAAATGGCAAAGAGCAGACCTATTGATACCAAAGGAAAGAAGGGTTTTAAAGGTGTGCTTAAATACACTATTGTAAATTATAGTTTTGACTGAAACTATTCTTGTTTTGTTTAAATACTGATTCATTGGATCTATTAGTAGTTTGATTTAATAATAGACAATTGTTTTTATAACCATGTGTTTGTGAATGCTAATAGACATTTTTTTTAATCAAATGATACAGTGTTGGTGCTTAATGAGGTTGACAAACTGTCAAGAGAAGCTCAGCATTCTCTTCGTCGAACAATGGAGAAATACAGTGCGTCTTGTAGGTTAATTTTATGTTGCAATAGCTCTTCTAAGGTCACAGAAGCAGTTCGATCTCGTTGCCTGAATGTGAGAGTAAATGCACCTACTGAGGAACAGGTCCGTATGAAGTTACATGGCACTCTCACACTTCTTGGCTGAACTACCATTTGGGAGCTATTCTTAGTTCTTGTAATAATGACATAGCTTTTAATTTTCTTTGTAAATTATTAACCTGTCTTTTCCTAATTTGAAGGAATAGTCCTACATGGATTAGTGAGTACAGAGATCTTGAGTTTATTAGTTGGGAATAAGGTTTCCAAAACAACTAGTCATTTTGGGATAGGGTATTGGACCCAATTTCACATGGTATCAGAGCAGGTACTCATATATGGGCTTACACCTAAAAAAACTATTTACTTGTAGAGCCACAAAAGAGGGCCTATACCTAAAACTATCTACTTGTAGAGCCACAGAAGAGGGCTTACACCTAAATTGCCTATTCCTAAATTATCCACTTGTAGAGTTACAAAAGATGGTCTACACATGAAGGGAAGTGTTAAGGAATAGTCCCACATAGATTAGTGAGTGTAAAGATCTTGAGTTTATTAGTTTTACACATCTTATTTAAAAAATAAATAAATTATTAGTTGGGAAAGAGGTTTCTTAAGTTGACTAATCATTTTGGGACAGGGCCTTGGACCCAATTTCACATGATCCTCAAGTTTCTTCTTACCAACTCCAAAGCAGAAGTAGAAGAGTCGTTCAAGCAGTAATTAGTGTAGAGTTTCTTCTAGTAGCAGATCACCTTCTCATCTTCAAGACCTGTTCCCTTTGCCTGCATTATCACTTTTGACATTTTCTGTTTCCTTAAGAAGCCTTGCAGCTAGCTATCATTTTGAAGACTCCGAAACTGCAAAAGATCAGCAATATGTGACACATCTAAATCAACTCATTGACAGCTGATTGCCAATGCCTCTTCAAAAACTTGGCTTAATGCTACTTAATTGTCATTCTGTCAGGATCTAGCAGAAATGTGGACCTCTAGAACACTTAAAACTAGCTTAACGCACTGCAGATTTCAGTTATGCAGGATTGCTGTAGGTACTATTATAAGTGGCTTTATATGTTACAAATCTTATAATCTCAAGGAAGAGATTTTCAGTCTTTCCTAGGCAGAGATTCGTAATTCAACTTCCCAAGGGGACCCCGTATCTTTAATAATGTAACTCAGAACCACAAAATGCTAGGGATGATATTTCAGGGTAAATTCAGACAATTATGAGGGAAAAGGCCAGCTTTAAAAGGTGATATGGCTTGAAACATTTCCATCCTTTCTACTTCTGTGACTGGTTTGAGTGTCTTGGAGAGCATAAAAGAGGAAGATCGAATCGTAGGAATATAGACAAAGGTAATTCCCACCAGAGCTTCTGCCAATTATGCTGGGCCAGCTAATCATAGAAGTAAAAAGATACGAGCAAAAAAAATAAAAAAGAGTAAGAAACATGTACATCTTATACAATGGTATATTATATGCTGAAAGATCACCTTGCTGAGAACACTTCTTTCCAAATTATTTTTAGAACAGAAAGATAGGTAAAGCGATGATAGGACTCGGCTAAGTGTACTGATTTGAATGCTTATATTCTGACAAATATCTTCTACTTTAACCTGTATATGATTGGCTTTTGAATAATTTGTATGAGAATTTGAAATGTTTTAGATTTCTTGAGCATGTTAAAAAATATGAGTAGAGGAATTTTGGCATCTTTTTAGAAGGTTATAAAGTTCAAAACTATTTCAAATTTTGCATCTGCTTTCAGATATTTCATACAGTGACTTGAAAGTTTGATATCTAGTTTCTCATGACCAAGCATTGCATATATTTTTATCCAGCTTTGATTGTCTTGCTATCTGTCAGATTATTAAAGTACTGGAGTTTGTTGGAAATAAGGAAGGTCTTGAACTTCCAGCAGGATTTGCAGCTCGTGTTGCAGCCCAATCGAACCGAAGCTTAAGAAGGGCACTGCTGTCCTTTGAGACATGTCGCGTTCAGCAGTTAATACTTGTTGCACACCACCATTTTATCTGATTATGGTTTCATACATTTTGCTTTTGACTTGAAAGCTATAAAGAAACGAGTTTTACTTGGGACATAGTTTTCTAATGTTCATGGTTCTTGTGCTTACTTTCATTGTAGATATCCTAGTTTTCTAATGTTCATGGTTCTTGTGCTTACTTTCATTGTAGATATCCCTTCTCAGAAAACCAAGCAGTGGCACCCATGGACTGGGAGCAATATGTTTCAGAAATAGCATCAGACATTGTGCAGGAGCAGAGCCCTAAAAGGTTTTAACCATGCTATCTTTGTACTTCCCTTGAGTTTCTACTAGGAGTCAGACAAATAAATCTTTTGTGGAACCCTTGTATGATACTTTTCTTGCATGGCTGAACTCCCATGTGTAATACTTGATTGAGAATGGGTTTCTGCAATCAATAGTCTGACATGTTTCTATTCAAGTCCCTGTAGATGACTGACATTTGAGCACTTTTATGGCTTAACAAAACAGTTGAAAAAAAATCGTTTCAAAATAAACCGTAGCAGTTGTTGGAGATTCCTATACTCAACTTACATACATGAAATTTTTTCAGGCTATATTTAGTTCGTGGGAAGTTGTATGAGCTGCTTATTAACTGTATACCTCCAGAAATCATTTTAAAGGTAATAAAAGTTCATATCCATCAAAATATTCAGTTGATACTTCAACTTTTCACCCTAATTCCAGTGTGCTGTTGTCTTATTTTGCAGAAGTTACTGTCAGAATTACTGAGGAAATTGGATTCTGAACTAAAACTTGAAGTTTGCCACTGGGCAGCATATTATGTAAGTTATCAATGAAGATCACAGTTAATGTTTGTACCTTACCTTTTCACAATAACATCTGCCTTGTTTTTATGGTAGTCATCATAAGGATTAAGTGAGCTCGCAATCGTTATGTAGAAGAAAAAATCCTCCATGATAGATAATCAAAATTTTGGTTATAGATGACATAACTTGTGGTGTTTTTAATTACAAAAAAATTGTGTCTTGAGAAAGCCACAAAGCATCTGGATGAATCAGCCAAATCAATAAACATGAAATGTTTTTGGTGCTACTCTAACTTGTAATCAATGCATACAACATGGGTGAGTGGGTCAGTGTGGAAACATTATCATGTTGTAACCTCTAGACTAATTTTCAAATTTGATAAGAATAATGAATTTTTTTTCTTGTTTTACTTTTGTTTATGTTAATCAGTTATAGGCAGGAAAACTTCTCACTGTCGTCCAAAAAAAGTTCAAAAACCCAATTAGTGAATCAGACCTAATGGGTCAGTTGCATCCACCAAAATCTTGGTGGTACTGCTTGTAGACAGTCCAGGTCCTTTATTTCCAATTTCAGCCTGGTTAAGGCGTTTTTCATTTGTTAGTATGATGACATCCTTGGGATTCAAAACACTTGTACTCATTGAACTTTTTTTGGGCTTTGCAGGAACACAGGATGCGCCTTGGGCAGAAAGCAATATTTCACCTTGAAGGTATAGGCATTTTATATTAATTGCCTTGGAACTCTAGTATCTTGAAACTCAATTATTTTGCATATTAACCATGCATCTGGCCCTTTACAAATCTTCTCCCCATCGTTTACTGTTTTGTCGGGAGACGATATATTATTAGACAGTCAGACCCTCCTGCAACAAGAGTAGATTTTGACTCTTGAAAGAGCTTGAAGACAACATTGTGAAGCAATTGGATGCATTGAGGGCCTCCAGCATCAAGTGCCCTTCTACGAAGGGGTTTAAACTACAGCCAGATATGCTGCCTTGTGAGTCATAATAGCTCTTAGTACGGTGTCTGCTAGGGTGTTTGGATGTGTGGAAAATTAGAAATGCTTAGTTGAGCATAGATAGGCTGTTGAGGGTTTGGCTGATAGATATGGTCCCGCTAAGTCCCACAGACCGATCGAGTGGCTATGTTGTTTCTATCTAACCATTGTTTTTACTATACAAACATTACCTCACCAACAAGGAAAGATTGTTGAAGAAAAATCATAAAATATGGACATTGTTGATTAAGATAGGAAACTTTACCTCAAATGTACCACTTATTTATTTGCCTATTTCTAAGTAAATGTTTTAGGGAAACTGAAAGCTCCTTACAATTTTTTGTTTCAGTTATTATTTTATTATTGTAACCTGGATCATTTTATTGTTTCACAGCATTTGTGGCCAAGTTCATGAGCATCTACAAGGGGTTTCTGATTGCAGCATTTGGCTGACCTTTGTCGACTATATGGGCATTTTATTATGGAACTTCTTCCAACTTTGGCAGTGCGATAAGTTCAGGTCTCTGACTTAAAAGATGCCTCCTATTTTTCTTGCATTGACGGTTCTTTTGGAAGTGATTTCTTCAAATGTTACTGCAAAGGACCTATTATGTAGTTTTACCTCTATTCATCCATTCGCTTGTTAGGTATTTCCATGCTTGTTGGCCTTCGTTTGTCTAATTGGCTAATTGCCGTGATACTCGTTAACATATTTATGCGTGTCTATCAAAAAGTTTTCACGATTGAATACGCTGAAATTAGGGTTTAACGACCGAATTTAATTTATATAACACGTTGCAATTTATCTGAATAGACAGCAACAGCAACTAACAAATGCAATAATCTGAACACTTTCTCCGCTACTTCGGTGAACATTGACATAGACGGCGTTTCCAGTCCAGAAGCCACTTGTCTATTGCGACTGTTACACACTTCTATTTCAATACCGAATAAGGTGTTAGATCTCATATGTTAACAAGGTGCTGATACCCACAAACAGATCCATTTCATGATTAAACACGGCTACATTTAAAAAAAGTAGAACGCAGAAGCTGTATTGGGTGAATAACATCACTTGTTGAGGCGAATCACCAAGCTTTGTGAAGGTTGTTCATGCAGATCAACGGTCCATGCAGCTGCATTCCAGCTTGCAAAGCAGAAATTAGCTCTCGGAACAAATTAGCCAGTTTGTGCCTTCTTCTAAAACGGCATTCAACTTATGATAATAACAGGCTGCTTTCGGATGGTAAGAGATTCTTTTTTCCTTATTTCAGCTCCCAATCTTTGAGCTTCTTGCTTCCTTTTGGTTTGGCGATAGATGCATTCATCCCACCCATTTTTGCATTGTACTTTGCCCGGAGCGGATCATTGTAAGTCCACCTGAATAGCAAGATAAAGGTCATTAGATGCATTACTGGAAAGGACTACATATTGAAATCCAGAGCAGATCACGTGAAATCTTCTCATCCAAAAGAAAGAACACAGGTAGAAAAAAGAAGAAGAAGAGAAAAACCTAGCTGGGCATCAGGTTAGTGTTAAATAAGGTATAAAGGTCAGTTCATTCCCTATTTCCTAGTGCAAACACAATTCACCTCTAGCATCATTGATGAGGTCAGCCAATGTAATTAGCTTAGAATAAAATTTCAGATATCTCATCGTCTTGAAGAATAGAGTGGAAGCATATCCCATGACCAGAAAATAGTTTACAAAGATCTTTTAACTAGAGAAGGTGCCTCCATGAGCATCTATCTTTTGGGAGATCCTTGCCTCTGTAAAATTAGAGATAAAATCTGACTGTATCTCAGTCATGATTATTCTTTGTTTGAAATAAAGCAATCACCAATTTCAGAAAAAAAAAGTTAATCTTTTTCTATTGCAAGCACTTGAATTAAAGAGATGAAGAACCCAAAACTAAAATATGAGACCATCTTGTAACAAGGTGCAGTGTCCCAGTTGTGAAAATCAGATGTTAGGCTACTGCAAGTGTTAGCCTTTCACTTGAGAATACAGGAGAGCAGAGATGATTGCATCACTCTTATCTATTTGACTAAAACCTAACATCATTATGGGTCAAATGATGGAAAGAGAGAAAAATAAAACAAGCATCTTTTATAGCCAAGGATTAAGAGTTCAACACCAGAAGAAGATCCTAATTGATTTGTTCTTCTCCCTGAATGAATATCACATGAAATTATTAAATGAAGCATGCTTAAATGACAGCATGCGCAAGCAATGCTATTGCAGCCATGAAGAAACTAAAACAAATGGAAGATGTGGACTTACGGGTTATTCCAATCAGTAGTATCCTCATTAACGAGATGGGTCCACTTCGTTCTTCCACTCCTACCAAAGTGCTTGACTTGCATGACCTTGGGTAGTATACTTTTATCCATCTTATCCTCCCCAGTAGGAGCTGAGAAGTCACGCTGGTAGAGCCCATCTGACCCTCCTGTAGCAGACCGATCATCAACATTTGATTGGAAGAAAGCACCTTTGTGATAATACTTCTGCATAAATCTCCATTTCTGTTTTGGTGGAGGGAGTGGCTTTGGGTTCTTGCGCTCCCACTCTCTCCTCTCTTCCTCGGTCATGTTTCTCACTCTCTCGATCTCCTCCTTCTCTTTCAACATAGTCTCCCGGTCTTCCCTATCCCTCTTGATCCTAGCAATTTCTCTAGCCTTCCAAGCTTCGTACTCTTCTGCTTCATTGATCTCATCATCGGTATCAATGTCAGCAATGTCAGCTTCCGTCTCCAAATTCTTCTGAATCTCCTCATCTTTGCGAATTTCAGCCACCACTATTTGTTTTGTCTCCACCTTCCTCTCATCCAACCTCCTCTTCACCATTTCTTCAAGTGCTCTTTCTTCTTCCTCAAGCCTTTCCCTCTCAGCTATGGTGTCCCTCTCTGACTTGCGAACAAAAACGGGTTTCACCATTGCTACTCCTGACTGCTCTTCCTCTGAGTCGGTTTCATACTCTGACTCTTCTTCTTCCTCCTCATCTACCTCCTCTTCCTCTTCTTCAGGAAGAAGGGCAGCTTCTTCTGTCTGCCTCTGCAGATTCTTTTCTCTGATTCTTCTTCTCCTTTCCTCCAAGGCATCCTCATCCTCTTCTTCTATATCCAACTTCTCTTGATTCTTTTTCTCTTCTTCTAAGGTCGAAACAATCTCTGCTTGCCTAATACGCCTATGATCTGCTCTCACTTCTTCTTTGTTGTCCACCTTAGCCAAACGTCTCAATCGAGGGTCATCTTTTCCTATTACCTCTGAATCCTCCTTGGTAGGGAATACTTTCTCTAATGCGACTGCACGAGCTGTTCTAATATCAACCTCTTCATCTGCCTCATCTGCCCATTCAGGGGCTTTGCCAGGCCAGTACCTTTTAACCTTGGTTGGCCTTATTTTACCCCTAAGCTTATCCCTAATCGCAATTACTGTATCACTAACACCTGCTGTCACCGACATGCTTCTAAACTGTTACAAAGCGTGTAAACCACGTGAACAACACAAAGTACTCCTTCTCAATATACAAAATATTATATTCTTGATAAACTGTGGAATAGGCTCCTCTCTTCCTTCCCAATCAGGCCTTCTTAATCACAAGAATCTCGAAGAAGCTGCAAGTTTTCAGCAAAACTTAATCACTAAGTTGCATAGGTTTCCATTTGCTGTAATCCTTTTCCCACACATGCTAGGTTCAGCTAGGGAACCCTGATCTAAGAAAGAGAAACATAGGTTCAGGCCATTGCATGAGTATGACTATCAACTTCCAATTACAAGAAAGATCAGTAGCCACAGTCAAGCTAACCACCTAATGCAAATAAGAGACCTAACATGTTAAATGAACAGACTGTATGACAAAAAAAAGTTTCTTTTTTCTAATCTGAGAAGCAAAAATAGAGGCATCCCCCCGGTAAAAAAAGAGACCTCCTCTGCTTGGAAAAAAAAAAGCCTCTACTTACGGGAATTTACAAAGAGAGGACAAATATATCAGAGAGAGAAACATAGAAATCAGAAAGTTTTAAAGAAACAGTAAGATAATTCAGATCTGCATAGATTTGCAATTTCAGACAAATTACAACGCAAAGAAAGGATCCTTCGTTGGGAATTATTGTTAGTAGGTACCACTAACATGTACATCTAGAAGGAAAACAAAGCAAATACTGCTGCAGTCGGCTCCACTACACCTAAGTGTTGGTAATACTCAAGTCTTGACGTTCTAACTTAATTTTTTTTTTCTTTCTGAAAAAAATGACCGCCACTACACTCTACACCAAGTCGTGAAGGGAGTAGGAAACTCTCAATCAAACAAGGTAAGTACATAATCACATATATATAACTGCGTTTATAGATGTGTGAGAAAAGCAAGGCTAAGAAACACAAGAAGATGTGGTTTACATTTTAACGTCGGAGCCCACAAGCAATATTCGAAAAACTAAAAAATAAAAGTAAAGTTTAGACTCTTCAAAGCAAAATCAACAAAAGACTCAAGCAAACATACAATTGACGAGCTCCATACCGCATTAAATCCTACCAAAGCCACCAGAGGAAATGAAATATAGCGATGAAGGACACACAAGAGAGACACGAGGGAAATTAGAGAGGGGAAAAATCAGAAATCTGTGAAACATTGATCAGGCAAAAGCTCTAATTAACATACCTAACATACCTGCAACGGAGAAGACGCCGGTCGCGAAGGAGACTAGAGTACAGCCACGTCCACGGAGGATCGAAGCAATCGTAGAAGAGTTAGTTTGGGGAAAGAGGAAACGAGGGCGTGGCGAGTTCCTGAGCGAGGGCTATGTGGTATGTAGTTCTCTCTTCAGAACCCTGACCTGACGAGAATCCACGCTTCGGTCCAAGACAGTGGTACCGTGTTAATCCGAAACATATTTATATACTCTTAGTCTGACCCGAGTCAGGTTGAGTCAGAGCAGCCGATTCAAACCGAGTCTAAAGCAAAATAGAGCAGCCGATTCAAACCCGAGTCTGGTTTGACGTTGTCATAGTCTTATTTTTAAAATAAAAATTAAATATTTATGTAATTTAAGATTATATATTAGATCTAAAAAATATTTTTCAGGAAAATATTTACGGCCAGCTCGAGAGGACGGAATCTTTGATGAAAACAAAAATGTGAAATGACAGTTTCAACGTCGTCTCAGCTGGATTTTACGATGATAACCGATAGATGCATCCTCTTTTCTTTCACGAAAAAAGGCCAGTTTAGTTTACTTGCCGTTCATTGCTTTTGGGGTTCGAGTCAATTCGACAGCTAACGATTTCTTATAGCAAATCTGTTATTTGAAGCTTTTCCGCAGGGGGATCCAATGGAAGGAGCAGAGGATAATCTGAAGAAGGAGGATCTTCAAGAACCTTCCGGACCTCATCCTGTAATATGAATCTCCTGTGCTTGATTATGATTTCTTGATCGAAATAATACAACGTAACTCCTAATTTATGCTTTGTTGGAGCTGGGTCTTGATGCCTTTCTATTTTTTAATCGAATTAAGTTTCATAGATAGCTGCTGGTTCTTGTTTGCTATACTTGATTCGTCAATTCTTTACATTAAGAGTCTCGATTTACTTGAATCAAATTGCTGGAAAGGGGAGACAGTTTTTTTCCTTTTACTTTAATTCATCGTGTTCCAGCAATCTGCTTGCATCAGATTTCCTTTTAGTGCATTGATCTGCATATCTGTTGTCTTGTTTCTCTTAGGTGAAAGTTGCACACTTGATTTTTCTGTTTGAGGAAGTAAAATGGTGGTCACTTGAATTGCTTGACCTTGTTCGTGATTTTGCCTTACTATCTGCTTGAGAATTCTGTATTGTACTTTCTTCTGTAAATTCTGTTGAGCAGGGACTGATACTAAATTAGTCTTTCTAAGCTTAAATGTTGGAAGGTACTGAATTTTTAACTGCACATACTTCCTTTCAGTGGTTCGTTGAGGTTACCTGCAAGAGTTCTGGTAAGAAAAGGCGTTTTGCTACTGGTACGAAAGCTGGATTTGCTCTGCATCTGATAAATAGAACACGAGAAGTAGGGGTTCCACCAGCCTTTCTAATCGAGGCTGCTAAAGAAGGGGAAGAACCAATCAACTTTGGTCCAACTTCGGTTCTTGTCGATTATGGTGAGGGTTGGTGGTTGCAAACAGTGCCAGAAGAAGGTGGAGTTTCCTTATTGCTTCAATTTCTAATTGCATTACAGTGATCATTTTTTTTCATTCTGAATGAAAGCTTTGAACAATTTATATTTGTTAGCACTAACACAGTATTATTTTCCAAGTACAGGTTATGAAGCTCAAGTAAGGCAAACAGAAGTTAAGGTATGCATTCCCTTCATCTTGGACAACCTTCAGGAGAACTTTCTTGAGACTCATTATATTATATTGCGAGGTGAGAGAAAACTATAGCATAAAAGACTAGGTAATAGTATTACCATGAGAGATGAACCCACAGGAATGCCTTGCTTCAGCACCTAGTAACTCTTTCTCAATTTATTCCTTGATAGAGTTTAACCTTCTTTCGGGGTGAATGGGTTTAAGCTATATTCTCTAAAGCTCGTTAAGGTAGATCCTCATCCAATTGGAAGTGAAGAATTTATGTCAAGAAGTTAAGCCTGGGAATAATACTGACTCTAGTTCAATAGTAAGACTTCTGTCAAGCCATGAAGTAGTTTAATTTTTTTTTTTTCTGATTCTTATGATTCGTCTTAATCAGTGTTTCCACTGGGACTTGACTTGTCACAATAATGTAATGAGTAAGATTGGCATACCTTACATATATAACCAAGCAAGAATCATCAAGGGCTAATTATCTCCAGTGATCGATAAACAAAAAGGCTTTAACTTTCTTTTGTTTCACATTTTATTCAAACTAAGCATTTTTTCTTCAAAGTTTGCTTCAAGGCTTAATGACAATCAGAGAATATCCACTTCCCTTTTGTGCTTGATATGTAACAAGTATAATGCCATCTAGTTTCCAGAGTAACTCAGTATATCTTAAACTGTTATTGCCATTGCAACAGAGTTCGGCCAAGTTTCACCTCAAGGGAGAATCCATTAGTGGGTCACAGCTGAAGGACAGTGCTCTCTATGTTCGTAAAATATTACTAGCCTTTGGTTTCATCTTCCTCATAGGAGGAATTTTTACATTGTTTCTAGAAAACCTTCCTCGATTAATCATGTTTGTAAAGGCATCCTTGTAAATGTTGATCTGGTCATGCTTCAGTTTCTTTGTGAAGAAATCAATGAAAACACGCCTTCACTTCGTTGTTCAATCTTTGTTTCATAATTTTTAAACTGCTCTGCAAATGTCAAATGGTTGTTTGACATTAGAAGATAAATTTCTGTACCCTAATTTTGATTCCAGAAATACTTATGCAAGTCAAGAAAAGGGGAAAAAAGGGTGAAAATTTTAATTTGTTTTACTCCTGCTGGAAACAAAACAAATACTGATGAAAAATGGTAAAAGGTGTCCGCCTGTTCTCCCACATTTTGACATTTCTCCACAGCTCCCGGGGCACAGGTCACCCACTCCCCTCCTTTTCCGGAAACAAATTCAAAAGCAAGACATGCAAGATGATTGTAGAAAACTATCCCATCCGATTCAGCTTCTTTGAGCAGAACTAACGAAGCGGGCTGTTTGGAAAAGCTTGAAACTGGTGATCTGATTTTACGAAGCTGAACGTCATGTAATTCAAGACATTAATATAAACAAATATAAATATATTCTGATGAGAGTGTTCTCAGAGTAGCACGGTCTATTTACATTCCAACCTGAAACTTTGAGACCTGTAGTGGTCATTTATATGGGATTGAAAACAACACCACCTACATTTAATCAACAAATGAATTGAACAATGCAGGAAAGATGTGAAGCTTTTGAACATCGTTCATGCAGGAAGGATCAAACAACAACAAACTTCCTCAAGGCAGATGGTCTGAGCTCCTGTAAATCTCATCCGCATGTGCGGTTGGGACGTAAACTGCATCTGTTAGGGAGCTATGCTTCCTTCCATAGAATAAATAAACAATCACCCCTATCACCAGCCATACAGAAACTTTAATCCAGGTGCCGATACTGAGGATCAAGCAAACAACAATGTTAAGAAGAACTAGTAATCTCATACCAGTAAATACAGTGCTTCAACAACAAAAGGATAAAATAAAACAAAAGATTCTGAGAAGAGGATTGTACCCAAGATTTATGAGTAAATATACATTAATGAGGATGCAGAAAATAGGCAGAAGGGGGACAAAGGGGCATACGAAACCTGCCGAAAGGAGTAATGTCATCATAATATACAAATGACTGAATAATATTTGCTTAGATGGATGAACTAAAAGCACACTAGTTAAACCATACCTCCAGTGTGCCCAAAGCTATGGCGGCCATCGTCTTGATCAATCCAAGAAAGTACAACCAAACCACACAAAAGGAGCAGGCCACCAACCAGACACAGAGGAAACCTAATGAGGCTGATAAGAGTCGATGTCAGATTTTTTGGGCAAATGACAATGTGATTGGAGCATATAATCCACTCATATCTAAACAAAAAGATAGGTAAGTATCTCCAGTGTCCAGGTTTTGAACTTCAGTTAAACAGACGTGAATTCTCCAAAATAAATGGCAGGTTCCAGGACATTGTTCATACCTGGGTAGAAATTCTGCTGAAGCTGCAGAGGTTAGGATCATTACTCCAGTGCATACAGATGCTATGCTCCAAGCTGCAATTTTTCGCCTTTTCTGTTCCTTTAACTTGGCTGCATCCAAGTCAACAGCACATGATAACCGAATCATGACTTGGAAGCAGAAAACTCGTAAAATAATTAACTACGGCCGCACAAGTTATTTCTACCCATTCTATTTCTTTTCTCTTCAAACTTGTTTGCCACCCTTTAGAAGAAATATCATAAAGATGGGAGGAGAAAAAGAAATACTTGGATACATATATCTATGTTACTTTAAATGAAATATTTATGTTACCTTGTACAGCTTCCTTCTCAATTAGGGGATAACTAGTTGAGCTTTCACCATCACTTGAAATGACATTAGCCTCCTTAGGGGAGTTTGTTTGCTCTTTAGATTCTTCCTCATTTTCGTCATTAGTGGGCAAAGAGATGGAGTCAATTGAATCCTGAAGGGATGGTGGAAGTGGAACTTCATCTGGGGGGACATATCTAAGAATCAAAATAGACACTGCAACTACTGTGAATGCTAGGAGAGTGCCGACGCTAACCTGCATCCATCAAGGGAATTTAATATCGGGAAGAGAGAGAGAGAGAGAGAGAGAGAGAGAGGGAGAGAGAGAGACCATTCCAGCCAGCTCCGCTACATCCATACAGAAGGTCAGAATTGCAGCAATGATCCCAGTTCCCACTGTGCTCTTGACAGGAACTTGAGTCCGCTTGTTAACATCAGAGAAAAAGCGGGGTAGTAATCCGTCTCTAGCCATAGCCATCAGAATTCTTGGCTGATATTACACAAAATATAAGTGAGGATATCATCCCTCTATAGGGAGTAAGAATTCTCAGAATTCTACCAGAACTTCCATCAGGTAACTTGCATATGATGGTGCTAATTGATCAAGTAGTGTGGAACAACAGTGCCACGTGGAATCAGAAAAATTAAGCACCAAGCAGTAAGCACAATCAATGTTTCCTTACATTAGGCCTTTTCAAATCTCATTTACTTTTAGCATTTCTCAAGCAGCTGTAGGCACTGACTACAATGTCTGACAAGACTTGATATTTTGGATTATCCTGATGTTTTTTTCCAATTCTCCATCTTACACTATAATGATGCAGGGGATAGCTGTGGGTAAAGACTATAGAAAACAGAGTTCAGGTTATATAGATATTCCACTGTTATTATTTGAATCTTAAGCTGGTTAAATTTCTGATGCATTGATTTTCAAAATAAAATAAAATCTGATGCATTGACGGGATATTGTTTCTTGAAGGTTATGTCTAGAGAAGGTTTTAAGAACAGGCATGACACTGTAAGCATATGCACTGAGAGCAGCGTACATAAAGGCAAATTTGAAATAACTTACAACAGAAGTACTGATAAAGAAGTACAAAAATAGAGTTTTTCACAAACCAAAGATGGAAAGAATTAATTGCTCATACCTCGATCATTGACAAAACAATATTACACCAAAAAAACTAATTAAAGAATTAAATGATGAGAACCTTTACTCTTTCTAAAGATGCAAATGGCATGTTTCTTGTTCTCTCTTCAAACCTCACTTCCTAACAGCTTGGATAATTCCAATTTCCAATTCCATCATCCTCATCCCAGCTCTGCTACTAATTTTATCATTGGATATCCTAAATTCAAAGTCCTGAATTCATGAGATCCAATTAAAAGCCTCTAATAACTCAATCCAGAGTATTTTGTTATATCATGTATCAAACAATCAAATCTAAAATCTACTACAACATGGAGGATTGGAGTTGACGCTTTACCTGAGGAAGCATCGAACCCATTAATGTCGAGAAAAGTGCTGTAACTGCTCCAGCTGTAATGAGGTACCTACACCCAAATTAATAATGAGATGAAATTTAGAGACTACCAGATACCCAGACAAACATAAATTGGGTCACAAGCAAGAAGTGAGAAGAATATTAAAACACCCGGTTACATAAGTAAGTCCATAATAGTCAAAACATAATGAAAGGAAACTAACTCTTACACAGCCCACTGCATCCCGTGGCTGGCAAATGCAGATGAAATTGGAGTATCTGGATCCAGCGCATAGAATGGCACGAGACCAACAATAATAGCGGAAACCATCATATACAGGAAACAACATATGGATAGAGCAATTCCTATACCCAGTGGAAGGTCTCTTTGAGGGTTCTTAACCTGTGATGAAAATGAAGAATACATTACTTTTGGTTTACAAAGATAACAGAATGTTCAATAAATGGTTATTCAAGCAAATGCATCTAAATTTATTGCCAAAATATAAAGAGATCCATCTAAAATTGACGGAAGAAATGCTGTTTGGAGGAAAAAACTGGCAAAAAAGGATTGAAGAACAAGTTCTTCAAACTTATTAAGTGTGCCATAACAGCTGATAAAAACATCATACCTCTTCAGCAGTGCTGGCAACTGTATCAAATCCTATATAAGAAAAGAAGACAGTAGCTGACCCAGCAAGCATGCCATTCACTCCAAAGGGGAAGTATCTGAACATTGAAAAAAAAGAATTTCATAAGTGCACTAGGTAAAAGAGAGTATACAACCGAACAAACCATTCAGAAAACAAGATACCCGCTAGGAAGACTGTATCCAGTCCACCCAGTCTGAAGACCAAGGTATCCCCCAGCTATAATGACAACAACCATGACACAGACATTTGCTGTAGTGACAACAGCTTGTGCAAATGAGCTCTGCAAACAAAATTTTAGGCCTCAGGAACAATAGATAGTACTAACTTACTTTACTGACGTGGTATAACAAAACAATTTACCTCCTTGATTCCAACACATAGGAGTAGGGTGACGACAAGAACAAGAATAGCAGCACAAGGGTCAATTACAATATCAACCCAAGGAACGTACATACGGGCAAGAAATGCAGGCAAACTATCTGGCCCACCAAAAAATAGTGCCTGGACATATAACATGTTCACATATCATTGAACAATTCATTTAAACACATGATTCTAAAATTTTTAGAAAAAAAAAAAGCTTCTAAACAGCCCAAAAGTAAGCTGTGAAGCCCTCACAAGTCAATGTAACAAGAATCGTGAAAAGAATCCCTTTGCATATACATGTTGTAACAGAGTAGTACTAAAGGAAGAAAGAATCACCAAATTTGGGGATATGCCACGTGCAACAGCCGCACCACCAATTGTATATTCCAGTATCAGAGCCCAGCCAACCAACCAAGCAACACTGGGTATAATTAGATAAATCAAATGACCACCAGAACAGAGACAGCAATGTAATTGTAAAAAAGTCTTATGGGATTGCACAAGTCTAAATTTCAAATCTTAATCACTACAATCTGTAGTTCAGTATAAAAGAATCAAAGTCAATACTTTCACCTCCCAAGCACAAACAAGACCCATCCAGTAGTTAATCAGCTGTACAACTCCAACATGAAAATTTAGGTTTCTTTTTTAATCATTAGCAAGTTAAATTGTTTGAAATATCATAACAATTTTTCATAGAGAAATAATACGCATTGCAGAGAGAAAGAGAGTCAAAGACTATTACCCTTCTCCAACACATATGTATGAATAGTGATAAGCACTTCCAGCAGAAGGGCAACGGCTTGAAAGCTCCGCATAGCAAAATGCAGAAAGAGCAGCTGCTATTCCAGCTATCAAGAAAGAAATAGTAAGAGCAGGTCCTGCATGCTCTCGAGCAACAGTTCCAACAAGAACATATACTCCGGCACCAATTGTCGACCCAACACCTGATCAGCAAAGCTATATGTTAGAATTTAACACAAACAATGGCAAGCAGAATAATAATAAAAAAAGAGAGAATAGATAACCCAAATACATGTTAAACAAAAAAGTCGAAATTGAAAGAACTGGTCAGCGATGATCCGTTTCATGGTTTAATTGTACCCACTATATTACAAAAACAAAAAAGATATCATGTAGAGGGAACTAAATACAAATAGAGCATAAATTCAGCACAGAAGTTTTCAGAAGAACTTTTCAGGAAGGAAAACATACAACTCAACAGCATCCAAACACGTAGAATATCAGGAAAAGGCCCGATCTGAAGATCACAATGAATAGCACAAAGTTAACAGGAAAAATTTAGAAAACTATGAATCTCAACAGGTGGGGAACATGAAACTACCAACATAAGCTAGAAACAAGTAAAAGGCAGTAACCGAAGATATATACCCCAGCCAAGGATAAAAATCAAAATATAACACTCCATGGAGATAAGAAATGGACTAGGAAGCATTCAAAGCAAAAGGCTGAAAACAACAACAAAAGAAGCAGCCGAAGCCCCTAGTGTAAAACTCCATTTAACAAATAACTCAAAAAGAAAACTGTAAATGGACTGAAAAGTCCAATTCTGCATGGTCTAAACAAGCACCGCAAAACGCATGCACAGACACAAAATCCAAAAGAAACAACCGAGAGGAACATACCAATCGCTACGAGCTGAAGAATAGACAATTCCTTGGCAAGCTGGGACGCCCCCTCCGGCCTCACATGAACAGAATCAACTTGCTTTCTCCTCATCAAACACCCAATCCCCCAAGAGCTTCCCCTCCTCTTATCGACGAAACCCATCAAAGCCCAACAATATTCCCACCTTAAAAACTATGAATACTTAATCGAACCCAGAGAAAGTATCCGACAACAGACTCCCAGACGTGCCCACCTGCCCGTTTGCCTCGAAATTCCAAAATCAGATGGATTCACAGGGGAGAAACGGGCAGAGGAAACTAAATCCCAGGCGAGAGCCCTCACTGTGTTCCGTGCAAGCAACCCGCTTGACTTCTCTGCCTTCCAACGAGCAGTCACAGAGGGGAGCCACAACCGGCCTTACATATAGGCAGCAAAGGGAGACGGAGAAGAATTTGCTCCACCAGAATAATATCCAATAAACTATTACTCACTATTCGAATCATTTCTGGTATTTTTTTCTTTGTACGCCAGAAACAGCGTTCTCTCACCCTCACGAAACCAGTCAGAATTCGTCCTCAACTCCTGGGATCGAAAGTCACATGGATTACTATATAAATTATTGCTATGTCATAATTTAAATTTTTACTATTAATATCAAATTATCAACTCTCAAATATCCATCACCGTCCATAAAAAATAACGTTTAAAAAAAAAAAAACCACCACCTGTGAAGGTATGGCGGCGCACCCATGTTTGGGGTAAGAGCAATGAAGGAGTCCTAGTTGCCCTAAGGAGTATGGATAACCATTTTCTTGTCAGCAGCCTTCGTGTCGGTGAGATTCCCGGAATCACCAAAGCGGAATCGTGATTCATGCCATACTCGGTTATAACGTATTAGGGTCTGGACTCAGTCTCAAACTCCCACGTTATTACTTGGCTGGCACGTGGGTAACTTGCATCTACAAACGTGAGATCCGCCTCTCCATTTAATGACTAATTTTGCAATTTTCACTTGTTTGGCCATTTGTTACCATTAATTTATATTAAAAAAGGGATCAGGTTAGGTGATTAAGCCTTAATCAAGAAAAAAAATTCTTTGAAAGTATATAATGAGATAATAGTTTAAAACAAGGAGGTGAAAGGGGTTAATTGTTAAACTGAGGTATGATTCGACTCAAAAGCTCTTGAGTCATGACTCAATTATTTATTTATTTTTATCTTTGATAGTAATATAAGTTTGTAAATATGAAAAAGGATAGAGGTTGGATTAAATTATAAAGGTATTAACATCAATATTGGATTTATTATTAAATCCTCTAAATATATATCTAAAACAATATGCATTACATGTTGTTTATCATTGTTGTATTAAGTATGAATAAGATAAAACACACAAAAAAAAAAAATTTAAACCTAAAAGACTATGTATCATTGGTAAAAAATATTGTACAAAAGTAGAGGCGGGCATCGAGTCGGGTTTTATGGGGAATTGGCTTGAAAACCTCAGGTTCAGGTTTCTGGTTTCACCCTGTGGGTCAAGAACGAGGCAGGGAAAAAATCGTCGACTTTTAGATAAGGGATGGGTTTTTCCAAACCCGATTTGCTGATGAGATAGAGATATAAAACAGGGTTGGGATAGGTCGGGGATGGACGTGGTCTAAGTCTAGTTTATGGGAATAGGGCGGGAACATGGTTGCAAGAACGATGATCAGGTCAAGGTCAGGTTTGGCACTTCAAATGTTTTTGGTTTGGATTTCGGGATCGAGGATCGAAGTTGGGTTTGAATTTTTGGAAACCCGGCCCGGACCCAACCTATGCCCACCCCTATGCAATAGGCTATTACATAAGACAGAAATAATTATATCAAGTATCAACAATTATGTATCATCAAATACATGACACTTGTTGACGACAAAAATAAACAACTGGGTAGTCATTCTATCAATACTATTTAAGGGGACACATAGGTGAGATTCGATTTTGACTAGAAATTTTTAAACCATGACAATACATGATTGCCATGTTCTCAATTGAATTAGTAGTATGCTCTTAAGTGTGATGTTCAAAATTTTAATAAAATAACCACCATGACTTAAACATCAAACATGAATACAAGAAATTTTAAAAAAAAAAGAAGTAAAAAGGGATTGAATAAAATTTAGCCAACATCTCAAATTGCTCAATTAGAACTAATGTGTACTTGCTTTCATGAATTGAATATATGTTATTTTTCCATTACATTATCAAAGAAACGAAATCAAGAAATTGAGTACCAAATGGTGTGTATCATCTTTATCCTTAGCCGTTTTGGCATGTCAAATTAGAACATGACACTCTATTTTGTCATTCTCTGAAGGATAGATATCGCATTCAAATTAATTATTCACAATACACAACAATCTTATCCTCCAACATTGTCTTTTCCTTCAATTTAAAGTTCATTGGACCCAAGAGATGGGGACTAGTGAAAAACATGGGAAGGCATCTCCCAAGTGCACTTCTATGTTCTTTATCATCTCCTTAGCACACCAAAATGTTTGTGTATTGTTTTACCATTGGTAAATCTTAAAAGGAGTTGTGGTTTGTTTTTTTTTTTTAAATAAAAAGATGATGTGATGTTTTAAGGCTTATCTTTATGTAATTGAAGATGTTTTACCGAGTTGATTCATGAACTCAGGCGAGTAAACTTATATTTAGACACTAGAATTTGGTTTTGGGTCAAGTTTAAAAACTTGACCTTATTTCACCTAAAGAGTCTTTTTTTATTCGCCATTAACTTGATTGAGGGCGAGTAGAATAAAACATAAATTTGTTTCATGTTAATTTTATCTCTTCATAAGACAAAAATTCAATATTTTACCAAAAAATGTTTCAAAATTTTGATTTTCTTTAGATGAAAATTGATACACACCATTTCTTGATCAAATGAGCCTTTATATGATACAAGGAAAAAATGAGTATGGACATAAAGGCCCTTTAAGGTTAGGTGCACCCAATTTTTATCTAAGTATTAAATTTTAATTTGACCTAAATTTGATTTGTACTTATTCCATATTCATTTATTATCCAATGCATTTATGTTAATATTCATTTTGAGATTGTTTTTAAAAAATAAAATGGAGACATTAACATTCTTGTAAATATAATGAATGAAAGACATTCTTGTACATAAAGTAACTTTTAAGAATAGGAAAAAGATTGGTTAGACTTGAGTCCAACCTTCCTTTCCTCTAGTACGAATGCTCGTAATGACATTATTGTAAATATAATGAAGGAATGACATCCTTGTAGATACAATAACTGTTCATAATAGGAAAAAATTTGGCTAAACTTGAACCCAACCTCTCTTCCCTCTAAATACAAATGCTGACAATAACATTGTTGTAAATATGATGAAGGAATGACATCCTAGTAGATAAATAATTTTTTCTTTTCCTCCCTCTAATACAAATGCCGATAATAACATTGTTGTAAATATAACAAAGGAATGCATCCTTGTAGATAAAGTAATTTTCCAAAATAAAAAAAAAAGTTAGTTAGATTAAGTCCGATCTCCCTTCTATCTAATACAAATGATCACAAAAACATTATTGTAAATATGATGAAGGAATGACATCCTTGATGATAAAGTAATTTTCCATAATAGGAAAAGAGTTGGTAAACTTGAGCCCAATCTCGCTTCCCTCTAATTCAAATACTGCTCACTATCATCAGCCATGAAGGTACCTTCTTCAAAGCAAAGGTAGACATTTTTTTACCGTTGCAGTGACGTAGGAAGAAGGAAAGTCTGTCTACCCAATGCCGGAATAAAGTAGGTTTCTTGTCCAATCCAAATTGCCTAAAAGCTTGACAATGAACTTTTGCCCGCTTTAGAAATTAATTCTTCTTGTCGTGTCTCCACTAGCTGTGGATATGAGCTGTTCATCAGAAACCAAAATGATGGAGAGGTATGGGTACGTTCGCTCCATCTGGTCAGAAAACATTTGATCCAGCGGAGGAAAAGGTTGTGATTTGTTACTTGTCGGCATCGCTATCTTCCAAAGCCTGAATTATTGAAATCGCTTTTTCTTTTTCTTTTTTGTCTTTTGCTCTGAAAGCCTAAACCCTAAATCTTTAAAAAGATTGCTTGTGCTAGTTTTCTTCTCAGGAGGAACGGGTTTTATTTTTCAGAGAAAACACTATCAACAAAGGTTTATGGGGTTATTTGATGAAAGAGGGTTCCACAAATCACTGTCAATAGTGCTTTGATTCCTGAGGAAACCACTGTAAGGGACCATTTCAAACAGAATCCATTTCAATGCACAGATAACAAAGAAGCCAACGTGGGTTCTCGCAAAGACGATCCACGTTCAGAAGGTGGCACACATAAAACCAGGGCCGGCTTTCCCAGTTCTGAGCAATTCCAATCCTGGAATGAGTAAGAAGTCCAGTCCCTTAAAATTCTTTATAATGGATTATTACAAGAGCAGATTTTCCATGAAATATCAACTCTCCCAAACTTCCAGAAGAAAAACTCAGACGGAGGTTTCAACCCTACTGCTGAAAAATAACCAGTTGGCAGCCCAGATTTAACCACAGCCAGTTCTGCACAGTTAAGCAGTTCGAAACTTGGAGATATCACAAATTAGATGTGCTCCATATTTATCTGTATTTGATGTTGGTGAGCTGTTTTCACACTTTACCTGGATTGCATACCATGGAGCTGGACGGAAGTGTTTGAGCAGATCTTGGAAGAAATGCTTCTCTAGTTCAAGGGATGGGCTATAATGCTAGTCAGACTTATCTTTGAATGTCACAGCTGCTACTAAAAACCTACAAATTTAACAACATATAATCCAATTCATTGCCATCACACCATCACCCGATCCAATCCAAGAAAATACATGACTAGGGAAGGATTGACACAAGATAGGAGAGGCAATGCATTTCAAAGTCACCATTGTACAAATTAGTCTTTTTTCTTTCTTTTTTTTTTTCCCTTTTACTGATTTTGTATCAAGTAGTCCGTTGCCTTACCCTCCTGCAATTGGTATCCCCGCCATCAGAAAGTTGGGCCCAAACGCTTCGGCTCTTACCCCCACTGCTGCACTCTTCTTCACACCCTGCCACTGTTTTCAGAAGTTCAGATTGCAGAGCTGGGCAATGTTCTTTGAGATACTCAAACCCATTTGAACGCATAACAGCTGCATAGAGAGAAAAAATAAGTGCACAAAGAGAAGCACAAGAACAAAACAAGCTAAAAAAGATGGACAACTAAATGATTTCATACAAGCAAAGGGACTTGGTGCTTGCCACATCAAACAAAAAGAATGTCTAGTCTGTTATCAATCTTAAAGGAATAGAAGATGAGAAACAGCGGTTCAAACAGATTCCCCACCATAATTCTGTTAATTTGTAATATGCCATTCGGGGATGGACTTCATAGGTTAAGTACTTAAATCTCCTATCAAACATAGCATAACCATATCTGCACTATGCAACCAAACAGAATGGCAATCTTCTTCGAGAGATAATTATACTTAAATACAGTCCATCTGGACAGAGTGATCAGCATAAATCGGAGTCTCAATCCCACTTCAAAAAGAAAATAAACGAGAAAAAGAAGAAGGAAGGAGATGATGATGATGATGATGATGAAGAAGAAGAAGAAGAAGTTAAACAAAATATAAAAATGCAATGAGAACATATGAAACAACTTCTGTAAGAAACTCAACTTGAAGGCAAGGAAACAATGAGATCAGCAAGGAGCACTGATGGAGATCCACAATTTAGGGTTTATTCAACAAGGAAAAGCCAATCTCTGTAGATCCAGCCAATGCAACAAAAACTCAAAAACCAAGGATGATGGGGAAAAGAAGAGAAAGAGTATACATATGAGTGTAAATTTTCAGAATTTTGGTAATGAAACTCTCAAAGAAAATGAGCAGCAAGTACTTATATGGAAGTTGAAAAGCATACCTGCAAGGTTTTCGGCTGCAAATTTTAGACAAACAGTTTTCAATTCCATTGCATGATAACGATCAGCCAAAGCCAAAGTGCTTGCAACAGAATTTACAGAGATGTCTTTACACAAATAGGACTCACACATCAATCTCAATCTACCCAAACCATACTTGTCTGCAGCTGCTAGTAACTTTGCAGCCAATGATTCAGATATGGAGGATTCACAGCTGGAGCTAGATGCTTCCAACTCTTCATCTTCCATTAGAGTATCTCTGTAAATAAAGTGCAGCATTGCCTGATTGGTGCATTCAAAAAACTAATTAGAAAACACACAAAATTAAGTAACAATGTTCGGCACATTAAGATCTAAATTCTAATGACCCATATGTATGCCAGTTTCAGCCACTTTGGACCAACCCCTGCCAAGGCAATGTTTCCAGCGTGTAAGAACTAATGTCATACAATACATGATTTTAAAATATAAAACGGTAGATTATAACAGATGACTTGCATTTTAGATGGCTAGTGAATGTTGAGGTTTTAAGACAACCCACCCACCAAACTTTCCTACACATACTCTAGATGTACAACCCAATTTTTTTAACAGATAAAATGAGTCCCATGGGGAAGATAAAAATGAGGTCTCACCTTAAAGACCCTAGGTTCCAAATCCGTCACAACAATCTCTTGTTTACAATCCTCCTCACCTCCCTTAAAGAATTGGTCTCGAAATACAGAAGATCGAGCAGCTAATACCAACTTGTGAGCATGAAATTTTTCTCCATCTACATAAAAAGAAACATCAGAACCTTCCTGATTCTCCAGTAACATTCCGAAATGTGCTCCTATATCAGATTCAGGGACTCTAATAGAATGCAATCTGCAGCAGTCCATGACGGAAACGACAACACCAACTGTACAGTTTATTTTCAAGCAGTCGTCCTTGAGAAAATCTGATGTTTCAAGCATTGCTCGTCTGAAAAAACGCTTATAGCCCCTGAATGAAAGTAAACCCATCCTTATTAGTGACATTTCACATCTTTCTAATCATAAGCGAAATCATTAAAATACAATGCAGAAAACAGTTTGGTAGTATGATATTTGATGTAAAATGCTGTGGATGTAAAAATAAACAACATTATGTGGCTTCCAAAGTACAATAGAGAACCAAGCCTTCCCTAGGAAAAACTAGTGGCCATAGCTTGGGCCATAATTTCATCCATGATATGTGCAAAAAACAATGAGAAAAGTGCACAAAGAGGAATACATGAAGTTGAGCATTGATTGAAAGCACATCACGACAAGATACTTACTTTCCCACCTGCTTTGCTCATACTAGTTACGCTATTCTATCTTATGCTAGCAATAATACAAACCCTTTACTCAGAACAACAAGAAGGAGATATACTTCGAAAAGAAGAAAGGGCCTGGTAAGGAATACAAGCATGTTTAAGAGAAATGAAATATAAATAACATAAATAAAGAAAAAGAGATGTGAGCAAGCCCCATTTGAAGTTAAGAGGGAAAGAGTCTCCTACAAAGTGTTCTTCAAGGGCATAGTTTGTCACAAGAGTATTTGGCTTAATGAGTGTGCACCCATGTCATCACAAGTTAGGAATGTGTCAAGGATCTCATCAAAGTCTCCCTAATCACCACCATCAAGTTGTGCCATACCAAAAGTAGACTAGATGGAAGATTGGGCTTTAGACTTGATGCCCACATAGGGTGTGAAGTCTCAAAAGTGTGAGCCATTGTGCTTTCAGAAAGAAAGAAAGAAAAAACAAAAGTAGACTTAACGGAAAGTCTCCAAAAAGGCAGACTCTAAAAGAGGCTTCTCAACGTTCATTGAATCAACATACCCAAAAGAAGGAGAGTTTACGTTTTCCACCCAAAAATACACCAAATCAAATCTCTTTCTCTTACATATGCATGTCTCCACACTCCACTCTTCCTTTTTCTCCATATATTTCTACTATTTTTGAAGGGAGAGATTTTATTTAAAAAAAAAAAAAGAGCCGACAGGGAACATTACAAAACAGTCCCTGCTATGGAGCAGTCTAAACATTTCTCCTTTGTTTTTTCTTATAATCTATGCTCCTCCTCATGTTATCCAAGTGAGACAATGCAGGTACAGTGCATCGCCAAAGCATCAAATAAAATTAATTTTCTGACATCATAATGATCTGTTTAAACCTCTTTTTCATCACCATGTTTTATAAGGCTATTTTCATAACCTGCTTGAATAAAGGCAGTATCACCCTTTATCTCCATCAGTTTATCATTCTACTCTTCTTCAACAACATTTAAATAGCCTAATTAAACACTCTAGAACAACTACTCCTTATCATTGTATCTGAATTGGTATGTCATCTGATCCATGTTGCAGTCCATCTTCATCTTGACAAAAGGCCCTTTCACTTCAATTTCTATAATTTTTCATTAGGTGTGAGTACTATACTTTTGAGTGTCACAATCCAAAGCTTTTGTTGTTCAATTTTTTTTTGTTCAAGTTCTTTGTGCAATATGTACTGTAGATTGTCAAAATCCATCACTAACTTTGTTTAGTTTCATCCTTCACCACTATAACTCTTTCAACGACCCTTAATGGAACAAAATTGGTCTACATCTTGACTTCCTTTCACTCAATTTTTCTAGCTTTTATATATCTTCTATAGATCCTTTTCATTCCTCATATGTTGTATATGTGTGCTAGATATCAAAGTCAACTTTAGATAATAGAAAGAATCTACATAGACCTTGAAGCCCATGCTTTGCACTCAAAATTCAGGGACTTAGATATTAGTATGCAACCAGAAGATTTAAATATGCTTAAGAAGCACATATTTATAAACATCTTCATTTTTCAGAACCTCAACAAGAAAAAAAAGAAGGTATTTTAAAGAGTTACACATACATGTTAGTAACTTCTTATTTTATCCAGCTGATGATATGGTGACCGAAACCCACATCAAACTGCACTACGACAAAATTCAATTTTTGAAATTATGTTTCTAAAATGTTAGTTAACACTCGATGGCCATAAAGCTACAATGTTTTGATAAAGGAAAACCCATATCATGGTCAAAGTTAATACGAGAGAAAACCAACTTAAATTATGTTTTGAAGCGTATAAAAGAATGTTAAAAGCTATAGACGTTTCATTCCTAACGTCAACAAATACACACAATTTCCCAAGTTATAAAACATGAAAAGAATCCCATTAACACAGGCAATTCCTAAATTTTTTAATCGAAACAACAAATCATACATAAACATTGTACGCACCACATACTACCCCGATATTTCAACGTGTAAGGTCCGCTTTCCAACGAGCGATCGAAATGGCTGTGAACCTTATGCTTCCCTCTCCCACTCTGATCAACGAGTGTAAGCTCAAAGAGTGCTCTGACATCCGTCCCCTCACTCGCCAGAGCGATGAAAACTGACACATAAGTCGAATTATCTTCCGGATTCTTCCCATCCGGATAAAAATAAATTGCCCACTGGTAACCACCGATTGTGAAATTATCGCTCGCTATGTGCTTCCCTATTCCCATCCCTTTGGCTAGGGAATACCCTTGGATCACGAACTTGTGTGATCCATTCACTGTCTCGGTGACCGAGCGGGAGCTCGTTGGCGATAGCAAGAAGTCCTTTTCGTGCACAGCGCCGTCCGGCATTTCTCAGATCGGCAATTCGCCAATTTCATGGAAGACCTCAAAGCATCCGGAGGGAAACCTCTGCCGGTGGATCGACGAGGAAGATCGACCTGGACGGGGATACAGAACAGCGTTTGGGGAATTTGAAGAAGCTTCAACCAGATAATCGAACGGGCAATGAAACGAAGACAGGGGATTAGGGTTTTTCTTGCGCCTCTTCTGGTTCGTTATCCTCGTCGACGAACAAAATTCCTTTCGCCTATCTTTACTCGTCTGTGTTATTAAGTTATCGACGAAAAGAAGCAGATGAATAAAATAGCAGAAAAATGGCCCCCAAATTCCTACTGCGGCTCAGGCCGGGTCAGACCACGTACAAAAATGGGTCATTTGTGGGGCAAACTTAAAAATATATTATAATAAAAAGTATAATAATAATAGTTATAATTATTTAATTACATATTATCATCTTTAAATTAAATATATGTTTTATTTTTATTTAGATTAAATATTTTATATTTTTATTTATTTTTAATTTTTTCTTAGCCAATATCATGAAGAGCGTAGTAGGAAGTGGAATTAATACAAATAAATGCGCGACCTAATCCAAATAAAGGACCCATCTTCTCTTGCAGCTTCACTCACAAAGTGAGAGAGAGGCAACACTATAAGGATAAGCCATTCAGGATTTGGCAAGCTTCCTGAAACCGGTGAGCTCCATTTCCAGGTTTTAAGCATTTCAGTTAGGATCAATTGAAAATAAACATTTGCAACCATACTCTCTAGTCTCTATGTTTAGAACAGAATACAAATTGTTGCAACAAAAAAGGGTGAGTTAAGACCTAGGAAGCATTTTCTTCTTTCCAACTGGTCTCAACCACATGGTCCAAAGTTTTAGACCATTGGAAAATGCTGGACTAAGAGTTAGGGTCTGTTTGGAACGCCACGGAAAAGAAAAAAAGGGAAAAAAAATTAAAAATTTGATTATTATTATTCCCAATAAACCACTGTGACAGAAGTCACAAATTCCGCATAAAAGACTACTACCCTTCCATAATATGGGCTGATAGAAAGAAATCTTCACATAGATTCACTCATCTTAAGCAGCTGTCTGAAACTTTGAAAATTCAGGAATTTGAACTTGCTGATTGGATTGAACCAGACTCGGGGATGCTCCCTTGGTCATGAATTCTGTCTTTTCAAGATAATTTAGAATATCAAACTTCCGATTCTGTGAGTTCCACTTCCTGCTTTACGCATTTCAGTTTTTCAGTTTGTCAGTAATGAACTACTGAAAAGAAACATATGCAACCAAACTCAGGTTTAGAACAGATAATACAATTGCCGCAGGCATGTTTCTAATGGTTTACAAAAACTTTGGGTAAGAGAATATTTACAAATGAAGGAAAAATTACGCTAAACCTACTCCTGGAGTTAATTTCAAGTCATGTACATTCAGCTATAAGATGGCTACACTGTCGCCAGTTTCTAGTACCACCTGCACATGCTAATACCACTCTCACTCTTCAGCTGTCTCCTTAAAAAGTTCCTGAGCTGCTTGCAGTGCCATCATCTGAACATTCTCCCGGACCAACCTTAATGCGATCTGCATTTTCAGTTACCCAATCAGCCAACTCTGGAGAAGATGCCCACTCAAGCCAATGCTTCTCTTGTTGATTACCCAATCGCCAGTTTCTAGTACCACCTGAACATGCTAATACCACTCTCTCCCTTCAGCTGTCTCCTTAAAAGTTCCTGAGCTGCTTGCAGTGCCATCATCCGAACATTCTCCCGGAGCAACCTTAATGCGATCTGCATTTTCAGTCACCCAATCAGCCAACTCTGGAGAAGATGCCCACTCAGCCAATGCTTCTCTTGTTGACTGCTCGGTGAATTCTTCCCACTCTCTCTTTGAGAATCTCTTACGACTTGGTGTCTTATGAAAGGTAGAGTAGTAGTCTTGCTTATGGACGGTGGTCTCTGTGGGATAAGCAAGCCACTTTTTTAATCAGAATATCAATAACAAGGCAATGGCCAATGTGAAGACAACTAAAAAAAAAATTGGCAACGTTGATGCACTCATAAATCCACAGTTTCAAGGCGCTCATCAAAGGATAGGCCAGATATCATCCACCATGAGTAAAGCATGCGTAGATTATCTCCACAAGAAAGTTATTTTAAGATGATGCAATCCCTCCAGGTTGAATGGTCTTACTGTGGACAAGCCATGTCTCACTAAACACATGCCAAAAACATATCACTTACCGGATAGCTGTCTATCCATGCAATGAAATTTTAAGGTCCTAATAAGTTATATTTACTAGTACGTTTAATAGGTCCACGATCTATTACTGACTGGTAAGTCTTTCGAACCACAACATGTCTTGGATGCATTAGATATCTCCCCTGAACATGAATATTCTGTACCCACCAAAATGTCTCTGTTATACATGTTAGCATCATTTTGAGGATTTACTTTCTTCATTTTTTCCCCCAGATAATGTCTATTTCTAGTATGTTAACACCATTTTCCAACTCTTTGGAGCACGTATACCTTTCAGAATCTGCAATTTTTATTGCTCTTTTTTTTGTATTTACAATGGGTTTAGGGTCACATCTGAGTAAAACTTCTCTTTGGAGTAAAATAAAAAGAAAGCGTAATACTCAAGCAGGTAGGAAGCGAATGAGGGATTGAATGCTCCCAAGCCTTTCATATGCCCTCCAAATCTTTTGCGAGTTTTACAATTTGCTTTTATTTTAGCTGCTTGCAGCTTTAATAAATTTCACTTCTTCTTAATGGAATAACACCAAAATGGCATACCAAAAAAAGAACAAAATCTATAAGTAAAATTTTAAAACAAATTCTCACAGAATTTTTTATCAAATAAATAATTTCAACAAAAAAGAAGAGCAAAGAATAAAAGCTTGGATGAGCCAAATAGTTGTACCTTTTGAAGGAGAAGACGACCAAAAAACTGAACTCCAGTGGTTCTTCAAAGCAGGCCTTCTAGATCCCATCTTTGGAGATTTATTTAGAAACTTGGTGCGTTTGTGAGTAGCAGACGCTTGGCACGCCCTCTGTTGCCATAGCGTTCTTTTTGCCTGATGAATAAGCTGCCTACAAGAATATAGCTTTCATTTAATAATTTTTTAAGAAGAAACTTCAATGTTTATTTAGATTTTTTCAAAAAAAATGTTTATTTAGCTGAAAATATGCACATAACAACCAAATCTTATACCATTATCCAGGCATCCGTCCTCCCAAATTAGAGCATCTAGAAATAAAAATAATAATATTCATAAATAGAAACAACTATAATGATGATAATGATGATGATAATGATGATGATAACAATAAATAGATTCTAATTTCCTGAGTTGTTGTTGTTATTGTTGTTGTTGTTATTATTGTAGATATTTTGTGAAAAATTATACAATGGGTAATTTGCACACAAGTTTTTTTCTTTTTTACGTTTTGAAATGCGAATGTAACTAATATCAGAATTGACTTATTAACAAATGGGACCAAGTCTGGAAAGTCCAATCATGCCAAGTTATACTGTATTCTGACTGCGCTAACCTAAAAAATTTCATTCACCAGTTCAAATTACAAGGCTATATTTTCACTGATACAGATAACACTAGTTGGGATAAGAGCTTAACAAAAAGTTTCCTTGAATATCTGGAGGTTTTTTCTACATCAACACCATGCTAAAAGTTCCATAGAACAGCAATCACAACAGCATAATGTGCAGCTAAACAGCCCACTACGGTGAAAGCACAAAGAAAAACCGGATTTGAAAAGACTTACATTGATTTTCGACTCCATGACAACTTAGAAGTCATGACAGAGCAGATGACCCAACAAGAAGACAGTGCAAACACTGCTAAAAGAGTATCAAGGGTGCTCTGTAGAAATTTCAACGTCAGAGACTGAACATATTTAACAGATAATTAATATCTACAAGGAATAACTACATCAAGATACCTCACCCTTCTGAACAAGCAAACTCAATCCCACTTGAGAAAAAAGAACACATTAAAGATGAGTAGGATAGTTGATGATCATAACAGGATAGACACACTGTCTACTAGGCCACTCTGCACGGTACATGTCTATGCATGCAAGAATTTAAGGGAGATAAACATGCGTAAGGTGGTCCTAAAAATCTTATAAATGAACTTTTCTACATATACCATTAATGAACATGTTCCAGTTGATTGCGAACTGTTTCGCTTACATGACCTGCTCTCTTTTTTTATCTGGAAGTATTATCACCAAATATTGGCATACTTTTGAAGATGAAATACACGTAAGGAAAGACATATTAGTACATTGAACAGAATATAGGTGACAGGATCTAAACAAAATCAAGAGCAATTATATCTAGTCAAATTTTTTATTAGTCTTCTTCCAATGACACGGTGCTTAAGAAAAAACAACATTAGTTTTCTACCAATATTACTGTGATTATAAGAAAAAAAATTCAAAAAAATCCAACTTACCAGCATATTCCCCATAACAATTTTATTAAAAAAAAAGAGTAATAAGAAGATTAGCAAGATAGAGGGAGAAGAAATACCTGGAAGAAAAATACTGTTGCAATGACTCGCAGTGTCCACTTAACAAAATGAGCAATACCAACATCCACTGTTCCATCTTCTACAAGAACAAATTTTCGAACAATCCAATACCCAAGCGCAGCTCCTGCTAGAAAGATGCCTACCAATAGAAACACAGAGACCTGTATGGAAAGAAAAGAAAAATAATTAACTAAATAATTTGGCATCCTAAAAAATACTCTTTACGCTTTATTTATAAAGAACTCCTTGGTATTAGAATTTTTACAGTCAAGTACTATGAGAATTAGCATTCCAAGGGATTAAGCATAGGTGTTCAAAATCATCCATAAACAGATCACGTCATACAAGGACTATCTGCAATGTTAAAAATGGTTAGGATCATGTGGTCTAGGGCGTCGGCGCACTGATTACTTCCTCAGCTTCGATTTAAATATGGAAAGATTACTTCAAACCTCACCTGCGCCCGCAATAAAAAACAACAAAATACCACAAAAAGAGTGCAGTCATAGTCTTAGACATTATCACCAGACATTCCCAGAGATGGAGGATATATTAGCTATCTGTTATGGCATCAAAACATGAAAGTACACATCCAACAGTAATGACCATCCTGTCACCACTGAATTGCATCGCTGCAACCGTAGTATATAAATTATAGTAAATCGTTCACATTTGACAAATGATTATTTTCTCTTTTGGATAGTGAATGAGAATTTTATTTAAGACAAAGGAATTGAGAGAATGTCACTGAAGCTCCCAAATATAGATGAATAAACTACAACCCCCTCCTTTCTTTCAACAATCTATAAACCATCTAGATTTACTTCAAGCAATATAAGGATCATAACTATATATATAACTTGAGGAACGGCATGCCAATGCAAAGTGAAACATCAGAAAGAAGGAAAAGGCACTCCAACATACAACAATGGGTTAGACATCACGATACTAATATACCGTGAGAACAGCCAACAATACATATTTATTACAATTTGTCAACAACTGCTTCTGCATGGACATCATGTGCTAGCACAGGACTCATAAAATATAAGAACCCTACCCTCAAGAATTGATACATTATAGATTAACATAAGTAGGAATATCTTCCTAAAATTATTAGCCAATTAATATATAGTTGTCAAAGCTGACTGTAGGTTTGGGAAAATTTACCAAGTTATTCCAACTGCACAATTATAAAAATCCATGTCAGTCATTGATAGGGAATCCCAGACCTTTAGGATTTCACAGCACTTTCCTTTTTTTTTTTTTTAAATGATTTCTCCAAACTTTTAGAAGAGAAAAGATCAAATTAGGGGAGCTTAAACCCCTGTGTGTGCATTGGATGCAGGAAAAAAATTAAAGGTATCCCCAAAAAAAAAAAACAAAAAAAAATACAAAAGTAAACTATTTGATGAGGAATCCAACTTCTCCCCATTGTCAGTTCACATCATATTTAATTGAATTTTGATGAAGAATGGGTACGAAAAAATTTTACATGACTCTCACATCAAGAAGTCTCACAAGAGCCAGAATTAATATGGTGGAGTCTGAGAGAAGTCTCATGGGAATGAGGCCTCATAGAAGAGTTTCAGTTAAAGGTGTTTTAGTTACTTTAGTCGTCCATTTATGTTTAGTTGTTTAATTATTCTAGGATTTATCTTTTAGAGTTCGACTTAGGGTGTAACTGGGACAAAGGTAGTTTAATGGTAATCGGATTCTACTTGTTTCCTTTATTATAAATAGAGTCTCCTTGTACTCAAATTAAAACAAGTTAGTAAAGTATTTCTCTTTTCCATAAATACAATATGGTATCAGAGCGGGTTCTGTGAGTTGACTTGGTCAGCCCACAGAGATAATGTGATCCTTTTTCTGATTTATAATCTCTACTAGTTTAGGTTCAATTCTACCTTTTTTCTCCCTTTCCTGTCCTAGTACTCGTTGTTTCCTTGGTGTTCACACCTCCATACTAAACTTTTCATATTGCAAATAATATATTGATAGACAGATGTTTGAATCTACTTTCTAACATAAAAAGAATTTTGGCAATCAGAGTTCTTTACAAAAATTAATTAATATTTGAAGCAGAAGAGGTTCGAACAGCAATAGAAAACTTCAATTTTTAAGACGTTTTATACCATCAAGAACAAGACTTTAAATGGGGAATTATATATCAACAGAAATTTTTGTAAGCCTACTTTCTAACCTATCAAACCAATTTTCAATCTGAAATTTCTAGAAAGACATATCAATATCGGAAGAGTTAATGGTCATGCTGATCAAAGAAGAAAGACTACTCAGTTTGGCTAGATTGAAAAGTCCGAAATCTACTAGATTCTTTCTCTAAAAAAAATTATATTTCTTGAAAAAATATAATACTTGAATGAAATATATCAAAGACTAATTTCAGAAGGAGCAACTTTCATGTCAATCTGATCTATATGTAAGGAGATATTCCCATTAAAGTCAGCAAGGGTCATGCTATAAAAGGAAGCAAATCAAGCGAGCATAACAGATTCAAGGAGAAAGATTTTTATGTCAAATTGGGTATCGGATTAAAGTTCTTTGAATTTAGTTTCTTGAACAATAAATCAATTGTGAATTTGATCTATATTTTGGAAGATACCGACATCAGAAGTACCAAAACTCAATTCTATAAAAAATCTCTCCTTTTCCTATTTTCTCTCTTATTACCTCTCCATGCATTGACATGAATTGAATTTCCTTTTCTCCTCGAGTCCTAGTTTTTTAGGTAAATTTCTCTTCTAATTAGGGAGTTGTGCCAAACTTAAGCACTCCATGATGTGCTCGTTCAAGGTATGTGATATCATGCTTGGATGTTATTTTCAATTTTTTGCGTTTCTGCTACTTGGTTGTGTATCTTTGGCATAGTCATCTCCAAAAATAATGCTCACCCCCCGAAAATTTCCTTTAAGGTCATACTTGTTATTTTTGTGTCAATTTTTTTTGTCTTTTATCTCCCTCTTGAGAAATGCTTAATGTGAGGTCCTACTTGGTCAAATCTATTCAAATCAGATTCCTTTTAATTTTATAATCATAGTATTCATTGCCCCTTCCTTTCATCCCCACAGTATCCCTTTTATCAGTTACCTTTCTCTTACCGTCATTTTTTTTCTTTTTTACTCTCGTTTACCTTTTTGGGCCAACCTCTTGTGTGTTTTTCCTTTTGAAGCATGCAACCCTAAGGGCATTGTTGGTGTATATCCTATTCTGTCTTTTTCCTTTTGAAGCATGCAACCCTAAGGGCATTGTAGTCATTATAAACACCTTCACACAACTATGAATATAGCCTCAAGACATGGGGTAGAGCATTCAAACCTCTTCCTATTGGCTCAAATTCATTCATACACCTCTCTCTGTTTTCCTCTTCCTTTTCTCCCTTGGTTTCTTCTCTCCTCTCTCCCAAGAGCTAGAATTCCTCTCTTCTCTCCTTCCCTTGAGATCTCTTGTGTTTATGTCTTGTCCCTAGAAATCAACACATCTCTAATCAAATTCCGACACAGGTGAATCAAAGTAAGCCTCCTCTTTAATGTGAGCAACCTCGCTATTCCACTTCAAACTAAAATAGTGACACACTTTTTTTGTTACAGCACGTAAAAATAAAAGTAACAAGACTCATATCAGGGTACTAACAGCCAAGACTCGTGACTTCCTAGTTCTGAATGACTTCTCTAGGTTGCAAACACCCACCCCACAGGCCAAAAAGAGAAAGAAGAAAGAGGACTTACTGGATTATACATATCTTCACTCAGTCCAAACCTCACTAGAATGGAGTTGACCAGCATTGAGAAGTATTGTACGAGAAAAGACCCAGCACCAATCTAAAAAAAACAGTAGTTAGGAGCAAAAATCAAGCATAAAAATGAACAATAGTTGTGTACAATAGAACTGGATAAAGCATACCGCGGATCCATAGACGGTAAGGTAAAAGATATTTTTTCTGCCAGTTGGCAATAACTTCATGCCCCGTTTGGAAATGAGAAACAAAGAGTTTATGAGATCCCCGAACGACATGTTGAGTTCCACATAGCACAATGACCATTTTCTAACTTTGAGAGAAATAACAGTTAAGAGTCAGTTATATGCACAGCAAATATTAAGGAAAAAGTGAAATAAAAAAACAAGCATTCACCATCAAGCAAAGAAACAAATATCCAATAATCTTCCTATCTCTTGGCAGCATATTCTTTGAGCTGCTAATAATTTTCTTTCTAAATGAAAATGAGAATATTATAGAGAAGAGAAGCGCCAAGGGGCAGGAGGACAATAAGCTAACTACATAGAAGCAAAGAAACTACAACCAAATAAAACAAAAAGAATGTGTCCAATACACATGCAACTGAAAAATCAAACAGCCAGAAGAATGAAATCCCCCCACAACAAGGCATTGTTGGAGAATCCCATCCCTTATGAGGGCATCAGCCAAGGAATTGGCCCCTTGGAATCCCCACAAGATGATCCGCATGAACATAATCTCAATAAAGTATTAAAGGGGCTGTTAGGGTTGAATGCGAGAAACATAATTGATGATGAATGGCAAAACACCCTACACCATGAGTGGTTCGAAGAAAGAAAAAGTACAAAGCCTAATGCCCTTAAGGATAGCTCTTAAATCCGCGTCAGCAGACTCAGTATGCCTAAAGGGAAAAAAAAAGACAAGCACAATCCTTCCACCATTATTGCAGATCACCATCTCCACCAAAAGACCCTAAGTTTCCTTTTGAACTTCCATAAAAAACTAACATGATCCAACCATCACGAGAAGGTAACAACTTATGGACTTCCCCCATCAAGCGAACTGCTAATAGTTCTTTCTGGTTCTTCAGCCAAAATGGTGTTTACTGGCAACCTTTTGCTGTGGTAACACCATCCCTCATGTATACCCAGGCTTTCAGTTGGCCCTATCCAGCATCTCTGAAAATTACTTTGTGATTGTTTACCACAAAGTTCACCACTCTCCCAAAAAATAATAAGAACAACAGCAACATAAATAATGATAATAATAGCAAAAAAAAAAGTAAAAAATCAATATGTTTTTTAAATAAAATATCTTTTTTTCTAAAAGAAGAATAAGAAGAAAGTGGTAATGTTGTTAAGGACAAGGAAAGCCCTAGAGAGCCAAAACAATACACCACATATCCAAATTGGTGGAATAATTTCAAGAGATAGGCTTAAAATATGTGATAAAAAATAAATAAAAAATCAGCATCATTTAAAAAAAAAAAAAAAAAAAATGTTCAAAAGTAAACTAAGAATGCTTTAATTCTGTTAAAGTTAGGTCCAAATTCATCCCAAAATAACTAGCTAAAATTAGTAAGCCTTTTTCCAGAATAAATAACCACAGAATTTGTCCTAACTTTGATTTATGGGGTCCAAACCTAAACAAACAGACAATATGAGCAAGAAACAAAGACAAATAAGCAGGGTATAAAATAAGTGATGCACATACTAGACATACCAGAACAAGCAACCTACTCTGATGTCATGTTAAAATTGGATCCCCTTTAGCAAAAGAGGAGCCCACTTTAGCACTCAATAATAAATGTTGTATCATAAATGCTGTTAGTAATTTTCCCTTTCTTTCCATTTTCTAATCTTTTTCTATAAAATAAAATTTATCTGCCAATAGGGAAAAAAAAAGAAAATAAAAAATCCATGTCCATCCCAAAATGATTAGCAAATTTAAGAGCTCTTTTCCCGACTCGCATAGGGTTTTTTATGTTTGTAATCTATGTAGGATTATTGCCCACTAACAAGTCTTTAATATATCAGCTCTAACATGTTCGTGAGATTATTGCCCACTAACAAGTCTTTAATATATCAGCTCTAACTTGTTCGTGAATGAGTCAACTGACCATATTCAGGAGACATTCCCTCATGATAGAATGACAATTCAACAGACAGCAAGAACAGAAAAATAGGAACTTAAGTCAGGCCTCGGAAGCTAAAAATTTCAAAAGTAGCTGATCTCAAAATGAGCATATGAGCTAAAACCATATGAAACAAATTCAATAGAACTTAAAATAGTTAGAGGCCAAAGATATATAACAAAAATTCTTTCTACTTTATGGGTTTGAAATACAAAATTAAGTGGGCATTGAGAAGAATATAATTCATAAAATTATCTGATATGGACCTAGCACATTTAAAGGAGGACTGGTAGTGCTTGATGAGAAGCACTTGTTGTTGGTGTTATAGGAACAACAAGTAATAAAGAACACAAATTTAGATGGATACCGGTGAAGAAAATTTGGAGAACAGCATATTAGACAGAATATTCTAGGCTCTAAGACAGGAGTATTTCTGTAGCTGACCTCAATAATAAGGATAAGGCTTTGATGATGACGATGATACTATTACAAAAACTAGTATAATTTTTTATAAAAAAAATTCACATGATTTCAAATTGAATATTGGAAATCAAAGATGGAAGACATTTTTTGGAGGTATATGGTGTCCACTTTGTTTTGAGAAAGTACAGGCAGCCCATTTTATATCCTTGAGGCAGTCTTTGAGATAATCAATGGGGTTTTATTAAGAGATCAAGAAATCTCATAGTTTTTAGAGATAATCTTGAAGCCCAATAACCCTCTAATCACTTTTGCTATAGAGTTTCAGATTTGCCTCTCTTCCGGAGCTTCCTGGCAAGAACAACAGATCAGGAATATTTTTGTTGTTTTCCATTTTAGGGAAAAAAATAAAAGAGGAATAAGTTGAATGAGCAACTTTGACATTTCAAATATTCTCGTCATCCAAATGTCATCGCTTCCATATACAAGCAGTAAAGAGGACACATGCCCAGAGACTAAACCTGTCTCTTTGCCATCTCGAATGAGAAAACGCAACAGCAGATTCCATACAACATGGACTAATTCCAGGGCAGTGACTTGAAAAAGATCCATCAAAAAGAGCATTAAAATATCAATAGCCGAAAAGAAGAAGACAAAAGGTTGTAACAATACCTGAAACAATAGGATTAGGACAACAAGGACAATACCAAGAGCGATTGAACTGCTATAGTAAAACGGTACCCAATGGCTGACAATGGGAGCCAGTAGTAGCAAAACAAACCCAAAACCAAGGAAAAGAATACGCCATTGTTGACACTCTAGAATTCAAAAGCAATACCAACATTAGTCAGGGAAAAAATTAAAAAGATAAAAACAAACCAAATAAAAGTTAAAAGCTACAGAAAATCCATATATTGGCTGTAAATGTGCAAATGCAGAAACCATGACAATAACCTCAAGATCATCAATACAACCTTCATGAAGAGATATTGTGACAGAGCCAGATGCTCCATCAGTGAACCTGACATCAATGTATCTATCCTCATAAGGTGACATAATACTGCTCCATTGCCCCTTCTGTATGGCCTTCCACTCATCTTTTGCACACTTACATAAGCCAAGAGATGCATTCCTGCAAAATTTCCCCACATTCAATGGTAGATACCTGATTAATGGTATTAGTAGAAGTACTATATAGTATTCACTCAAGATCATTTCCTTACCGATGGACACAAACCGCAATTTTGCCATGTAACCTGCTAGGTATTACTGCCGATGGTACCAATGTAACTCGAAATGAATTAGCAAATCGATCTACTTTTAGCCTGGACATGCCAGCAACTCGTACACGCTCACATGATATAACATCTTTGGTGCTGTAGGCAGACAAATGTTCAACAAGAGGCAGTGGGTGGAAGTGTAAAACTGGGTTACTCGTATCTATATCTGCAGGCCAGTACATTTAAAATTTAGTACTGTAGAAGCAAGCATAATTGTACTAAAAGATAATACTTGACTAACACCACAATGTTAGCATAAAAATAAACTTTTTGATAACAATCAACCAATATAGGACAGCTATTTCCAAACAAAATAAAAGATATATCTCCACAATTTACATAAAGAAGCTTAAACCACCAACAATGAGCAACCACTAGCTTAACCCCAAAAAATGCCAATGATAATTATCTTTCCTCCCAAACTGCTCTATGCACAACACATACCAAGACATACAAAACAAAAAGGTAAACTGACTATATCGCACCTCACATTGCAACCCCGAGACTGATTAGAAACCAAACCTTAAAAAACATGAGAGAAAGAGAAACTAAATTACTTACCTACACCGTACAAGATGCAAAGTGAAAAATACACTAGCAAGACAACAGGATAAGGGACCTTAAAGTTATACCTGATAAGCATAGTAGTGTTCACGTTTTGAGTTTTGATATGGCAACAATCGCTGTTTCAAAAGATTCTACGATCCAAAAGCCATGTTATGAATATTCAAACTTCGCTTATAATCCAAAAGCCATGTCTACGTCAATCGACACTGATCTATCAACATAATGTTGTATACATTTAAAACATAGAACCAGAATACAAAATCTATCTGAAGATAGCAGACTCTTGAGTGAAGTGCATGCGCCTTGAACCGAGTAAGCCTGATGCCTATAACAGATGTGGTTAGAATTTTCGCGCTGATATCTCAAACAAAAAAACCCAGAAAACCTGAATACTCCGATAGTTGTTCAAGCTCACGTCTAAACTTCACCAACCTCAACAGCTACCGCGTAGTAGATGAGCAACAGACAGACAAAACGAAAAAGAACAAGAGATAAAACAAAGGAAGTCGAGCAGTTTTAGCACCCTTGACCGAACTCAAAATCTCATTTGTTCTTCCTATGGAGTTTTTCGTACAGTAAGACTGATATAAATGAAAGGAACGGGAAAGAAAGAAGAAAGTACCTTTGTACGTGATCTGCTCACCCCACGAAAGGTTGAAACTGAGGGCAAGAGAAAAAAGCGTGAGAATAAAACAAGGGAAAGGAATACGAGACGCGGGAGAGAAGATGGCCATCTCTGTTTCAACGAAATAGAGAGAGAACGCTGGACGCCAAAGTGAAAAACAGAACGATACGAGTTTCGTATTTTTCTTGAGGGTTTTTTTTACTTCGGGGAAACGAAACCCCGCTTGTAAGTCGGTTTAAGAGTATTTGCTGAATACAGTCCTCGGTTTAAATTAAATTCCAAATTTAACCATTAGTATCATGTAATTTTAAATGCGTGCTTATAATCAAACCTCTTACTTCTTGGCCACAGTCAAAATTAATAAATTGTTCTTTTTAATCAATTTATTTATTAAAATTTTTATTTCTTTATTTATTTTATTAATTTATAAGAAATAGTATAATAAATTAATTATAATATTTATGCCAATAAAAAAATGTTTATGCAAAACATGTTTAGATTTAAGAGAGGTAAGTGATTAATGATCGGTTTGATGTATTGGATTTTTTCTATCGATTACTTTTCTAGTGATATAAAATTAATGTTTCCATCAACTTAAACTTTGTTAGGTATAAAATTAATTCAGCCAAAGTTTTATTTTACAGTAAAATCGACATGAACATCAAAATATTTTTATATTTGATATTTTTAGCTCTATTTTCTTATTTTTCGAATACAGGGCCATTAAACGTATATATATATATATTAAACTTACAAGCTATTTAATAACATATTCATAATGAAATAATAACTAAAAAGATTATCGATGATAGAACCATCACATATGAATAACTAGGAAGATTATCGAAGATTGGGGTCTCACCTCCCACTTGTTTTGTTGGTTATTTTTAGCACGAATAAATAAATGAATTTGTTTTAAATTTTAATTCATTATTATTTTAATGAAATTGATTGTTATTTCCGAATAATTAAAACTCTAATGGGCAATGTCTAAATACATGTTATATTTATGCAACAACAAATTTAGAAAATACTCAATTTGATTTCATATATTTATCGAACAAATGACTTCTAGCCATGATTAAAGTACATCTCGACTAAATTTGTTCTTAAGTACATACATGAGTTATCGACGGATTAGTCTATTTTATTTCTAATCCACTTATCATCTCCTTTAAGATGCAAATAATATTAGCAAAAGGCAAGTGCTTATTTGATGTAAGTACCATCTTGTAAACTCTAAATAAATGTTGACATATTTAATAATATCAAATTAATACCTATATTAACAACGAATAATAGTTAAAACATTACATGCTAAATATGTTATTTGGTGATCTCATTTAATAAATTATGTACAAGTAAAAGGCAATTTGTTACATATCTAAAAGACTTTTTGCTTTGTTTTAGTTTATAATTGGGTAACAATTCTATGTCGTTTAAAAATCAGAAAAAAGTCCTGAGATCGTGTTGTGTATATTTTGACCATTGGTAATTTCAATTAAGTTATATTTTAGGGAGTAAAATTAAATTTATTATATTTTGAGGGAGTAAGCGTAAACATACTTGATTTGTTTCCGGCCTTCACTACTGACCGTACATTTGCTTCCCGCGGCACGCGAGCATATGAGTTCAGAGACATCAGTTTACAAAACCTAGCGAACTCCCGAGGACGGGTCCTCTCGGCTTCGGAAGTCATTTTGGCGGGAGCGGTGCAAGCTGAGAGTTCCAAATGCATTTCGGGTTAGGGTTTGTTCTAAGAATCGGAAAAACCACGATGGCGCTTCCAGTTCGAAGATCACCGAGTTATCGGGGCTGTATTTCCATCTTTCAACGGTTTTGGTTTTTGACTTGCGAGTATACTGGAGGTGGCAGAGCAGTTGGGCAGAGTAATTCTGCCATTGGAAGGCGAAGTTTTTGCAGTTACGCTGTCGAGCAGTTTTCGGACGATGAATATGAATGTGAATTCGAGAGTCAGCAGGTTCCAATTTTCTCCCTTGGTTTATTTATTTTTATTTTAACGTACTGTAACTCGATATTTTGTTAAGTACGTGACACTCTATAGTTAGGCGCGCAGAATTGGACGGCAAATAATAATAATAATAATAATTATTATTATTAATTTTTTTTCACTGGATGGATTCTGATATCTTCGATAATAAAACGTGATATTTTGTATATATTTTTTTTTCATAATTTCCTGTTTAACTTCGATTCAAATGCCACGCGACAATCCTAATCATTTAAAATCTTCTAAAAGTGGACACCATTTTGTTCACCAATTAGATGGATTAATTCAATTTGAGCTGTCTTCTTTTAAAATGCAGTACTTCTTTCAGCCATGCAAAGCTCGATTCAGATGTAGCATTATTGTTATTTCTCAATTATCAATTCGAACTAGATTTCCTTCGAAGGGCCTTCAGTTGTGCATGACATTAAAAATCACAAATAAGTGATATCTACCTGGGTTATGTTGTGGTTTCATGACGTTCCTTTATTGCTGCTCAGAATGTTTTGGAGTTGTCAACAGTTAAAGTCCATGCTTTTGTTAGTTTTCATTTAAAGTATTTCTATCAAACATTGGTTCTATTTGTAGCCCTAAATAGAATCGTGATGGCAGGCATCTTCATCAGTTGCCAATATTGACGAATGGAGGTGGAAGCTCAGCTTGCTTTTACGTAATGAAGAAGAACATGAAATAATTTCACGAGATAAAAGAGACCGACGTGACTATGAGCAAATCTCTAATCTTGCCAAAGGGATGGGCCTTTACAGGTATCTGAAAAGTGATAACACGTAGTTTAAACCTTAACTTGCACATTTAACATTATAGTTAATATATATGTTGCCCAGTGAACTGTACGGGAAAGTGGTGGTCGCAAGTAAAGTTCCTCTGCCCAATTATAGACCTGATCTCGATGATAAGCGTCCACAAAGAGAGGTACTGTTTGTAGGAAATGAAATCAATAGAAACCTTCTGTCCATTTTTTATTCATCTGACCAATTACAATACTCTTTTTTATTATTAATTTTTTTTCGCAGGTTGTGATTCCTCTTAGTTTGCAAAGGCGAGTTGAAGGCCTACTTCAAGAACACCTGGATAGGATGCAATTGATCTCTGGAAAGGTTGAGAATGTAGATAATGCAGGTGTAAGTCAGACTGAAATTGCAACCTTGGAAGAAGACCAAGATTTTTTGCTAGATGAATCAGTTATGGAAAGGATTCTACAGAGAAAGAGCATCCGAATGAGGAATTTGCAGAGGTCTTGGCAGGTATTATTGTCCTTTTTTCTCTGCAAACGAATAACATTGTTGCTAGCTGATACTCAATAGCTCCAGCAGTAGATCAAATTTTAAGAATATGCTTGTCCTTGCATATTTCTTTCCTTAATATTTAATGTTCTTGTCTTGGTTTCCGAGCCACCAGAAACTGGCTGTTGACCTTTCTAGATTGCTCCTAAATATGTGCAATGCAGTCTTATTTCTCATAATAAAACCTGAGTTTTGTTCTGCTTTATTGGAACCTTAGGACTTCACATTTTGATACTCAAAGTAGAAGTGAGAAAAGAGAAGGAAGTGTGAATTTGTAGTGCTGCGTGAAGTTGGAGACGAGGAAGTGTGAGAAGCGGGAAGAACGAAAGAGAGAAGAGGGAAGAACAAAAGAAAGAACAGAGAAGAAATAGGGGTGCCCATTTCCCCCATTTATCTGATTTTCTGTTTACCGTTTGTTAAACAGTATGGAAATGGGATAAAAAATAAGTTTACTGTTTATTAAATGGAACAAAATTGGGTAATGACTAGTCCATATCTGATTATTGATTATTTGTCTAACTCTAAGGAGATAAAAGTAATTTCTATTGTATTAAATGTACAACTTGGAAGATAGGATTCAGAGTTTCCTCATGACATGAAGAAGATTGTTAAAATACCAGCACAGGGGTATTTTGGTCATTTCACACATTTTCCACATTACATTTTTGTCTTATAGTATAGCTATTAGACAGACAATGTTTTACTTTATCACTAGCTCAATTTCCATTCAATTTAGACATGTATTTTAGGAGTAATGTGTTTTTGAGTATAGAGGGGCATTTTTGTTATTTTGTAAAATTTCACTTAAAACCCTGATTATAAAAGAGGAGGACGTGCCTTTCTGTGATTATAGAGTTGGCCCAGGTAGGTTTACCAAAAATTTCCCAGCATTTATCAGAAATATGATTAGTCTTACCACAATGAACACATTTTTCGGCCACAGCCACAGGTAGAGGAAGAGCAACCTCTACTTCTATTTTTACCACCACGAAACTGACCATCAAGCTTACTAGTAGAAGACTGAAGGTTAAGAGCTGCTGCGTTTGAGAGAGCTCTACCTGAAAAACAACTACACCTTTAGCTCAAAGAACTTTGTTAAAGGCTTGCTCAAGGGTGGTCACATCCTCATTTGCCAACAACTGGACTCGAATAACATCATACTCAGGCCCCAAACCATCCCAAAAAAGGGGCTACTTGAATCTAATTGTCTTTCATACGAATGTCTTCAACATTCGTAGTAAAAAGATAGAATGTACTTATCTCCTGTAGTACCCTCTTCATCTCAGTGAAATAATTTGTCACTGATCTACCCTCACACATCATATTAAAAGATTTCACATATAACTCATAGATCGTTGACAAATTACTTTCTTGAGGCAAAATGTAAGCCAATGTAGTCCACATTGCCTTAGTAGTATTGCAACTCAAAATCTGGACTCCATATTGTTGACCAACCAGGTCATTACTAAATTATCTTTTTTTTTTGAGTAAAAAGGTGTATATTTAGAAAAAGAGAAGGGAAAGAGTACAATACCTGGCTAAAAAGGACCTTCTTCCACAACAAGATGTTGGAGGGAAACGCCTAATTTAGCCTGAATATCAGCTAGATGATTAGCAAATCTTCCTATGTATTTCCAATTACAATGCAATTGAGAAAATAAATTACAGATATCATCAAATAGATCCCAATGCCACCAAGGAGGTGTAGAGAACTTTCACACCAGTTGATAACGACCTTGGAATCTTCTTCAATGCAAATAGGGCCCACTAGCCATTGCTTGAAAGGTTTTAAACCATTATACAACCCAACAGTAGTTTGAGTCAGATACTTCAATTGGCCCAACATAAGAAAAATGAAGATTTCCATTTTCGTCATGGATAACCCCTCCAAATCCGGCAGGCCCAGGGCAGCAAAATGCGCTTCCGTCAAAATTTAATTTGAAATGTCCCACCGGAGGTGGGGACCAAGTTTCCATAACCGGGGGGCGGGATGGGTAAGACATTTTAACTACAAGTCACCAATTTCCACGAAAGTTGGAGCCCTTTAAATTTTGAAATTCTTTCTGCATGAGTATCCACGAGGAAATTTGTCCCACAATTCTATTAATCAAAATGTTTTTTTGGAAGAGATTTTCTGTTAAATTTTCGGTTATTTCTGTCTTTCCATAAGGCCCAGATGATGTGACCAACGCAGCATGAGATAAGTAATTTTTCAAGCTTAGGAAGTTGTGCTCTAGTAATAGTGAGGATTGTGGATGAGAGATTTTGAGAGGGGATTACTAAATTATCTTATGCCACCCAATCTTCAATAATAGGCATTGGGGGATCATCTGTTATATATTTTGCCATTATTTTGGCCTTCAAATACATCAAAATTGATTTGGACCAGTTTACATAATTCCATCTATTCAACTGGATCGTAGTTATCCGAATAGGCTGAGAGAATTTCACATCTGAGCTCTCAGCAGTCCTCTGGACAACAACTTGTGTGTTGGAATCAACCATTAAATATCACAAACACTACAATTCAGTACACTAGAGCGTCAATCAACCAAAGGGAAACACTTTTCCCAAATTTCTATGCTTGTATAGTCAAGTGAGGCCCATACTAAATTCAATTAGGGCAATTTAACACCCAATTCACTCAATTTCAAACCAATAGTGATCAATTTCAACAATTAAGACCATAAATCGATGAAAGAATGACTTATTTGAAAGAAACCAGGATGATGCAGGTTATATGGATAATGACGCAAATATTGGGTTGATGGCGTAGGCAAATTTGAGGAATTTCCTCCAATTGGGATCATCAAAACCTCTAAATCCCAACAATCAATCAAGTAGAAGCATTAATCATTAACTAATAGACTAAGACAGGTAGACAAAGGGAAAAATTGGAATTTTTACCCGACCAGTCTATAAATATGGGAAAATCCTTCAAGGAGATTGCTGAAAATGGTAAGAAGGTCCATAAAATTGAAAGAAATCTGTCCAAGACTTGCATTGATGCTTTGATACCATGAAAAAATGTGATTTGGGGAGAAAATAGAGGAGAAAAAGTGGCCTCGATGAACAAAAGCCGTGCCATTTTTTAAAAAAAGAAGCCTTGCTACCTTGGAGACAGTGCCAGAAAGGCATGTCCTCTTTTTTTATAATCAGGGTTTTAAGTGAATTTTTACAAAAGGACAAAAATGACTACATCAAAATTGAAGTGTTTGATGTATTCTTAAAATTTTTCAATGAAATAAAGAATTAGTTTGGAGTCTGTGTTCATGTGCTTTGTACTGACAATGGTTTAGAATATCTTAATCATAAATTTTTATTATTTTGTGTTTCTTGTAGTATTACCCATCAAACATTGTGCTCTTATACACCACAACAAAATAAGGTGGCTGAACATAAAAACAAACATCTCTTTGAGGTTACAAAGACATTATTATTGCATATGAATGTTCCTAAATTTTTTTAGGGAGATGCAATTTTAGCTTCATGCTACTTGATTAATCGTATGCCTGTATCTGTTTTGAGTGGTAAAATTTCTCTTCATGTTTTAAAGCCAAATTGTAAATTGTTTGATGTGGTTCCTCGTGTTTTTGGATGTACTTGTTTTATTCATGTGTTTGGAACTTTAGTTGCTAAGTTGTCACCTCGGTCTGTTATATGTGTTTTTTCTCAGATATTCCCGTTGACAAAAAGGGTACAAATGTTATGATCCTATTTGATGAAAGACATATGTGTCAGTTGATGTATTTTTTTTTTACACACTCCATATTTTCATCCTCTATTGAGTTTCCCGTCTCACCTGAGTTTCCTTCAAACAGTCCTGTTCCTGTAGCAGTTTTGGATGTACCAGCTTCATTGAGTTCTTCATTGCTTCTTTGTGTTTATTGTCGTCATTCTCGTGCTTTTGTAGTGCCTCCAACAGTTACCTTTGAAGAGCTCACTTCTCATGATCTACTAGCTTCTTCATTGCCTGTAGATCTTGTGGTCTCTGATTTGGACTTGCCTATTAGTCTATGAAAAGGTAAACAATCTTGTATTTCTCATCCGATATCCAAATATGTGTCTTTTGATTTTTTGTCCCCATCCTTTAAGTCTTTTGCTATGTCATTGTCTACTTCCCATATACCTCATTCTCATTCAGTGTAGGAAGCTTTGCACTCTCCAGAATGGACACAAACTATGGATGATGAAATGAGTGCTTTGGTGTCTAGAGGACACAAACTATGGATGATGAAATGAGTGCTTTGGTGTCTAGAGGAACATGGCGTCTATGTGATCCACCTGCAGGAGTAGCTATTGTGGGGTGTCGTTGGGTTTATACTATCAAATATAATGCTGATGGCTCTATTGAATCGTATAAAGTTCGGCTGGTGGCAAAGGGGTATACACAAACTTTTAGAGTTGATGTCTTTGAGACATTCTCTCCTGTGGCCCGACTTACTTCGGTACATATCTTAATATCTGTGGCTGTTAATAAGGGTTGACCTCTTTTTCAACTTAATGTGAATAATGCTTTTCTATGTGTTGATCTACATGAGGAAGTGTAAATGGAGCAACCTTCTGGGTATGTTACTTAGGGGGAGACATGAAAGGTGTGTAAGCTACAACAGGTTATCTATGGTCTTAATAGAGTCCACTTGGTTTGAAAATTTTAGTGATGTGGTACTGCATTTTGGGTTTTATCGGAGCTATTGTGATCATTTTATGTTCCTACTTAAAAGGAAGATTGGAATGGTGGTTTTGCTTGTCTATGTACTGGTGATGATCTTGATGGTATTACAAAAGTTAAACAATATCTGGCCACACATTTTTAGACAAAGGATTTGGGTTATTTTAAGCACTTCCTTGACATTGAAGTTGCTCATAGCAAGTGAGGTGTTGTTCTTTCTTAGTGAAAATATATATTGGATATGTTATAGGAGTATGGTTTATTAGGTACTAAACCCATAGACACCCCATGAAAGTTAATCATAATCTACATGACACCTAGGGTCCTACACTCAAGGATAAAACTCAATGCCAACAATTAGTAGGTAAATTGATCCATGCTACAGTTTTTTTTTTCTTTTTTGAAAAAGATGTATTAATAAAAGAGAGAAAAACAAAATTTACAAAATTTGGGGGAGCAAATCCCTTATAACCAGCGATTGTAGGTTAGCTCCCTGCCTAGCAAGCACAGTTATCTGACTGGATATCTCATTTGTTGTGAGAGTTATGACCCAATTTATGGAAAATTCCTAGAAAGTCCATTTAGAAGTTGCTTAGAGGAATTTAAAATACTTGAAAGGTGCACTTGGAAAAAGGTTTTCTATATACTCAAAATGGGAAAATTGATGTACTTGGGTATTCATATGCCGATTATGTTGGGTGTAAGATGGATAAACGTTCTACGTCAGGCTACTGTTGTTTTGTTGGAGGCAACCTGGTAAGCTGGAAAAGTACGAAGCAAACAGTTGTGGCTAGGTCTAGTGCAGAGGTCAAGTTTCGAGCAATGACTCACATAGTGAGTTTATGTGGATAAAGTCCATTCTTCTTGAATTTGGCTTTACGTTACTTGACCCTATGGTTATGAATTGTGATAGCCAGACAACCATTTTTATTGCCAGCATCCCTGTATTCCATGAGAGAATGAAACATATAGAGGTTAATTGCCACTTCATTAGAGATGCGGTTATGCAAGGAAAGGTGATAACTCATGTAAAATCATCAAACCGGTTAGGAGATATATTTACCAAGCCTTTGGGAAGACGTGAAGTTGGGTTCATCAGTGACAAGTTGGGATTGTTTGATATCTACTCTCCAGCTTGAGGGGGAGTGATACAATTGTCAGAGCTAGGTGGTTCCGGTCTACCTGGGTTAGGTTCCGTCCATCCCTGGTCCACTGATGGGTTAGGTACTTGGCTTTCCGCACTTAACAAACCAGTCTAGGGGTATTTTGGTCATTTTCCACATTACATCTTTGTCTTATAGTGTAACTATTAGATAGATAATGTTTTACTTTATCACTGGTTCAATTTCCATTCAATTTAGACATGTATTTTAGGAGTTATGTGTTTTTGAGTATTGAGGGGCATTTTTGTCCTTTTATAAGATTTCACTTAAAACCCTGATTATAAAAGAGGAGGACATGCCTTTTTGGCACTGTCTCCAAGGCAGCAAGGCTGCTGTTCATCCTTGCCACTTTTTCTTTTCTTTTCTCCTTTATTTTCTCCCCAAATCACATATTTTTCAAAGATAATCTTTTTTTTGTTTTTGTTTAAGGATGATGTATTTTTTAAGAATATTGTGATGTGTATGCTGTTATATGATGTTTTTATAGGTCTTTTGGTATTATGAAATGATCTCATGCTTTCCTTTTAATTTATAAGAACTTTATAGATTATAACTAATTTTCTTAATTTTCCATTTATTTACCTGTTTATCCGTTTATCTGATTGTTAATCAGGTGAATAAATGGAAATAGAATACTCTTATTTTTAATAAGATGGAACGGTAATGGAATAACTTACTCCAGATACTATTTATACCCCTAAGAAGAGAGGATAATTCTTGCAATTTCTAGCTGACAGGGACTTTTGACTTCATCTTTCTTCTCTCTTACAGAGTAACAAAATGAGAACCAACATTTCTCATGGTGTTTCCTTTTGAAAGACTTGATTTTAAAGGCTTTAGTATTTAAGTCGTGCCAGTATTTTAAAACTTAGGTGCTCAAGTTGAGTTGGCTTTGGTGGCAGTAATCCCTCAAGAATTTATTGTGTGTATCAATACACTATCCAGTTTTTTGTCAATATTACTCGTACTACTGTTGTTGTCTCTAATTGATGGACCTTTATTTGCAGGAGTCTCCAGAGGGCATGAAGTTGCTTGATTTCAGGAAATCATTGCCTGCTTACAAGGAGAAGGAGAGGTTGCTCTCCGCTATTGCACGAAATCAGGTTTTGCTTTGGAGCTGATATCCGCCCTTTAATGGGAAATTTCAGCGAGTATGTTTAGCAACATATTTTTTTGACAAATAACGTTTGAAAAAAATCCATACTCTCGTAATGTGCTGAATGAAGTAAAATTCATGTTCAGAAACACTTAAAACTTCATCTGCAAAATCTTAAGAGAAAGGAAAAAAAGTCATACTACTTTAGTTTCAGATAAAAACTACTCTTTGTTTCAATCTTAAATATCTTCGTGTATATTTTTAGGGCCGCTCGGTAGGGGCACTGTTAATGTAGCAAGTCAGGGTAATAATTGTTGTCCTCTTTTTCTCTCTTAGGTTTTATTGAGTGATTGTTTTAGTTCTTGCTTATCTTTATTTATTTAGAATTATAACGTTGGTTTATGTAATAGATAGAGGTGGGTTTATGTTTTTTTGTAATTATTCACCTGATTTAATATAAATGAAAGCTGAGCTGTCAGGCCTGACCTCCAATAGCCGCTCCTCCTTGTGTGTGGCAACTCTATTCCCTCGCCTCTTGCTTTCTTCTCTCTCTTATTCTAATCCTATATATGCAACTTCACAGGCACAAGATTGATCCAACCTCACTCAAACCAAACCTGAGCCACTTATCTCAATCAACCTCAATCTGAACCATAATGTTTGGGTTTGTTGTAGTTGTGGTTGCCGGATTAATTATTGGGTCAGCTTTGGGTTGACTAGCTGGACCAGACTTAACCTGTATATGTCCCTTTACAGAAGAAAGAAAAGAAAATTTTTGAGGAGGAGATTGAAGCCAAGTTTTTTTCTATACATAGCATTTTGTTAGTAAATATGTAATCTACAATATTCATGCACCTGTAAGGATAATTTCAATAATTATATTTGTCTCAAACTTAGCTTAGAAGTTCCCTAAAAAAAGCACCGATTTTATAGGTCTAAACCTTTATATATATATATTTATTTATCTGTATTGTCCCTATTAATATTTGTGTTGGGTTTGGTCAAACCTTACAGAAGACAGGTTTGACCAAAGCCTAGCCTCCCCTCCTTACAGTTCTGCTGTTTTTGGCACATTGGAATCATTGCATGATAGTGGGGGAAAAAAAAACTTTGGACATGCCTTTGCTGTCTGAATTTTAGTTGATGGGTTTCTTATATAATGCTATCTGTCTTACACTTGCATTATACATATGTCATTGAATTTGTGTTATTGTGTAATCTATGCCACCAGGGGCTGTTCCCAATGAGTAATCTGCCATTCTCCTCTCTTTTTCTCATCCTTCCTGTTTAATACTCTGTTGTTGTGAATTGTTTGGGGATTTGTTAGACAAATGCTATGCTGTGTTTTACAGATATCAACCTTTTCATGCACAGAAATTTCAATGTTACATTTTTGGATTTTGATAAATTTTGGGAAAAATTTCAAACCAATGTTGGGTTAAATTTCTGATGATAGGTTGTAGTGATTTCTGGTGAGACCGGCTGCGGAAAAACTACTCAACTGCCTCAATATATATTAGAATCTGAGGTAGAGTCTGGACGTGGAGCCTTCTGTAGCATCATCTGTACACAGCCTCGAAGAATATCTGCTATGGCTGTTGCAGAAAGAGTTTCAACAGAAAGAGGGGAGCCTCTTGGTGAATCTGTAAGCACTCATCTGTAGTTTTTCATTACTTATCTTCTGTTCTTCAAAAATTTCAAGAACCCTCTTTTTCTAGCTTCCATGCAATATAAGCCTTTTCTGCTAGGTTGGTTACAAAGTTCGATTAGAAGGAATGAAAGGAAAAAACACACATCTGCTTTTTTGTACCAGCGGTATTTTGCTAAGAAGGTTGTTGACAGACCGGAACCTGAATGGTATAACCCATGTCTTCGTTGATGAAATTCATGAACGCGGAATGAATGAAGGTGTGAATTTTTAACTCTTATAATTTTTTTTGCTGCAATGATAGCAAAAATTAATTGCCCTGATTCTAATAGTTTATATCTGCATCTTTTTGTTATCCACTTGCAAATATCTGATGTTCAAATGTTTTTTGAAGGCTAGGATTTTGCTGATTTGGCTGAATTTCATGTACTTCAGATTTCTTATTAATTATATTGAAGGATCTTCTCCCTCGTCGACGGGATCTCAGGTTGATTCTAATGAGTGCCACTCTGAATGCTGAGTTGTTTTCAAAATTTTTTGGAGGGGCCCCCACAATCCATATTCCGGTAATCTCTCTCTCCTTCTCTCTTTGAGAAAAAAAAGGGCGCTTTCATAACAAGCCCAAAGGCAGATTTCCACAATAGAAGAGGGCAATCCTATACAATTAGGGATTGGAGGGAAACCTCCTCTTTGCTAAGGGAGTCAGGCCATTAGCTGATCTAAAACATGGGACCAGCTAAGGGAGTCAGGCCATTAGCTGATCTAAAACATGGGACCAACTAATTACATCATCAACAAGATCCAAAATTTCATATAACAAACTCCTCAATCTCCAGGGGGAGGTTAGCTTTCTTCTTGCTACACCGATGATAATTACCAGTGAATTACCTTCCACA